>NW_004955402.1:9030710-9090603 GCF_000276665.1 Chinchilla lanigera | reverse complement strand
GAAAAAAAAAAAAAAAAAAAAAAAAAAAAAAAAAAAAAAAGAAAATAAAGATAAGCCCTAGAGTGGCTGATATCAGGTGAAGTTCATATATGCAGCAACTTGCTATATTTCCTTATGTGGGATACCATAAATTATGGCTTTTCATAGGAAGACTTCATATAGCTGGGAAGCAAAGAAGCCATAATATGCGTCTTACTGATATCAGGGCTGGGAAGACACTGATCCAATATATACATACATTTATCAAACCTGTGAAATGAGACAGGCATGCTGGTTGGAAGAGCTGCACACACACACCTGGAATGAAGGTAGTATTCCAGAGAGTGCATTTCTGGGGGAACTTGGTAGCGATGTAGATGGTAGGCTCTATCAGAACCAATGAATCTGCATTTTCAGTAAAAACCCTACATCAATGTGCACTAAAGATTGAGACCACTTAGACTTAGAACTTGGTAGTACATATGTATACTGGGTGGGATATTTTTTCATATTAAACAAGAAGTGGTTGTGCTCCCTGCACACAGTAATAAATACACCAATAAGCCATAGTCTCCCAAAATGGACATTTAGGCTCTTGGAAAATTGTGGTATTTTTAAAAAGTCACTAAGGCCACTATTAGTTAGTATTATTTTGCTTATACATTCTGCTTAGCCCTATCTTTTAAAGACACTTCTGGGAGGAGAGTGATCCTCTGAGTATAGAAAATTTAATCACATGACCAAGAAATCGATTCTCTCGTAGACAGAACCAGCGCAGCTAGCTAGCCTTAATTCGGGGGATCAAAAAATCAGCTTCTGATTGCATCATATCCCAATTTGGTTTTAATGGACTCTCCCCAACCTTAAAGTGTTTACCAGGTGATTTCACTTGAATACTCCGATGGCTCAAACTCAGTCTTGCTGTCCACATTATGAGAAGATTAGAAACCAAAGCCAAGCTGGCCTCTTCTCTTTCCTTGTCCTTTTTGAAGAAAGGAGATGCTTGCTCCCCTTGCTGCTGCCCCTGGCCTCACTGTTGGGTGCTTCCATTGGTTTGGAGCTGGTCATCCTGGGTTTGGTCATTCTGTCTTCAAGCAGGTGGTTTTATCTCCTTCTTAGTATCCTGTCCTTCTGATGAGATGTTCCAGAATAGCCCCATTGTCACAGGACTCAGCATTCTTTGGTTGTCAGTCTTCTCTGTTCTCCTGTCAGATCCTTGCTCTGTAGAATCGCAGGTTCTTATCAGGCTTTGGTGTCCAAGTAAGACACATATTATGCCCAGTAAGACACATATTAATTTGCCAGTAAGACACATATTATGGCTTCTTTGCTTCCCAGCTATATGAAGTCTTCCTATGAAAAGCCCACTGTCCTCAGGCCTGGAATGTCTTCTGTGCCTGTTAGTATCAATATCCTGGCAGGTCCAACAACTGAAGCCCTTTTCATGGAATCTCCCTCAACCTCTCAGAGTCACTGCTGTCTTCACTTCCATCCCATCTACCCCTACACTGTTTCCCTGTGACCCTTACTGTTTGCATTGCCACTTCTGATCTTTAATCCCACACTATTCTGCCTGGTGCCTTAGTAGTTTTATAAGTGCCTGGCCTGTCCCTAGCTAGGTGACCTCTTGGAGGGCATGGACGATGTATTGCACTTTGATGCCCATCTCCCTTCTGGAAACATAAGAGGTATTTGTCTGCCGTGTGTGTGTGTGTGTGTGTGTGTGTGTGTGTGTGTGTGGTATTAGAGTAGGAACTCAGGACCTTTGCACTGAACCCCAGCCCCAGTCCCTTTTATTTTTATTGTGTTTTTTATTTTGAGACAGGGTCTTCCTAAGTCACTAAGCTGCCTAGGCTGTGCTTGAATTTGCAGTGCTTCTGCCTCAGCCTCCCCAGAGTGCTGGGTTCACAGTTACTCCACCTCACCTGGCAGATAGACCTTTCTTGAATAAATAAATTAACAGGAAGACTTGCAGAATTCACCGCAACGTTTCCTTCATATTCTAATAGGATAACTGCAAAACACATATAGGAAGCGAAATTGACTTGTTAATTAGATGTTCATCATGAATGCAACTCCATCTCCCTTTAGGAAAAGCTGCTATGTAGAAAAGAAAGGCAAATTAATTAGGTATGTTTCTGCCGTAGGATACAATGAACTTTAAATGCACATGTAAGCAAAGGCTGCAATAGGCTCAGGCCACACAGACCTGTATTTTTTCATTCTGATAAAGAGAAGAAGGATTGTATTTTCTAACTAAACAGAATTCACTGTGTGCCTCAAGACAGCAATACATTTTCCAAGAATAAAGGAAAAGGGATATGGCGAGACACAGCCTGGGACTGGGCTGACCTCAAAGTGATAATTAACAGAGCGGTTAGCTACAGCTGCTGAGGAAACTTCTCCCATCAACTGAAATGTAATTTGAAACATTGATTCGTAGGAAGAAAAAGGGCATAATGGAGCAATACTTTTGAAAAAAAGCTAGAACTACAATATGTGGTATCATTTGGTCCAAGTTTGTTTTCTCCTTTAGCTGTGCCTTCGCTGTACTGTACTGAATCCTAACTCAGGGAGGACCATTGCCTACCTATAAACCACAAAAGAATTCATGTGCATTTGTAGACACTTCCCTTTCTCTTAACTACTCTGATTTTTGCTTAGTTATACCCTCCTCTTGCAGGGCATGGATTTTGTGGGGATTCTTACTCTTCTTTTGTTTTTGTACTTAGTTTGAATCCTTTGCACTGAGCTACATCCCTAGCCATTTTATTTTAAAATTTTGAGACAGAGTCTCATTAAGTTGATAAATTGCCCAGACTGGATTTGAATTTGTGATTCTTCTGCCTCAGCCTACCAGAATGCTGGGGTTATAGGTAAGTGCCACCATGCCAGGCTATTTCTTGTTGTAACTAATCAAGATAATTGAATCCTCTGATCCTGGTTCATTGCCTGGTGTGTGATCCATTTTAGGATATTAGAGAAGATTTTTTTCCCTTGATCCAAGAAAAATGTTATTTCTTTCTTTTTGAATGGTGTGGTGTGCGATATAACACACAGTATGTATAAAAAGCTAGCCTCATGTGGAACCAGAACCATGGAAGACAGAGAAGTGTTGGGAAAAGACGTGTCCCTGACAGCCACATTGAGCCCTTGAATCAAACCGAAGCCAAAACTACCACTGTGCTTTTCTGTTGAGCTAATAAATGCCCCTATTGCTTAAGCCAGTTTTGTTTATTTTCAATTAGGACCTGTGTGCACGTAGTAATTCCCGCCGGCTTGCAATCATCAGAACCCAGAAGAGTGTTCCGGTCTTCCCATCCTCTGCTGATGCTTTCTTCTAACTTTTCATGATTTCCGTATTGCACAACACCTAGCATTGATCACTAGTAACTCGTTTTAACTAGAGTAAGAACTAGCTTTTGAGGTGGCCTCACTGGCTTTTGCTGTGCCCTACATTACATCTTTGAACTGTAGGGCCTTGAAATTCTGCTGACTACAAATTATAGTCCTATCACTGCTGCTTTCCCTAGATACCTAAGAAACTTGTGTTAAAACTCAAGTTAATTATTGTTTCTCTATTATCTTTCTGAAATTCTTTTTTTTTTTTTTTTTCTTCCTTCTTTTTATAAAAAAACAACTCAGTGGAGGCGTTAGACCTCCAGTGTCTCCCAGCCCTCCAGGCCCCAGCCTGCCATTCCTCTGTTCCTTCTCTGTCCCACCCCTCCATGTTGGGTCAGTTTGATGACTCTCTCTGGACCCACACATGTGTCTTCTTCCTGGCCTTTTTTCCCTCCTCACTGTAACTCTCTTCAAGCTTTTTTTTTTGTTTTTTTTTCTGGTACCGGGAATCAAATTCACGACCTTGCACTTGCCAGGCAGGCGCTGTGCCGCTGATCTAAATCCCCAGCCCAACACTCTTCAAGCTTGGCTCAGCCCAGCATGTGTTTTGCCCTGGTTGTTGAGGGGTATTGTGAAATGGTATGTTTTGGTCCTTGATGAACACCGGTGTGTGTCCTTTCTAATTGGCTCCTATCTCCGTCTTTTATTTGTGTGTGTTATTCTTTAGAAGCCCTGCCCATCCGGCCTTTCAGATTTTGCCTGTCATATTTTGAGAACCAAACCCAACCCAACTTCTTGGGTGTTTTTTCCTCGCCCTACATGTGTATATTCTTCTTTAAACTTCAAATTCCCATCTTAATTTCCTGCCATTGGCATTTCCTCTAACACTTCGTTGAAGTTTGTTTGCGTTCAGTTGTGTCATTCTTACCAAACGGAGTATCTTTGTAGTTCCATGATATATTATTTACCCCTCTTTTAAAAATTGGTATATGTCTGTAAAACAACTGTTATTTTGTTTTGGGGAATTGGTACATGTGTATAGCATATTTTGACCATTTCCATTTCTTTCTCCTTTCCTTACCACCTTTCCTCCCCTACCTCCAATGCCATCTTCAAAACCTCTGCTTTTTATTACCTATCATCTCTTCTTTATTTTACATGTATTTATTTATCATTTAGGGTTCTTTTATAAGAGAAGCCATGTGATATTTAATGTTATGTGTCTGGCTTCTTTCACTTAACATTATAGTCTCCAGTGCCATCCATTTTCCTGAAAATGACATGGTTTTATTCTTGTTTTTTTTTTTTTGTGGATCCTTTTACATTCTGAATACCAATGTCTCTCCAGATTTCTTTCAGGTATCCCACAGATTGTTTTGTGATGTTCACCAAGTCTTTAATATTATAATATTGACGTTTCTCAGTGGCTGAAAGTAGCATGTCCAGAACATGTTGTTTATCTGCTCCAACTTGCTATCTTCTTTTTCCTTTCATATTCATTATTGTGTTGATGATTTGCTACAGGGTTGTAATTGTTAGTTACAGCTTTGTCCCGTTGTTGTGACTGCCTTAAGATTTGGAAGATTGCTTTATTTGCAATCTGTTTAATCTCCTGTAGTTTTCAGTGGCAGCATGTCCAGAGTTTATCTCTTTGTACTACTGTTGCTTTCAGTGAGAGCTTATCTGATGAGCTCTGAGTAAATTCTGTTAATGTCTGTCCTCTAACACTTTACAAGACAAATCAATGTTTTTTAGTAGATGACTGAAGCTGGTTTTCTGCCAATATCATGAATATTTGCAAGATCTTCATTCGAAGTAACTGACATTTCATTCCTTCCTTGATTCTGGGCAGTTCATAGGTTCCCAACTTTTCCTCTTCCAGGGGCTTTAGCCTGTTGCTGTGAGAAACATTTAGGAACTTGACAGGGTATAAAGAACCTAGGGGAAGAGGAATGTGCAGTTGGGATCTGGGAACTGTACCTGTGGCTCAATTATTTTTTGAGGGTCAGTTTTTTGAGTTCTTTATATATTCTAGATGTTAGTCCTTATCAGAAGAGTAGCTGGCAAAAACTTTCCCATCCTGTAGGTTGTCTTTTCACTGTGCTGACTGTTTCCTTTGTGGGGCAGAAGCTTTATGATTTGATGTAGTCCCATTTGTTTATTCTTGATATTATTTCCTGGGCTATTGTAGTTTTATTCAGGAAGTCTTCACCTGTGCCTATGGCTTCAAGGATTTTCTCTATGTTATCTTCCAGCAGCTTCAAAGTTTTTTTTTTTTTATATCTGCGTGATTCAGTTTGATTTGATTAGTACAGAATGAGAGAATGTAGCCTCAATCTTCTATATGTGAATAACTAGTTTTCCCAGCACCATTAGTTAAAGAGGCTACCTTTTCTTTAATGCATGTTTTTATATTATCTCTTTATAGCGTCTCCTTCATTTTTAGACCTTTCTTTTCACTTAGTTTGTAAGACTTGAGTTGATCTCCTTCCTTCCTTCCTTCCTTCCTTCCTTCCTTCCTTCCTTCCTTCCTAGTACATGTTTGCAGTACATGATGTTTATATTCACTTTAGGGAGTAGGTACATATATTTAACATATCTTGATTCTTTTTACTCCCTTTCCTCTCCCTCTCCTCCCCCTCCCCCTCTCTGATGTGGATGTGTTCAGTTCCTTCCCTCTTCCCTTTCTCCAGGGCAGTGGTGGTGAACCTATGGCACATGTGTGGCGGTGGGCATGCAGAGCCTTCTCTATCAGCACATGAGCCAGGTTGCCCCAGCATCACCCCAGCAGCAGAGCATACAGGCTGAATTGCAGTGCTGGCACTTTGCAGTAAATAAGTGGGTTCTGAGCGCAGTTTGGGCACTTGGTCTCTAGAAGGTTCGCCATCACTCTGCTAGGGCTGTACTTTTGCCTTGGATGATCCCCTCTAACATGGTCAGAGGGTCTGATGACTTCCAATGCTATGGTCCTTGAATGCCCGATTGACACTTTCACCTGGCTGTCTTGTGGGCATCTCAAACTCAGTATGCTCCCACATGAAATCATTATTCACACTTATTCTAGTATTGGGCCATCACCATAGTATCCAGTCTACATATGTCGGAGTATTCTTCCCTTCCTGTTACTCTATCCATTTAACCCATCACTTAGTCTTACGGATTTTTCATTCCTATTTCTGCACAACTCCACATTCACATCATCTTTTTGGCTGCATTTGTAATACCTTCTCCACACTTTGGGCTAATTACCCCATCCTACTCAATCTCTTCTGATTAGTCTAAATAAGATGCTGGTCATGTTACCTCTGTATATTGGTTTGAAAAAAAGTGTTATGATGTCTTCTGGCCCATTGGATAGATTCCAAAGTCGTTAGCATGTCTTTATTGTTTTTTTTAGGGTGTCTAATAATTTCCTTTCAACCTACTTTTCCGTTCTCATCTACCACCTTCTGCCTGTGGCCTACCTCTCTAGGGTGCTTCTTTCTTTCTTAGTGAGATGCTGCTAATCTTGAAGGACCAGCTTCTTTTGGTTTTCCTGCTGCATTTCTTTATACTACCGGTTGACTGTTTATCTGCATACATGTCCGTTGCTGACAGGACGAGGGCCATAATTATTCAGCTTTCTAGTGTGAGGGTTCACAGTTTCTGGCACATAATGGGTACTCAATCAGTGTTTGTTGAATTGAAATTAAATCCAAGGAAGTTGGTGAGAATTTATTTCCCATACAGGTAATAGGAAAGAATGTAACTTTAAGGTTTAGCATAAAGGATTTTGAACAGGTACAAGGAAGGAATTGGGCAACCACAATTACCTGCTGAATAATTGAGTCAAAGGTTTGTGTGCTGAGGTTATCTGACTATTAAAGAATTGTTTTCCTTTTTTTTTTTTTCTGATCTAAGCAGGTGATAAATCTTATGCTCCCAGGAGACAGGTAGAAATAGTAATATGGAACATGCTCATACTAGGTGTTCATTAAGAATTCCAGATAGACCGAAAGAACTTGTTTTCTAAGAAAATACAGGCCACTAATATAAATCCCAAATTCTTTAGGGATGTTTGAAGTCTCCAAGTATATTTGACCCCTGTTGACTTTGCTGTTTCTAAAATTTAAGCTTTCACAAAAAGTTAAAAAAGAAGGCATTTAAACAATAGACAGACAGGAGGCTTTCTTGAATGGTTGAGCGTTTTCCATCTCACCGGTAGGTGCAGCTGTCCTTGGATGATCCCCTGCTAAGATCTCTTCTGGCTGTTCCACTCTGAGTGTAAATAGGGTTTGTCCGAGAAAGGCAGTCTGATTATTTCCTGTCATAGACTTTTTGGCACATGGAAGCCAGATGCTTAGTCCTAGAGTGAGCTGAGAAATAAATAATGCTTTTAGCATTAATGAGTGGGAATCTGTCTTGGGACTGTGATTTTGCAGGGGGCACATTTTGGTCACACAGCTTTTATAATTATGTAAGGAACTGATGATCCCACGTGCAGATTCTGTCTTCTGATCATGAGATTATTGTGCTTCAGTTAGAGACAGGGAAGGCGGAGAAGCAGTAACCCAAACTAGTTCAGTGTGCTGATGGCCAGGCACCCTGGCAGGAGGGCTGAAGAGTATTGGAAGAAGGATATTGAAATGGCCACAGTAAGGTCCAAGATTTTGCATAAATTAAGCAGTGCATTCTCTCTCTTATCAGAAATGGAGACAGGATCCCGCTTTTTCTTCCTGGGATCTTTGTGTTGTAGTAAGGAACTTTCTGTATTGTTATTGTTGTTCTTGTATTTGAAAAGATTAAAGTAAACAATTAGCTTACCTTAGTGAAATTATACCCCTAATATTACTGTGAAAGCCATCCTACCTTAGAAGGGGAAAAGTAAACAAACTTACAAGTTAAGGCATTATCTATTATCCCTTGACATAATTTTAGGGACTCTTATTTCTGTAAAGTAATTTAGACTAAAATTTTTTCTTTTCATCTAATTTGTCCAAATACTACAGACAACCTCATTGCCTAATTGTTGTAAAGACGCTGTGGTCTCTGAAAGTATCTCTTCGTTCTGGTTCCTTTATATGATCCTGAAGAAATCTGCCAGAGAATGGAGCTGGAGCTTTGATGATAATGTGCATTGGTTCACCTATCTGTTCTAGGGTTTACCATCAGTGTGCTAAGTACAAAGGGTCCATTTGTAGCAAAGGGTATCCTCAGAAGACGTTAGGCTGGAGGACGGTGATGAGCATGGTTTCCCTGATCCCCCCGGGCCTTCAGGGGCAGATATGGTTGGGAGAGTGGCGGTGGCAATTTACCTGCCCAGGGCAAGGCCCTGTCAGGTAGAGGGAAGCCAGAACTAAGGGATTTCCAAATCTCTTTTTACCTCCATTTGTAACGTCCCAACCCCCCGGCTCAGTTCCTTCACATGGTTACAGAAATGTCCTATACCAAGACACCTGTGTTTAACACCCTGACTTCTTAATCTATAATCTTTGTTCCATGGTGAGCAGATAATAGATGGGACACCACCACTTTCCAGTCACTCGGGGTGATCTGTGTAAGTGTGTGAACAGATGCAGTCAGTTCTGGAAGAACCATCTGCATAATGTGCGGGGTTCAGAGCAAAATGAAAACGAGGAGGCTCTCTTTCAAAATTATTAGATTTCAATATGGCAACAGGAGACCAGGCCTTTTCTGAGCACAGGCACAGCTCACACTCCATGAAGCTGGAGCTGGGGGTGCTCACCACCGTATGCCCGGCCTGAGCCTGCACCAGAACCCCATCTCTATTTGTTTACAAGCGTCCTTTTCACACTGTATGTGTGTGCATGGTTTTTAGTCTTTATTAGTGCATATCAGAATATTGGGTTTCACTGTGGCACTTTCATTCCTTCACATAATGTACTATACTATAATATAATCACCTCCATCCCTCCGCTACCTTCCCCTCTCTTTCCTCTGATCCCCTTCTTCTTTGCTAATCATCTCTCTTCTACTCTCATTTTGATGGTTTTCTTTTTTTCAGATTCCATCTATTGGGAAAAACATGGGATACTTGTCTGAGTCTAATTTACTTTACTTAACATGATGATCTCCAGTTCCATCCTTTTTCCTGCAAGCGATATGATTTCATTGTTCTTTTTTATGGATCAGTTATCATTCATTGTGTGTAAATACCACATTTTCTTTATTCATCTGTTGGGGGAGGCTCCAGGATGGTTCTGTAATTTGGCTATTGTGAATAGTGCTGTAACAGACATGGATGTGTCTGTATACAGCATCCCCGCACTATGTCAAGCTTGATTCTTTGGAGCATATACCCAAGAGTGGTATAGCTAAACTTCACATTTAGCTTTTTTGGAACCGCCATGTTGATTTCCATAGTGGCTGTGCTACTTTTCATTCCTACTGACTGTATAAGAGTTCCTTTTTTGCCATGCACGTAATTTTATTGTCACTTCAATTTGCCATATGTATTGCAGTAGAGGAAAGTAGGGTATTTAAAAAATAATGGTAAAATGCATAACATGAAATCCACCCTCCTAGCAAATCTGAGTGTGCTGTACAGTGTGTTAGCTATGGACACAATGTTGTACGGGAGATCTCTGGGGCATTTTCATCTTCTACAGCTGCAGCTTTATACCCTGTGAACTCTCTTCATTTCCTCTTCCTCATAGCTCCTGGCAACCACCTTCCTACTTTCTGCTTTGATGAGTTTGACTACTCTTGATATCTCATAGAAGCGGCATCCTGTGGGACTCGTTCTTTTGGGACTGGCTTACTTCACTTAGCATAGTGTCCTCAAGGTTCATCCACATTGTAGCGTATGATTTATTATTTATGGCCGAATAATAGCCCACTGCCTGTAGATGCCACATATCCCTTACCCGTTCATCCATCGATGAGTCTGTCCATGACTGATTGTTTCCATATCTCGGTTACTGTGGATGGTGCTGCAACGGACGCTAGAGTGCAGGAATCTCTCATCCTCACTGTGTTTTAAGAGACCTACGTATCCTAAGAGTGCAAGATCCTATCAAAAATAGATTTCAAGTATCAACTCAATCATTTTACTGGCTTTATAGGCTACCTTCTATTGAAATGTCCATGTTAGGTTACCTAGTTGACAATGTGGGTATCAACCAAAATGGCAGAGGACTAAACTCAGCCCAAGAGGAGGGGAGGTGGTCTGGGGCCCTATGCTAGACACTCTGTGTAGGGCAGGGGCATGTGGTGCACCGCACAGGCCCGCACAAGGTTGTACCTTATCAGCAGAGTAAGGAAAAATACCAGTGTGGAAAGAATGCTTTGAGACAATAAATATTTGCCAGTGGGGCCTCAGCCCCTCCAGGTGGAGGGGCCCCAGGGCACTGAGCAGCCCACGCATCTCTATTGAGTGCTGAGTCTTTACCGCGGGGCTAGCAATACCTCTGGCAGCATCCGTGGGCTCTTTTCTGACTCTGGAATCTATTTTCTTCTTTGCCTAACTCTCAGCTGTTGGGGTTCTGGTCTCATTCCTTATCAGAACATTTCTGGGGCTTTTACTTACACACTCTTGTTTTTGCTTCAGGGAGAAAAAAGGGAAAAGTTAGGTGGCAGCAGATTCTCTTGTGGAGGAGCAAAGAGCTTGACTGAATGTGCACACAGAAAGGGAAACAAAAGAGGAAACTGCTAAGATGTTGCCAACCCTGCCACGCTCGCTTTTCTGACCTTCTCCAGTACCTCTGGCTCTTGTCACTTTGCTTTCCCTACTTATGGAACCTGTGAGCTGATGAATGAGGACAATGCTTACCTTTCTATAGACAGATCTACACGTAAATCATCTGTAAATGTCCTTATGCTTCTTACACCTATAGAAGCCTTACTGGTACCCATATGCACTAGGAATTTCTTGTTCCTTGTTAAGGCGCTGGATCCAACATTTCTTTTGTCTTAGCTTCTGTGACTCTCCAGCCATCAGGGATAATTGGCAAATGGCTGCTCTTATCATATTTTAGACTCATGAACTTCCATGGATCCCTGTTCTCTAGCAGTGCTGTTCAAAGAAGGTCAGCACAGGGGTCTGGCAGGACCACTCAAAATAGGCCACTAGAGAGACCAAGGAAGGGGCAGCAGATGGGGTGTGTGCTGAATGCTAGCAACATGGAGCTGTTACGTATCAGTGAGATTTTGGCACGGACATGACCTGAGCTTTCATTGCGTGACCTTCTTGCCGGAGCTAGGAAAGCAGCTTTTTATTGTTCTGCTCCTGGGAGTGTTGCATCCAGGGGAGCGTGTTGTGGTCTTCATGTCTTGGGTGAATGTGGTGAAATTGGAAAGGGACCACAGATGAGCAATGGAATTGATTAAAGACCTGAAAAGAAGTCTTATGCCTTAGGAGATGTCAAAGAAGCTGTGGCTGTTTTAATGAAGAGAAAATTTGAAGGCATTCTTGGTAGGCTTTAAACATTAAATACATTACTTAAATGGCACTGATTATCTCTTCTTGAGCAGATCTAAGACAGCTGATGGAAAAACATTCAAATTAGGCACAAAGGCACTTTCCCCCCAGTACTGGGGATTGAATCCAGGGCCCCACACAGGCTAGGCAAATACTCTATCACTGAGCTACAGCCCCAGCCCTTTTTTATTGTTTATTTTGAAACAAGGTCTTGCTAGGTTGCCCAGGTTGGGATCAAACTTGCAATCCTCCTCCTTTAGCCTCCCACGTATGTGGCTGGTATTACAGATATGCGTCTCTGCACTCAGCTGGAAGCAGTTTTGAAATAGAAGCGTTGAATGAACACGGGTCACTGTTGGAAGGAAACTGAACTCCATTTCATGGTGGACGCACTGCAGGGACCACACGGATGGCAATGTTCAGGGAGGAGCTCATCACCAGGGGCAGGTCGTACCCTCAAGAGCTCTCCCAGAGCGTCTGTTCTTGAATCTTCCTTCGAATCCCCGCAGGATGTGAGCCGTGCGCTCCACCGGGCCAGGGAGGTCGGGATACTTTCCTGACCTGTCTTAGTATTCGCCTCCTTCTTAAGTTTTTCCTTGAGCCATTTGCTCCGTGTTTCCAGGTGCACCAGCTCCCCTGATGCGGGCAACCCAATTGGCCAGTGCTAGGCGGTGTGGGTCAGCTGTGGCTGCAGGACACGGAGACCCATTGGTGGGCATAGCTGTGGCCTGCGGGCGCTGGAGGCCTGGGAAAAGGTGGCACAGCCGCTGCTTGGCCTGACACGCCTGGCAGGAACACACAGGAAGGAGACTTGCTGGATTCTGAAGAGCCTGGCCTGGAGTCCGGTCCCCCTGTTCCGTGGCAGAGTGGCCCTGGGGGAGCCACTTAGCTCTGTGGACTCTTGCATTCTTCCCCTACAAACAAGTATGAAAAGAACAGAACCTAATTCCCTGGGAATTTGTGAGTTCTAATGAGATGGCAGGTTCTCTGCAAAGTGTGACTTCCCATGCAGTGGTCAGTTTTGCTCGTGGGCCGGTCAGCCTTTTGCCCATACCTGCCCAGCCTCTGTGTCCCTGCTGCTGTCCCCTGCTACTCGCCTTCTGTGCCCAGGACGCTCGAGTGACTGCCGGCTTCTAACTTCCTCCTTCCAAGCAAGCCTCGGCTTTCCTTCAGTCTCTGTGTGGGCAGCGCTCCCTCTGCTCGTTCCTTCAGGATCCTGATCGTAATTAGATGACAGTAAATGGGCAGTGGAGGGGTAATCAGCTAAACTGACCTCTCCAGCCTTTCAGATTTGAAATGGGCAACCTTTGCTGGATAACACAGTGTCCTGGTGGAGGTAAAACGGAGGCGCTCGTTAAGAAGACTCTCGGAGACAAGGTAGTGCTGGTGAAGGCTGGACCCTCGGGCTCCTCTGGGGGCCCATGGAGAGGATTTCTGGGAGACAGACCCAACTGCTCCCCACGTTCGAGCAGACAGCATCTGCCTGCATGGCTTGCTGTGAATGGCATTGTCTGAGGAGAAGCCAGGGGCTGGGTGAGGACAGGTCTTCCCGTCTGCCTCTCAGCACACACACACACACACACACACACACACACACACACACACTCGTCCACAGCCTCCCTGAGAACAGTCAATTCATAGAGGTTAGGCTGGGGGCAAGTCAGAGTGCTAAATTCTGAACATTTGTCAGTAAAATGATGCTGGCTCTTAAAATAGCTCAAGGATGTTTCTGTGCAAGGTGCTTTCTGGGCATATTTGCATACATGTGTGTATAAATATACAATCTATCTCTAGGCAGAAGGTGTATCTTTAGCTGCAGGATGTACATAAACGCATATTCAAGCACATGCCCCCATATAAGTCATGAAACAAAAATGGTGGCAGTCACATAAGTTACAATATTTATGTCCCGAGGATGGCTAAACTTAGCTACCACATCTAATTTGCAGTGACGTCTTTCTTTAACAAGTTTTATAAGAGGGATGATTTAAGTCAAGGAGGGCAGTGACTCATTCACAGGGTGCCCAGTGCCTGAGCTAAGTTTGGAATGCAAGGCTGCTAGGCTCTTCTGGGGCTTGGATTTTTACTGTGAAGTCATTTTGCTCCTCCATGCTGTTTTTTATCTTTCACTTAGGTAAAACCAGGAACTCGTAATGCAATAGTGAAGTTCTCATTTTCCTTATTTAATTACTTCACTTTATTTAGCTCTCTGTTTTTGGACTCCATTCAAATAGTTTGGGCTGACTTTAGTTGTTTTGGAAGTTATGGTATGGGATCTTACCAGGTTGAGTTTTACCTTTAAATTATGAAAAAGGTAAAGGCCTTCAGCAATTAGACACAGAAATGGAGAGAAAAGTAGGAAGAGTAAGAAATTCTTTTGCCCCAAAGGGAGGAGTAAATGATCTTAATAAGATGTTGTTCAGCATTCATTCACAAAGCCTTCATTTACTACCAGGCGAGGTAGATACTAGGACTATGAGGAACAGAAAATCACCCTCCAGGGCTCGCATTCTTTTCTGGGAGGAAGATGGGGAATGCACCTAAGTAATTAAGAGGCAGGGAGAAAAATATAATGGGAAAGATGAGGTAAGAAAATGAGTCTGGGAACAAGGAAGGGGGACTGACCAAGTTAAAGAGCTGGGTAGGCAGGAGTCCGGGCAGATAAAGAGGAACCTGCCTGCGGCGTTGCGGGCGTCTGGGCTGGGGGCCGTTCCAGGTCACAGACCATGCAGAGGCTCCCACACCGTGGCCGTGGCAGCAGCCGGCTGGCATGTTAGTAGCTGGGGCTGTTGAAATGCAGAGAGGCTCCCTTAGGGCATGATTGCATCAAGGGAGGCTGGGTGGATGTTGAGGGAAGATGTCTGGAGACTGTAATCCTTTTAAGGTTCTTCAGTTTCCTCTCAGATTCTCAAGGTTTTCCAAAGATGGGAATGGAGGTGGCTTGGTTCTTGTCAGGTGAAGGGTATGTCAAGACTTGACGACCCACACCCTTTTCACGTCTGGAGTACCCCAGCAGGGGACAGTGGTTTGCAGTCCTTCCTTGCACTGTGGCATTACTTTTAAAAAACATAATGGCCAGACTGCGCTGCAGACCTGTCAACTTAAACATCAGCGTCGGAGAGGAGCCAGAGACCAGCGCAGTTAAAGGTCCTAGGAGTGGCCCAGTGTCCGGCCGGGAGTGGGCATCAAGGGTAGAGCACACTGGTTTGCAGAGTGGTCCAGCATCCCCTGGCAACTTGTTGGAAATGCAACAACAAGACCTACGGAGGCCTATGGACTCAATCTCATGTGCGACCTACTGAATCACAAACTCTGGAGGTGAGGCCTCCGGGAGTATAGCATGTGTATAGATGTACTGGGTTATAAACTTTATTAAAGGCTCTTCCTAAATTGCTTTCAAAGGAGTGTATCAGTTTATATTCCCACTGTCAGCTTTAGCCCTCACTCCTTGAAAATGTTTTGATAACGTAGAAACCAAACCATTATTCTAATTTAAATATATCCATATATTTGAAAATAACCCAACTTAGAAATTTTATTCTTTTTCTTTCTTTCTTTCTATCTTTCTTTTTTTGAGACAGGATTTCACTGTACAGTTCAGGCTGGCCTTGAACTTTTTTTGTAGCCCAGGCTGGCTTTGAACTTGCAGTGATCCTCCTGTGTGCTGGGATTACAGGCATATGCCACCATGCCCGGCCTGATTTAAAAATTTTAATTTATAATAACAGTATATATGTATATTTACACATACCTACATGTATATACACATAGAAAGCATGCATAAGTATGCATATCTATCTATCTATCTATCATCATCTATCATCTGTGTATGCATGCATGCATTCATCTTTCCATTATAGAAAAATTGGAAATGTATAAAACTAAAAAGAAAAAAATTGGGCTAGATTATCATTAAGCTCTACATGCTTGGACCATAATATAAAGATTTTGTGTCTAAGGCCTTATGACCAAAAGGGGGCAGTCATGATAAAGGGGGCTACTCTCGAGATCATCTCTAATATGAACTAAGTTTTTATTCTTCAATAGAATCCTAGGTACACTTCAGTCTAGTTGCAACTCACCCTGGAAGTGAGGACACTATTGCCATGTCTACAAGTCATGTCTGCGCATCTACAAGTAGGTTCTCTTAGGCAGAAATCTGTCATTCAAACAATGCCTATTGCACTACTTTATTTACTTGTATTTCACTTCACTTGGGATCAGGCAACATTGACAAGTCTGATGACTGATTCGGGAGTTTTTGTCCAGCAGGTGCATCTTGTCCCCAAATGTATCCCTGTGTTTACACTTCTCCACGTTAATGGCCCTCCATCTCTCATGCAGAAGGACAAAATGCCTGTAGCTACTCTTCAAATTCTCAGAGAAGACTAAAACTGTGTGTTTGCAGCCTTGCTAAGACGGGATCATTTCTCACCCAAGTCTTTCTTTCTTCTTCTAAAGCAAGAGCTTGGCCAGTTAACACTATCCTGTCTTAGCTGATTTCCTGGAAATAGACCCCTGCGAAAGCAGTGTATTGATTGGGAAGTGTCCCCTCACTGGGTATTGGGAAGCGTGACTTGGGAGGGGAAGAGGCTGAGTAGCTCAGGGGGTGCAGTGCAGCTCACACTGGGGAGCGCTTGCAGTGAGCCTGTGTTTTGCTCACTGTGTCTGTTAGGCATGGGGTCAGGGCTGCTCCCTGTAGCCCCTCACAGATTCCCAGGCACTTGTGACTGCCCACAGAGGCAGGGAAGGCAGGTTCAAGGTGCTAGAGGCCAAGCCACCAAGGACTAGACACAAGTGCCGGCCACTGGGGACGAAAGTGCACGGTGAGAGTCCGAAGGGAGATGGGATGGGCGGGCAGGTACGGGGGCGGACAGTGCTTGCTGCACCTGCTGTGCCTTCACAGGTGGGGAAAGAGCAAGGAAGCGAGTGTTTCCACTCAGTGGACGTGACACTCTGCGGCTCCAGCTCCACGTTCTCCAGAGGCCACTGCTTCTCGGTCCATCACACGCAGCACCTGGGAGGACTTCCAGGTGTGGGAGGGAGGTAATGAAGGTGATAATTGAAACTCACATTATGTGGTGAACGGGGTTTGGCTAAGTGAAGCCTATTGAGTTTTAAGTAGCTTGTTCTAGGTCATTCAATTAGGTCAGTATAAAGCTGGGTCTTCACGGTGGACGGAGAACAAGTTCCTGTTCTTAGTCACATGCAAAGTGGGTCCCCAGTATATCCTCAGGCCGGTGGATCAAGGCCCTGCCTTTCTCTGAAGACCCTGTAGGACAGAATTTTTAATGAGGACAAGGACACAATTCTTTAGGGCACTGTTTCCTTAACAGCACTTTGCATGGCTTGTAATTACATATATTTTTGTTTCTTTCTCAATGCTCTGAATTGCCTCAGTGTGGAGCCGCAGGAGAGCCAAGGCCAAGCTGTTCCTTCATGCAGGTCGGTGTGCGGTGAGTCAGTGAGGGGGCCGCTCACCACCCCACCTTCCAGGCTGTGCTGGACCTTAAGAACAGGCTTGTGTTCTTTGAAGATCAGTGTCCCAATAAAGGACATGTTTAGCATCAATTTTCCTGGTGAAAGTGGGGATAATGGAACCCACTTCAAAGAGATGTTGATGTGACTCACTGTGATAATTATGTGGAGGGTCTAGTACATAACAGGATGCAAAAAAATACCAAATGGGATCAAGTGGAAAAATACAACCACTACGAGGGAGACAGAGAGGGGGACTTGGTAATTTAATTTTTGATTTATATTCGGACACTCAGCCTCTACAAAGGGTTTACTATGGACTAGATATGGTTTGAGTGTATGCCCCAAAGTTTCACTGGCTGGGAGCTTGGTTCCAGTGTGGCAGTATAAGAGGTGATGGAACCCTTAGGACAATGATGGTGAACCCTTTAGAGCATTCAATGATAATAAAGAGCTGGCTGCAGCACGTAGGTTCGCCATCACTGTCTCAGGAGATAAGACCTGCTGCAAGGAAGTTAGGCCATGGAGGAATCACACTTAGAAGAGATTAATGTAGTTCTAGTGGGACACTGGCTAGTTCCCTTGAAAGCGGGTTTTTATAAAGTGAGTCCATTCTATGCACGTGGACCCTTCTCGATGTGCTCATTTTCCTTCCTGCTTTTCTGTCATATTGTAATGTAGCCAAGGAGGCCCTCACCAGAGATAGGACAGATAGAGTCACTTGGTCTTGGACATTTCAGCCTCCAAATTGATGAGCTAAATAAACTCCTTTTCTTTATAAAGTACTCAGCCTCATGTATTTTATTATGGTGACAGTATTTCATGAAAGCAAAGGACTAATGCATGGTTCTTAGCTTTGTTTCCAATACTAAATGTGTCTTGACTGTGGACCATGTCTAAATAGACTGAGCACATGTTCAGGTTTGGCTCCAAGACCCTTGTATTCTAGTCACCACTGAAAGGAGACAGAGTGATCCATGTGAGCTTGACCTGCTGCCATCCATCTGGAAAGAGTTGCATGAAAGTGTTGTCCCTCAGCCACATGGCTCAGCTCCTGGAGAGAATTGGTTTCCCAAAGGCACTTCCATTAACCTCTTACTGCACTTAGGAGGCAGTAACGCTGGAAGCATCAGGTTATCAGTGAGAATGAATGTCTCAAGTAGGCTGGAACATATTTGTTTCCCTACTTGCCATGTCCATTCAGAGCAGATGCTTGTTGTCATGGTAACAGAAACAAGAGCAAGTAAGAGTTTTTGAGTGCCCTGGATGCTTTTGTACAAGGATAAGGGTGAGGTTGAACTGAAATGTGGACTTAAAATGAAATATCATTTTCATCTCTCTCTTTCTCTCTCTCCCCACAGAGGGCAGATGTCATGAGTGTGCCTGAATCTATTTTCCAAGAGTAAGCATATTTAGTCACTGCATTTGAAGAGTGAAGGAAAGAGAGAGAGGGAGATTGAGAGAAAAGGGGCTCACCTCTTTCTCCCTTGATCCTTCCCTCAATGTTTCATCTAGTGATTTGCCTCTGGGAAAAATTTACCTATTTCTCTTTTGGGTCAGGGACGCTAACCAACACACACTATCAGTTTTGAGAAAATTTCTAACTTTTCCCCTACCTTGCTGGCTATATTTTAAAAATACATAGCTCATATTCCTTTTTTTTTTTGACATAGATTTGATTTAACTAAACTGGCAAGGAAAAAGCAGTAGATTTGGTCTTGAGTTTAGTGAGGAGTGGACTTGGCTTATTCCTTTGGACCCAAATGTCTGCCACCTCCTCATAATCTCCATGATTCTGGGGCAAAGGCATTCTGATTCCAAGAGCCTCCTTCCCTCCAAAGAACCTTTCCTCTCCTCTGTGTGTGTGTGTGTTAGAATGCATCTATCTCCCAAAGTCACTATATTAGTTAGCTTTCCCACTGCTGGGACATGATATCCAGCTCCTGTACTTAAAGGAGAGGAGCTTTAATTTGGTTCATGGCCACAGAGGATTCAGTCCATGGTTGGTTGACTCCAAGGTAGGAACATCATAGTGGAAGCATGTGATGGAGCAAGGCTGCTTAGTTCATTGTAGCTGAGAAGCAGAGGAGGGGAACAGTGCCAGAGAGGAAGGGGTGAGACATAGACCCCACCAGGTGATCTGCCTGGACACACCCAGGAGCAAGCTTTACCAGTGTGCTAGGCATTTCTCAATGCAATCAAGCTGACACATCAGAATTAGTGCTCGTAATGGCCAATTGTCTCAATGGCCATTATAATAAACATTTGCCACTAGAAACCTGAAGTTGAGGCTTGAGGGCCAGATGGGGCTGGGCCCAAATAAGGAGGATGGCTTCTTTCTAGCTGTAGAATCTTGGAAAATTTGTTGAACTTATTGGAGCTTCAGTTTCCTCATCTGTAAAAGATAATATTATACCACCTTAAAGTTATTTTGAGTCTTAGATGAAATAATACATGCAGATTACTTGGTGCTATACCCAGCCCATGCTCAATAAAACTTTATTGTTGCTTATTAATAGGGTTACCATAAATTAACTTTGTCAGTGTGTGCAGGTTGTCTCTTAAGAGTACCTATTCATCTGGACCAACGCCCCCTGTTGGTGGAGTTTGAGAACATAAAATTCAAAGGTTTCGCTGGGCAGATTTTCACTTGCAATACTTTGCCAGACGTATTCAGTATATTTGAATAATGAAGTGCAAGAAAAGAATCTCAAGAAAGCACACTGCATGCCTAATATTTGCAAAGCCAGGGGAATGAATATAAATTGAGTTTTCCATCCGAAGGTCTATGTCAAGCAACCAAGCTGTAACTTTTGCTCTACACACATCTTGTTGGCAGCCCGAAGGCAGCTTTGAATACATTTGTGGACTCCTTGGTGGTAAATGGTGGCCCAGGAAGAGCAGCCCCCTCTCCCTAGCGCCAGCTGTGTCCTGCCTGTACTTATGTGGCCTTCTTTCCTGCCATGCACACCACCCCTAGGCTTGTGGGGGGCATACTGGCTGGGTGCTCCACCCTCTGGAGGAGGGAACTTGGAAAGCCAGTCTGCACAGATCCCAGAGGCAGCCTAGGGTGTTTGCCTTGCAGTCTCAGAGGTCCCAGGTACTCAGAACATGGGCTAGGATAGGAGTCTGGGCTTTTGGGGGGGTGCACATTCTGTTGCCATGAAGACTCCCCCAGGGGAGAGGTTGCAGTGGGACAAGCCTAGCATGGGGCTCTAGGGTATGGCTCCTCTTGCCTGGCCCTAAGGGAGGCATGGTACTGCTGCTGAGAGAGGGAAAGTTGGTAACTTCAACAGTTAGAAATGCTTGTACAAACTTAACGAAAAGCTGATTAAAATATATTAATAGTCAGGAATTAACAAATATGCCAAGCAGTGCATCACTGTAATTATATTCTGGTAGCAAAATTACTTTTGTAGTATCACTATCATGGTGCTTGCTTACAGTTTAACAAAGCACATTTAGAATCAATACCATATGTCGCCAGATTGACTCAAAAAGCACCATTTGTATTTTTGCAGTCTAAAATCTGAGTCACAGATTTTCACAGTTCATTCAGTCATGGGGCAAACATTTATTGGGTGCCTACTCAGTAAGTACCTTCCAGGTGCTGTGCTAGGGCCTCTGAACACTCCTAGTAATCAAAGGGAGCACGGCTAGATCTGCATTTTATAAATAGTTGGCATAAGACATGAAATTGGGGTGCAGGCTCAGAGAGGAAAGTTCAGGAGTTTTCTAGAGAGGGTGAGGGTGAATATGAAGTGCTCTTGTTTTCCGCTACCACCACTTGCTTACAAAATATGAACTAGGGAGTTTAGAAGCTTTCTTCTAATAAAGCGCGCTTCTCTGTGCTCCCCACCTTCTCCTCACTTGTCTTACATTTCTGTGGGTCCTGTTCTAAGCATACAAACCTGGGATGATTCCCTTATGTGTTACATGACCAGACTCTATGCTGGGGCTAAGGGAGGATGTGTAATGGTAGCCTTCTATTGGTTTGTTTTCCATTGCTTTCATGGGATGCTGGAGGCTGGGGAACTTGTAAAGAAAAGAGAGTTGTGTAGCTTATAGTTTTGGAGGTGACAAGCCCATGATGAGGGCAGCCCCTGTTGTTGGGGCCTAAAGGCCAATGGCATCAAAATGGCAAGACTGTGGAAAGATCACAAGACAAGACTCAAGCCAGAGAGTGGGGAGGCACTGGACTTGCTATTTTATGACGACTCACTGTCTTGGAAGCCAGCTCGCTCCTGGAGGCTGACACTAATCCTTCCTGAGGGCAGCATCTCCATGGCCTAAGTACCTTGCAGTAAGTAAGGCCAATCTCTTGAGTTTCACCACCTCTTAGCATGGCTACCCTGGGGGCCGCACTTCTAACACACGAACGCTTGGGAGCACGCTCATATCCTATCCAAAGCATGGCAGGCCTGGCCAGTGGCATTTGAGTGAATGCCACTGTCTCTCCCCAGGGTTGAAGAAGTGGGGATATGGTGGTAACCCTGAAGGCAGAACTTAGTGCTCAGTACTAAGATGCTACTTGATAAAAGTTGGTTGGGTACTGTAATCCTGCACTATGCTAGAGACTTGGTCATTAACGTTTAGCCTTCTATGAACAATGGCACCTGACCACCAACTTCTGATGATTGTAAATCTAGTTTTTACCTTAGAGTTGTGTATGGATATGGATAGCAATGCAAATTGAAAGAAAGAAAGAAAGAAAAGAAAAAAGAAAGTAAAGAAAAGAAAGCAGGAATGAGCCTTTAAAAAGTAAGTGTGTATTATTGAGAGAGAAGTTAAGGAAACCACGCCCTTCACAATAGCATCCAAAAAAGTGAAATACTTAGGAATCAATCTAACAAAGGAAGTAAAAGATTTACATATATTGAAAATTACAGTACTCTGAAAAAGGAGATTGAAGAGGATATCAGAAAATAGGACGATATCCCTTGCTCATGGATAGGAAGAACCAACATAGTGAAAATGGCCATACTTCCAAAATTGTTACACAGATTTAATGCAATCCCAATCAAAATACCATTAGCACACCTCACAGAAGTAGAGAAAATACTCATAAAATTTATTTGGAAGCATAAGTAGACCAAGAGTAGCAAAGGCCATCCTGGGCAACAAAGACAAGTCAGGAGACATCACAACCCCTGACTTGAGATTATACTACAAAGCTACTGTGATAAAATCAGCACGGTACTGGCAAAAAACAGACCCGAAGACCA
Organism: Chinchilla lanigera; assembly: GCF_000276665.1. Classification (NCBI taxonomy): domain Eukaryota; kingdom Metazoa; phylum Chordata; class Mammalia; order Rodentia; family Chinchillidae; genus Chinchilla; species Chinchilla lanigera. Next base: position 9,068,160 of record NW_004955402.1, on the reverse strand, counting down.
GTGGAACGGACTAGAAGATGCAGACACAACTACAAACACACTCAGCCACCTTGTCTTTGACAAAGGGGCCAAACACATTCACTGGAATAAAGATACCCTCTTCAATAAATAGTGCTGGAAAAACTGGCTCTTTACATGCTGAAGACTCAAGCTAGACCCATGTCTATCACCATGCACTAAACTAAAGTCAAAATGGATCAAAGATTTAAATATCAAAACAGAAACACTAAATCTACTGGAAGAGAAATTAGGTCAAAATCTTGAAGACATAAGGGCAGGCACAGTCTTCATGAACAAAACTCAAACTGCATGGGAAACACTTCAAAGAATCAACAACTGGGATCTCATCCTATTAACAAGCTTTTGTACTTCAAAAGAAATCACCAATAGAGTGAAAAGACAACTCACAGAGTGGGGAAACATTTTAGCTCACTGTCTGTCAAATGACTTATGTCTAGAACATATAAAGAATTGAAAAAACTCAAAACCCCAAATTCAAAGACCCAATCAAAAAATGGGCATCTAAGATGAACACATATTTCTCAGATGAAGAAATGCAAATAGGGAATAAATACATGAAAAAACATGTATTTAACATGTTTGGTCATTTAAACATCATTGGTCATTCAATGATTTAACATCATTGGTCATTCAAGAGATGCAAATTAAAACAACACTGAGATTCAATCGCATCCCAGAAAGAATGACTGCCATCAAGAAATCAACCAACAACAATGCTGGAGTGGCTGTGGGGATAAAGGAACACTTGTCCACTGTTGGTGGCAATGTAGACTGGTGCAACCACTGTGGAAATCAACCTGGAGATTCCTCAAAAAACTAGGATTATAGGTCCTATTTAATCCAGGCTTTTTCCTTCTGGGTATTTTCCTAGAAGAATTAAAAACATCATACCACAGTGATGTATGTGCACCTATGTCTATAGCAATACAATTTGTCATAGCTCAATCTTGGAAGCAATCCAAATGCCTGTCAACTGAGGGGTGGATAAGAAAACTGAGGTATTTTTATACAATGGCATATTATTCAGCTATAAAGAAAGATAAACTTGGAACTTTTCTCCACTGCTGGTGGGAATGCAGACTGGTGAAACCACTGTGGAAATCAGTTTGGAGATTCCTCCAAAGACTAGGTCTAGAGGTCCCATTCAACCCAGCTATCCTCCTGCTGGGTATTTTCCCAGAAGATCTAAAAACATCATATCACAGTGATATATGTGCATCTATGTTCACAGCAGCACAATTTGTAATTGCTAAAATGTGGAAGCAACCCAAATGTCCATCCACCAAGGATTGGATAAGAAAACTGTGTTACCTTTATATAATGGAATATTACTCAGCTGTAAAGAAAGATAAACTTGAGGCTTTTATAGGCAAATGGTCACAACTACAGACCATACTCATAAGTGAAATAAATCAAACATACATGTGCAAGCACCGCATTGTGTCACTAGTGTAAAACTTGAAAGAGTTAATTTAAACTAGGAGGTATGATAGACACTGTGAAATGATAGGAAACTGCTCAAGAGTAAAGGGCAACTGGGATGTGGGAAAAGAGAAGGGAAAGGAGAAATTTTGTATGTATGTATATACAGGATAGTTAACATGGTTGTTCTTCTGTCTTCTATTTCTTTGCTGAAAGAAAATGTCAATGAGTCTTTGGTTGATTAATATTGCATTTCTATATCTGTTTTCATGAGAAGCCACTTTGAAGATATCAGTATGTAATACAACAACCATTGTTAATTCCCTATGACTTTATTTGTAACTCCGTATTGCCTGTACTGTTCTTTTACTATGTTGTAAAATGTTGTCTGTCTGTTAATGTTTTCCTCCTTTTATTTTTAAAATAAAATAAAAAAAGATAAACTCAAAGCTTTTACAGGAAAATGGATGCAACTAGAGACCATACTCATAAGTGAAATAAATCATACCCTCATGTGTAAACACTGTATTGTCTCCCTAGTGTAAGAACCTGAAACAGTAAATAAAACAAAGGTACAATAGATATTGTGAGAGGGAAAGAGACTGCTTAATAGGAAAGAACAACTGGGATGGGGGAAAGAAGAAAAGAAAGGAAGAAGGAAGGAAAACACACACACACACACACACACACACACACGATAGCTAATATGATTGTACTACTAATTTCTATTGGTTTATTGAAAGGAATGGTTAATGTTTAATTGTTTGATCAATCTTGTATACGTATATCTGGTAACCTGAGCAACTACTTTGAAGATAGCAATAAGTAATACAACCGCTGTTATTTCCTATCTTTTTTGTTTGTTTTTCTTCCGGTACCAGGAATCGAACTCATACCCTTGCGCTTGCCAGGCAGGTGCTGTGCCGCTGAGCTAAATCCCCAGCCCTCCTATCATCTTGTTTTGAAATTCTGTATTGTTTTTATAGTTTTTGTGTTGTTTTGTTTTTGTTATTTTGTTTTTGTTCTTTTAAAATAAAAAGAAATAAGTGTGTAGAGGCTGGAAGACCGGAGAATACCCTTTTTTAGAGATCGTGGCCGTATAGTCTAGCCCAGTTAGAGTTCTCTCACCAATGACTTGAACATCAGCTTCTGGACAGCATTTTGGCATGACATTTGAAAGAGCTACCTGTGTAAATGCATGCCTGCACTTACTGAAATCTTGTTAATCTCAAATAAACAGTAAAGTAGAGAAAAAAACACACGAAGATCGAACCATCCAGGTGTCAAAGGTGTGACTCACTGCTGTCATTCCTAAAGCATCTCGTGGGTGGTGTGAGGGGTGGGAGACTATATTGCAGGCAGTAGCTGCCTTCTTCGAGAAGTGATAATAGCATCCCTCTTTCCCCCCAGTACTGGAATTTTAAAATTTCTCCAGGTTCACAGGCTGAGATTCATATTTCATCAAGTAAGAACACATGTGGGTAAATCAGACTACCCAGGAGAAAGGATTTTGGAGAGAATGCTTCCAATCCTGTCACTTTCTATCTGGCTGGAGTCAGCCACACTCAAAGATGATGGTTTGGTGGGAGGAAGGCAGAGGGGTGCTGGTGAGAAGTGCAGGCTCAGGAAGCATTGAAGTAGGGTTCTGGGAAAGCCAGGACCACCCAAGGGAGAAAGGAGAGGAGATTGCACACAGGAGAACACTAAAAGATTTCCTTTCTCAAACTGAATGATTTAAAAGAGTCTAAAGTCATGTAATATCTTTCCTCTTGATAGAGGAAGCATGTGAACTAAATAGAGGAAAGGTATAAGCCGGGCAAGGAGGTGCACACCTGTAATCCCAGCACTCTAGGAGGCTGAGACAGGACCGTGAGTTTGCCCTAGCCTGGGCAATTTAATGACTTAGTGAGGCCCTGTCTCAAAATGAAAAACAAAAACAAACGAACAAAAAACCAAAATAAAGGCTGGGGATGCAGCTCAGTGTAAAGGCTCCGTGTTCAGTCAGGGGTACCTGGGGCCAGGGAAGAGATGATGGTATTTACTGTCTGAACCAATCAGATAATTATGTATGTATAAGCTAAAACAAACAAACAAAAACAAACAAACAAATTAGCCCCTTTCTGAGGAGAGCTTGCTGTGGTCGCATTTCGACAGAGTACTTACAGAGCAAGCGGGACAAAGAAACAATCCCTTAGCTATAACCAAGACTTCTCAGAAGAAGGAGCCAGACTGGTCCTGGGACTCTTGACCTTGACCTTGTCCTTGACGGATGCTTCTTCTCTCCTGGAGTCAGAGCAGACCAAGGCCCACAGGCTCCATGTGAGATCATTGTAGTTAGGGTCAAGTGCCAAGGCCACTTAGGCTACTCACAGTTTTGTGTGCTGGAAATACTTTGGCTGTTACTCAGGGGCTAAATATCTGGCTCATTGCTGTAAATTCTTATTCAGAGTCATCATCATTCTGTGCCAGATTGTTATGTTATTATTTGTCACTAGAACTGAAAGACATTTGCGTGTCAGAGAAGCCATTATCACTTCCTACATTTTCTAAAACAGGCGAAGATATGCCTAACCCAAGAATTAAAAAGGCGGCCCCAGTCACTGCCACGGAAGCGGTGTTCCTGGAGTGAGCCGGCCATGCGTCGGAGGGCTCTGCATGTGTTAAGCCTAATGCTCTCTCTGATAGTTGAAAAGCTTTCAGATTCCCAGAGTTATTTTTACCTGTGGAGAGGGACTGGGTCATAGGCGGATATTTCATTTTCAAATGCACATTCCATAATGAGCTGAGATGGGCTAGGTGTCTACTAATTTCCTACCCAGAGAATGACTTTCAGGAATTGCTGGAAAGTTGCACCCTTGCAGGGGCCTTCAAACTCTGGGACAGTAATTTCCTAGCTTCTCCAAACTGCTTTTGTGCATAAGAACTCAGGACCGAAGGTTTGTATGAACCTCAGTTGCAATGATTTGCAGAGATGTAATGGAAGGGCATTACAGGCCTCTGCAGAGAGGAGCTGTGAGGTGGGGCACCATTGCTTGCTTGCTGGTGCATGTGGACAAGTCTCTCACCCTCTCTGGGCCTCTGCTTTCTCATCGGCGGGTGGTGATCACTGTCTCGCACCCTTGCTGTGGGCGCAGTGCCCAGGCATGTGATACGCATTGCACAGCTTGGTGAGCAGTCAGCAGATGTTCATCCAGCAGCTGTCCTTCCTCTGTCCCCATGGAATGGGACCTCGTGGGTGTGAGAACTGCACCATGGAGTTAAACCACTGAATGAAGAATGAAATGAGTTTTTAATGTAATAACGCATACTTCTGGGAAAGTATGCAAATCATGTGTTCATCAGATCATTGTCATCAGGTGTTCAGGTCCATTTGGCCAGTACTGAGATGAAGAAATGGTCAGAACCCCAAGTACTTTTCTCTTCTGCTTTCTTGAAAGCCGGTGCTATCTGACTTCCAGCAAAAGATGATTGTGTCTGTTTTTGAACTTAATATGAATAGAATCACTCAGAATATTGCTCTTTATGTCTGTTTCCCCTGGTTTGGCATTATGTCTGTTAGTTTCTTTTTGGTTTTTTGAGGCAAGATCTCACTACATAGTTCAGGCTGGCCTTGAAATCATGGAGAACCTCCTGCCTCAGCCTCCCCAGTGCCGGGATTACAGGTGTGCACCACCATGCTCAGCACCTGAAGAATTCTAAGCAAGTGCTCTATTGGAGGTACACTAGCCTCAGCCCTGTTTGTATGTTTTATTCAAGAGCCACTTAGTAGCTCATGCTTTGGGGCAAGTTACTTCACCCTTCCAAATCTCAGTTTTCTCATCTGCATAGTGGTGATAGCAATATTTACTTTCAACAGTTTTTAGTGGGAGTACACCAAAGATACAGGATGCTAAACAATCTAGTTCCAGGCACTTGGTGGTGCCTGTTAGGTATTCGCTTCCCTTGTACATTCTGAGCAAATAGGTGGCTCTTTCCTTTATGCATAGAAAATGGCAGTGTTACTATACAGTACATGTTGATTAGTCCTCTCAGTTCCTGGGATTTAGATGGGTGGACATCTTTGGGTTACTTTTGCATATATAACTGTACAAAACACCAAATATCTAATATTTATCAAGCCTGTCCTATGAGCATAGTCTTGTTTCAGTCTTGATGTTGAACATGTAACTGTGTGGATGTATTTAAAACACATCTGTGAATATATGTAGACATAGATTCTAGGTTTGGAGGGCAGCTCCAGTATTTACAATACCTGGCTCTTGGTCCAACCTGCTGGGTCCTTATTTGTAATTTGGAAGCCTGTTTTACCAGTGTGAATGCAGCTCCATCAAGTGACGCCTGCATGCACCTCTCCAGCTATTAGCTCAAACCACTGTGGATGCACATGGTGCTTGGCAGGTGGGGTCCAGAAGTAAGAGGCTGTGAAGACAGCAACTGAGACTGGAAATAACCTCTGTGCAAGTAAAATGTGTACATTTGGCCCTCAGAGGCTGTGGGAATGGGTTCTGGAACCCCGTGGATACCCAAATCTGTGAATTCTCAAATCTCCCATATAAAATGGTGTATTTGCATATAATCTTATAACCCTCTTGTATACTTCAAATCATTTCCAGATTACTTAGAATATGCAATACAATGCAAATGCTATGCAAATAGCTGCATACTGAATTATTTAGGGAATAATGATAAAAAGCCCATAAATGTTCAATTCAGTTGCAAGTTTTTGAGGGGACTATTTTCTGTCTAATGCTGGCTGAATCCATGTATCTGGAACCTACAGATATAATGGACTGACTGCACACACACACACACACACACACACACGTCTGCAACTGCTTAGAAGAAAGAATGTTTGGATTCTCCATCCCATCTGGAATCTCCCTTATGGTATTTGGATAAGTCCAGCTACAGTCCTGGGTTTTAGCTCCCTACCTGTAAATCAGAGATTAAGATATTGGGAGGATACATTTGTAAAATGTGTGAGTGCTTAATGAACATAGAGGGGAGAAGTTATAAAGTTCAGAGCCACTTAAAAAAATCCTATAAGAATGCATTGGAGGCCAAAGGCATCAAATTTGGAATTTAGATCTTTCCTAAGAATGATCAAATTGGGGGAAAGAAAGGAAGGGAAAAGAAAAAACACACAAGGGAGAATAAAAAGCAAAAATTCTGCACGCTTGCTTTGTACTTAAAGGCAGCGGTTTACTAACAAATGGGGCCTCATTTATTTGGAGGATTAATACCCTCTGTCAAACAGGTGCCTTACTTCTAGAAGGTTATTCCAGGAAAATCTGGTCTATCTTTAGAAGGAGCGCCAAATTCTTTCAATATGTAGCTGAAACTCAGTCTGTGGCCTCTTTCAGTCTCCCCCAGAAGTCCTGTTGAGGGAAGCATTTTGTCATCTAAGAGGATGGGCTTTTGAATTAGCAGACTTGGGTTTATAAAGTCCTGACTTCCCTACTTACTTGTTTTGCACCCTTGGGAAAATTTCTTCTTTTTCTGGCTCTTTTCTGTGTCTGTAAGATGAGAATATAATAATTTTGCTGGATTATTCTAAGAATTGAATGAGACAATATAAAATAAATGATTTACCCAATAAGTAATAGCTATTATTATTGGTTCATTCAGTATCCCCCCTTTTCTGGGACTGAACACAGGTCCTTTGCAATGAACTACATCCTAGGCCTTTTTTATTTTTTATTTTGAGACAGGGTCTCACTAAGTCCCTAAATTATCCAGGCTGGGCTTAAATTTGTGGTCTTTCTGACTCAGCCATCCAGAATGCTGGGATTGTTAGATCTGTACCACCATAGTAAAATCTTTCATTGTATAATGGGCTATTGGAAGTTGGAAGTTTGATAATATTTTCTGTTTTATTGATGGTGTCACATAGGGAGTGCTGATTTTGTGACATTAGATTGTTTTTTGATGCTGGCCCAAAAGAGTTTATTTATCTTCTATTTCCTATCAACCATATATATATGTCCACTCTGTTGCTGGCTCCACTGAATGTAGAAGTCTCCAACTGTCTGGATTTTCTGGGGCCATGAGGTGGGCATAGGGGGCTTGTCTTTGGAGTTGCCAGCTTCCTGTAGTCAAGTGTGACAGGCAGAGGAAAATGCCCTGGTAAAGATATATTCATGAAGTTAGATCTTTTTTTTTTTTTTTTTTTTTTTCTCCGGTACCGGGAACCGAACTCACGACCTTGCGCTTGCCAGGCAGGCGCTTTGCCGCTGAGCTAAATCCCCAGCCCTCATGAAGTTAGATCTTGACAAGGGCTTTATCTGAAGGATAATAGGCCCATGTTTAAATGCATAACATTGGTCTGATAGCAAAGTCATCTCCCTCTAGGGGAACAGAGAAAAATAAGCCTGGTGTTCTTTTCATCCTGATATCTAGCTTTGAGGATCTTTTCAAAAGAACTTGCATTCTTTACAGGCAGAATTTGAGGCTGCAGCCAGAGCTTAGAGGAGGAAGAGACTGCCTCCCCTCTGGATGCGAGGGGGGCGGGAAGCTTGCCCTGGAGGGTGTGTGAACTCGCCGGAGTCCACAGCACTTTAAACGAGCTCAATCACTTCCCAATAACCAAGTGATGACTTTTCTTTCACTTTTGTGTGTGAAAACTTCAGATAATTTCTTTGTGCCTGGTCTGTTTTAAGATATCTCTTGACACTTCTCAGAAGAAGTACAAATGGCCGTAAATAGATACATACATGAAAATATGTTCCACATCGTGGGCCCTTCCAGAAATGCAAATTAAAGCAACATTGAGATTTTATCATACTACAGAAAGAATGGCCATGAACAAGAAATTAAATAATAACCAATGCTGGACAGGCTGTGGGAAAAAAGAACCCTTCCACATTGTTGGTGGGAATGTAAATTAGTACTGTACAACCACTGTGGAGATCAGTATGGTGATTCCTCAAAAAACTAAAACTAGAAATTCCATTCAACTCAGCTCTTCACCTTCTAGGTGTCTTCCCAGAAGAGTTAAATACACATTTTTAGTGACCCATGCACACCCATGTTTACAGAAGCACATTTCACAATAGCTAAATCTTGGAAGTGGTCCATCTGCCAACAGATAAATGGATAAAGGAAATATGATGTTTATATACAGTGAAATACTGTTGTCCCATACAGAAGGATAAACTTGAGTCATTTGTAGGAAAATGGATGTAACCTGAGACAATAATGTAAAGTGAAATTAGGTACACAAGCTTAACATTGCATGGCTTCTCTTGAGAAACCCAAAATATAAATTAAAGAGCAAAATAACAGGTGGAAGATAGGAAACAGGGAGATAGATCTTTTGTAAAAGGGAAGGGGAATCAAGAGATGGAAGGAGGGGAGGGATGGGTAGAGCGATACAGGAGGAATTAAGATGTGTTATATATGTGGGTCAGCTTCCCAGGAGAAATGTGATCATTATGTAGTGCAGATGTAGACTATAAAAAAAAAGAAGGAAGGAAAGGAGAAACAGTCAGAGGTTCTGACCACCAGCTAATGAGCCTCAGGGAGGATGTAAAGGGGCTTGGTATACTGCCTGCTCATGTGCACTTAAGTGATATGAGTTACCCTATATTATTGACCTCACTAATTTAGATAAGCACAGAGGTTCTCTAGCCACACCATGCGTAAGCTGCAGGATACGACGGGGCTTTACCCTTGGGCTCTGGGGAGGAATCCATATACTTCTCTCCCACTCAGAGTTGATTAGAGGACTTGGGTCTGGGAGGTGTCTTTTATGCTGGGTGTCATCAAGACACTTCGGCTGATGATTCGCTAGGAGAATGTGAAGACCCCAGACACTTGGACTTCCCTTGATGATTTATTGCAGGAAAGGATACAGGGCAAGATCAGCAAAGGGAAAAGATGCATGGGGCAAAGCCTTGGGAAACTGGGCACAAGCTTCCAAGGATTGTCTCTTATAGGATGGACCTTAAATCCTCCAGCAATGAGTCATGATGACACATGTGAAAGGGACAGGGTCTTCTTGGAGGCTGGTTAGGTAGACAGCCTCTGCTTGCACATACTGAAATTCGACTCCAGAAGGAGAGCAGGTGTTCAACATAAACCATGTTGTTTGAACAAACAATTCAGGTCTAAGCAGCTGCTTATATCAGGTCTGGGAATGGGAACTTTCCTGAAATTGAGACCCCAGCCAAGGAGCAACATGATAAACAAGGATTTCAGAAGCCAGCAGTCAGGCCTGCACAGTTAACTGTTTTTGGCATGGTATCACATAGGCTGAAACCTCTAAAATGTGAAGCAGTAGTTCTATTGATTGGCTTTCCGGGTTCTGTCTTGTGGCCATGCGTATCAGAAGGCTGACTTCTTTCTTAACCATGTTTCTTACAGGTATAAGTGAGGACCTCTCTGTTCAGACAGGGCGACTTTCCATTTGCTTGGAGCTTGAGTACTGGGTTGAGTGTTACATCAACAGGCTGGTGGCTCTAGTATCATTAACTTAATGGTGCAGATGAATCTCATGCGGCTTGTTAAAGACACCATTCTTGCTCTACAAGAGTATGGGGACCACTTATTAGTGATTAAAGGTAGTATTTTTTTCAACACTTGGGGTTGAACCCAGAGAGTGCTGAGCTATATCTTCAACCATTTTTAAATTTTATTTTTGAGTCAGGTCCCATAAGTTACCCAGACTCGTCTCAGTTAAACAAACCTCCTGCCCCAGGCTCCCGAGTAGCTAGGATTGTAGGAGTGCCCCACTACACCTGCCTTGGTAGTACTCCCTACTGTCTACATAAGGCCCACCATGTTTTACTGTAGACCAATGCCATCCACCCTTTTAGCAATAATGGAAATGTTCGTATTCTGCACCATCCAATATGGTAGCTACTAGCCACATGTAGCTATTGATTATTTGAAATTTGGCTGGTGCAAATGAGGAGCTGCATTTCTCACTTTATAAATTTAACTAACTTATCTTAAATAGCCACACGTGGCTAGCTGGTGGCTGCACAGTGGGGCGGTATAGTTCTACACTGTCGGTTTTGTGCTTTGGTGACCTGCTGGTGAGAAGGATAACACGTGACCATGCAGGTGTTTCTTCAAAAAGTTTCCTTATTTCCCCAATCCCTGACTCACTCTACTGGGCTCCAACCACTTCTCCCCCATGCTCCAGTCTTCCATGTGCAGCCGCCACATTCATAGCGAGGCTTGAGTATGTATCCATGCTAGGATATTAGGTAAGAGAGACAGCAGCCTTCTTACAGTAGCCCCTGCTTCAGCATTACAAATCAGGTGGGGTCTTTGGAGCTTTCAGTTGTAGACTGGAAAAACAAGTTCCTTGTTACAGAGACATTTTCAGAATCACATTTGATAAAACAGTGTCGCACTACACAGAAACGCACCTTGTTACAGGTGTTGTAGTCTAGCTTCCCTCAGAAGCAGACTGAGATGGAGCTGGGCGTCAGTGCCTTACTGGGCAGCGCTCTTAGGGAAGACCACTCACACTGTAAGGAAGGCAGCAAAGCAAGACCAGGGGAAAGGGCTGAAGTCGCAGTAAGGGCCTCTGCTGACATGCCTGTGGTCGCAATTGTCCCACACTGAGCCTCTTCATTTTCACATCAGCCGGTCCCTGGCTGTCCTGGGCAGACTGTGGAATTGTCCCCATCATGGCCAACAGCAAGTCCTGTAGAAGGACGAAGCTGTGAGCTGTTGGGCTGGTTATTTGTTTTCTTCAGATTTCAACTTCATCAACTAAAAATTAAGGCTGACCGTGCGTGCCTATTTGTAAGGATTGCTATGAAAATGTACTAGTATGCTATGTGAAAAGCACTTCGCTCAGGCCTAACGCTTGGTAAGCACTCAATGAACCATCACTATTGTTATGGTTCTAGGAATTTTATAAGCATTTCCTGCTGGAAGCACGCGGAGTCAAGTTGTCAGTTTTCGGCAACAGAGGATGAAAATGCGCTGGCCCTCACTGTTGACCTTGGAGGGGGAGATGAGCCGCCCCTTTGCTTCTCCGGGCCTCCCCGTTGCCTCAGGTGGAAGGGCCCAGGTTTGGGATTAGCTCAGTGGGAAAATCCAGCAATAAGAACAAGGGGGCGCTGCTGTTGTTCCTGGACCCAGGGAGCAGAGAGGCTACTCCGGGAGCCCTCTATTTTAGGAGATTACGAGAGGGGTGCTCCCTTATGTTCAGGTTAATGATGTGGCCCTTAGGGATTGCTTGAGATGCATTCTCTGCAGAGCTCCCCAGTTCACAATCATGTTTCTGTAATCTTGAGTGTTTACATCATGAACATGACCCTTGGCCACTTTCAAGCACTCCACAAATATTAACTAATTAATCCATTTTATAAGAGAAGAGGTTTTTTTTTTTGGCTCATTCTTGGCAGTCTGACTCTCCGGTCTCAACGATGGGTTAGTCACACAGCCAAGGGGTGCACTTTACCAGCGCTTTTCCGAACTGGAATTCCAGATGCGGGAGAGAGAGCTGTCAACCAGGCCCACTGCAGGGGGACCCCCCCAGTTGGGGGATTCTTGTCCTTCCTTGTTTTTTTTATAATTTTAAAAAAATTTTATTTTAAAGAGAATAAAAATTTAAAAAATATTAAAAACAGTACAGAATTTTGAAACAAGATGATAGGAGCTTCAGTGAGCTGCTTGTTCCTTCCTTGTTTTTGTCATATTTGTAGCCCCTTCTTCTGTTTATCTTGTAAGAGAGGGAATAGTAGCGTGGGACCACAGTGTCTTAGACTTGGATTTTGTGTGCAGCAGATGTTAGGAAAAAAATGGTTTCCTAAGTGAGGACATATAAAAGCCACTACTATATGTGTCATCGTCATTTTATAATAAGTGAGGACATTTTAACAGAACGAGGTAGAGAAGACAGTCTTGGTATTTGTGCCCCGGAAGTGAGCACAAGAAGACAACCTTAGGCTAAAGGGCTCCTTTTGGAATTGAGCTCCTTCAGCTTCATGGAAACCTGTGCAGTGTGTCTCTTTTCTTTTTGCCTCCAACAAGTGTAGGCTCCTCACAAACTGGGCCTCATCTGTGGGCGAGGACGGGACTGACATTTCCTGGAGGTTCTCACACCCACATGGCCTCGAGGGTACAGGCCAGGCTGTTTTATTCATCACCGTGCCTTGTGCTTAGTGCAAGGCTTAGCACGTATGTGGACTCAGGGTTTGCTGAATGATTATCTGGCTCTGACCTCTGTGCGATCCGCTCTGTCCATCAGGAAGTCCTGGTAAATGCCTGCCGGGTTCCCTTCGGTTGAAACGAACAAAAACTGAAAACTGTGATTGGAAAGGAATAGTAGAGTGCTTTCGGTTCCGTTCTTGCTTTTCAGGATAATTCAACCTTTTGGGGTCACAAAGGCTTCTACAGGGTTGCAATGTCTATCTTAATAAAGATGCTGATTCTTTATGGGTTAACCCTGCTTGCCAGGAGCCCCACTGCAGAAGAGGTCCTTGGAGACGGAGCTATTCATTTAAAAACTAAGTGCTAGGGGCAGAGGGAAGCTTGCAATGATTTTTATTTTGAGGCCTAGAGATCAACATTAAACAATGTTCTTTGTTTTTTTCCTAGAAAGGATTTTAAAAAAGATCTATTTTATTATACACTTTTAATTGTTATTTTAAGGCATCCTATGGTCACTATGTGTAATTGCGTTTACAGGTCTGATAAATCTTTGATGAATAATACAACATCCCCCACTAGCTTATACATATTTCAAAGCCAGTTAAATCCCAGGAGCCAGCAGCAAGCAAAGGGTTGAACACACATTATATGTCTTCCCACATTTCTACTCAATCCACTTTCTTTAGGGAAAAGTTCTTTTTGTCATGATCGGCCAGAGGTGAGGAATGGAGGGGAGATAGATTTTCATTAAGAATAGAGGCTTTGTATGAAATTTCTTCATCTGTCCGAACATCTGATAGAGGCAGAGCTTTGAAATTGATCTCAGATTGGATTGTACATGCATTTTGATTTTGAAGGGTATTGAGTTATGCACACATTTTCCTGAGTTATGGTCAATGTTTAGCTGAAAAAGAATTCCTAAGACAACATTAATAATGTAGACTGCCTGCTTTCTAAAACAATAACTGTGGTCTGCACTCTGTGTGGGCTTATAGAGGGCTTATTTTTCAATTAGGAGATTTTGTATGAATCAAAGGATTTTTCCATTAAAATTTCATCACATTCTTTCTAGCTCAAACATGGCTAGAACATAATGATACTATTATTTGGTATTAGAAGAGTTAATGCAATATTGTGATATCTTCAGTGTATTGTTTCATGTGGGGGTGGTATTTACTGAGACACTGAGAGTGTCTTAAAAAATGTGATCTGTCATTTTTGGAGCTGTTTCTTTATTCTATTTTATTTTTTTGGTACTGGGAATTGAACCCAGGGACTTGTGCTTGCCAGGCAGGTGCTGTGCCATGGAGCTACATCCCAGCTCAGGAACTGTTTTTTTTTTTTTAAAGTGGAGTGGCTGAGAATGCTGAGCCTGTCCTGGGCCACCTTACTCCCAAAGGCAGTCTGATTGTACCCTCAATGACCCCTGTGTGGCTTGCTGTTAAACTCTTGCATGCATTTTCTCAAGCTGAGGTGAGAACCGACCTCTTTGAGGTCATCAGAGACCTGGTCTAAGAGGAGGTCTGTGAAGAGCTGAGAATCTACCACTGGACCTGCTCCTTCTCGGCCTGACTCACCTTCCCAAGTCCCTTCCTCTAGTCTCAGAGGCTGCAGACTGGGGTGTTTGCTCTCTCTGTGTGTGTGTGTGTGTGTGTGTGTGTGTGGCTTTTGGTAACAGGAGAGCCCTCCGGTTCACTTTTCAGAGTTGGCTGCACTATTTAATTTGCTGTGTGACTTCAGACAAATTACTTGGCTACTCTCAAGTTCAAGACTATACGGGTCAATCACTTTATTCAGCGGTTGTTTCCGTTTAAAAATTATTACAGTAAAAGACACATGACTGTGAATCTCCCTCAAAACCCTCCGCTCACTTTGAGCACACTTATCATGTCATTCTTGCCACTTTCTGAAGCAATTCTGGGAGTTCTCTTTCATAAGTTTAAAAGATATGATAAAAACCACAGTCAACATTGTTGCCCGGTGCCATCCAGTGGAAAGGCAGACTCTTAAAGATGTGACAGTGTGTCCTCGTCCACCTTAGTCACTGGATCTGGCATCGTGTGACTTCTGGCTCTTCCCCAAAGTCAAAATGACCGTAAAAGGTAAACGTTTTGGATGGATTCAGGGTCTCAAGGCATCCATGATAGCGCAACTAAAGACACGGAAGAGGACTTCCAGAACTGCTTCAGAATGCGGCAAGGAGATAAGTGTGTTTGAAGAAAGGGAAAATGGTTTGAAGGTGACAAGTGGCGATATGTTTTTCATTGTAATAAATTAAATTTTAAACATTCACTCTATTTTTTGATCACACGCAGCTCTCATCTGTAAAATGGGGAAAATACATACTTCATAAGATGAAGATGAGATGAGAAAAATGTGTATAAAGCCCCTAGCACACTGCTGGGCAGCTGGTTTCTTTTTCATGTCTGCTTATTTCCATAATCTGATATCCTGATCAGAATCAGAGTCACTTGTATGACTGTCATCCTGAGAAATTCCTTTCCCCATAAGTGTAAGCCAATCTTCAATCGAAAATTAGCATAGAGAATATGATTGGCTGGCTCTTTGGGGCGTGACCAATGAGAGAACTCGGGGACTGTGTGCTAGAATGGAGCCAGCCCAACAGGAGGATGGCTTTTCTACAAGGTCAGTGTCTAAGTCACCCTAATGTCCCTTGTTGTCTGCTCATGACATCAGGTCTTGGGGAATCCTCTTGACTAAAGATTTCCACATTCAACCCACCATAAGACAGGAGAGTTTTATGTTTCTTTTTCTGAGCTATGAAGTGGAACACAGCTGTGTGTGGGGACAGAGCAAAGATGATGAAGCAGGAAAGTGCTGCTCAGTGAGGGTACTGGGCTCCTCCTTCTGCCCCCTCTGCCTGGTTCTCCTCCTCTCTCCTCCCTGTCATTGGGTAAGGGAGAAGGGTGGCTGCCTCCTTTCCGTCCTCTGCCATGGGCTTCTGCCAAGCCACTGCCAAGTCCTGGAAGGGCGGAGGCAGGAAGGTTTGGAACAAGCTTCGGGTAAGTTAGGGCTGTGAAATAATGAACTGAAAGCCCTTTAGAATTCCTTGTGGTACTTTGTTACTATTATTATTATTATTATTTTGCAGTATGGGGGATTGAATCCAGGGCCTTCACCTTGAGTTGCATCCTTACCCCTTTTTTATTTTTTGAGCAAGCTCTTGGTAAGTTGCTCAGGCTGGGCTCAAACTTGTGATCCTCTTGCCTTAGTCTCCCAGAGTGGTGGGATTATAGGGATTATGGACATGCAGCACTATACCAAACTTTCATCACAGATGAAACTTTCATCATAGATGATCCCCTAGATAGCGTATCTGTGTTTATTTTGAACCCACCCTGGCTGTTACTACCCAGAGCAGAATATCCTGGTATTATCCCTACTTTACCAAATCTATGCCCACTATTTCAGTTCCTGTAGCTGGAAACAGAACTCTAGGCCTCTCTTGATTGTTTAAGTTGACTTGGTATTTTGAGTCACTAGAGTTTTAATAGAATGAATGGCTTAAGTGAGAGCGAATAGCTATTTCGTCTTTATGGTATGCTGGGTGTCATCTTTTGAAATAAAGTCATTTATACAATAGCACATTTCTGCATGTAATAAGCAATAACTTCTTATTTTGGTGGCAAATAAAATGTAGGTCAGGCATTTCTAATTTAAAAATCTAAAATCTAAAATTTTCCATAATCTGAAACCTCTTGAGTTCTGATGTGACACCACTCGTGGAAAATTCCACTTGTGATCTCAAGTGGTAGATTGTAGTCAAAACACAGGTGCACCAAATGTGTATAAAATTATCCTCAGGCTATGTATATAAGATATATATGAAACATAAATGCATTTTGTGTTTAGACTTGGGTTCCACCTATAATATATCACAATATTGTATATGCAAGTATACAAATATTTCAAAATGAAAAAAACCTGGAAATCTGAAACTCTTCTAGTTCAAAGCATTTTGGATAGGATAGTGGAGACTCAACCTCTGATAGTTAAAAGTACTTACTTTAGGCTGATCCCTCATGCTAAGTGTTGTACAACTCATTTCTAATAACATTATAGTAATTTATTTAATTCTCTTTGTAGCTCTACTTTTACCCCCATATCACAGATGAGGAGCCTTAGGGTTGGGGAGGCTGACATGTTTAAACTATAATCACACAGCCAGTGAGAGGCATAGATTTGAGACTCAGTAATCTGAGAGTAAGCCTACGTTCTCTAACTATGGTGTAGGTTTTCAGCCATTCACTCCTGGGGATAATTTTATACACATTTAGTGCATTCTGTGTCTAGCTCTAAGCTGAGCCTGGGATTCATTTCCCTTAAGCTTGTTTGAGGAACTTTTAGACATGCAGCTAAATTTTATCTCAGATTCCTGTGTTTTTCCAATGTTCAACTTTCTCTAGGCTCTGAAATATTATTGATATGTGTAGATGAATGGCTGGATACTGATTCAATCCTCTTGTTAAATCTGTGCCTTCCAAAAAATTCATCTTGAATTACATTTTTACATTATGATCTAATACACATATACATACACACATACATATAGTGTGGTTTGGATGAAGTGGCTCCCAAAAGTCTCTGTGTTGAAGGCATGGTCCTCATGATGGCATTGTTGGGAGGTCATGGGGTCTTTAGGTAGCAGAGCCTAGTGAGGAGTCTCAAGGTCACTAAGGACGTGCCCGTGATGGGGATTGGGAGGGGGGCAGTTTGCTCTGCTACTCACCACTGCCGTGATGTGCTGCCCCACCACAGGCCCGAAGCAACGGGCCAACTGATCATGGGCTAGGACCTGAGGAATGGTGAGCCCAAATAAACCTTTTCTTCTTAGAAGCTGATTATCTTAAGTATTTTGTTATAATAATGGAAAACTGATTGACACATATATTTATAATTAAAGCATGATACTTTATGTGAGATATGCTCTGATATTGTTCTGTTCTATTTTACTAAAAATAGGTCTTTTTTTTTTTTTTTTGTACCTGGAATCAAACTCAGGACCTTCCGTTTGCCAGGTAGTTCTTTTGATACCAACTAAGTTTCATTCCTCACTAATGGGTCAGGGCCTGCAGTTTTGAAAAGCAATCCTTTAGCTGAATAACTTTTGCCATTCTTTAGAAGTTCTGTGTCTAGCGTTGTACATTTTGGTGTCCCTGTTGAGGATTTTTGAAATTGTGAGGAATAGCCAAGGTGAAATCAGTGCTAGAGGACCCTGGAGAAGTGGTGTGCTCTCTCTGAAAGGGGTCAAGACTATACATCTGGCTTATCTTGGAGCGCTGAGAACTGTAACCTGAGATCTAGGATCCCAACAGTGATACCTAGCAGGGCATAAAATCTAACCAGCCAGCGATTAAGAGGTTGGAAGCCTGACGCACTTGGGGACAGGGTTCTTGAAGAGTACGCAAGGATGAAAATCACCTTGGACTTTTAATAGTCCCTCAGCAGCACCCCACCGCTTAGCCTGCAGCAGCACCTTGGGGAGAACTCAAGTGGCTCATGAAATTGGCCGGAACAGGTTCAGCTGCTGAGAAGGGCCACAGTCATGGACTTGCTTGACATTGTGGTGTCCAGGGCCAGACGCCACTAGCAAACCCAGTGAAGAGGAGGAATCAAAGTGAGTTATGGGAAAATCCAACAACTGGGCATGGCCTGTCTATGTTGCCGTTATCAGACAGTCTGTGTTGTTTTGCTTATGTGCTTTCTTACTTCCGTATCTGGGTGCAATTGACAGGAAAGGACTTCATACTAGTAGTGAATGTTTAGCTAGTGTCACCGACAGCCTTGATACTTGCTCACTGCCTTATATTGGTAGATTGTTTCCTTGAATCCTTACAAAAACCAATGAGTACGTGATTATTTTCCTCATTTTACCAGTGTGAACATGGAAGCCAAGAGACTGCCCAGAAATTACGTAGCGAGTATGTGGTGGGCATGGATGGGACCAAAACAATGTGAATGTCAGGTCGTTACTCAGGTAAGGTTATTACCTCAGTCTGGTGGCTCTGCTTGTCTTCACTGGCCTTGGGGTGTGAGATTCACAGGGAGGGTACAGAGGATGGCGTGGAGGTGACAGGCACTCTTTCATTCTTTCAATTTGTGTGTACGTCTTCTCTTTATGAGGTGTGATTGAAAATAGAGATTTTTAAAAAAATTATTGTGGCAAACAATGCAATGACATGAATCACCCTCGAAATACTTCCCCCCCTTCGAACACACTTATCCCAGCACCCCTGCTCTGTCTGAAGCAGTTCTGGAAGTTCTTTTTCACAGTTGTCTTCACTTGCCCTGTCACTGTGGTCTTAATGTCCTGAATTGATTCAGAAGTTCCCCTTACTTGGTCGTTTTGAGCTGGGGGAAGAGCCAGCAGTTGCACGGTGCCAGATCTGGCGAGTGGGGTGGTGAGGACACAGCGCTGTTTTTATGAGCTGCCTTTCTGTTAGATGGCACCTGGCGGCACTGTTCACCACATTTTTCATCGTATCTTGTAAAGACACTCAGGAAAGAAGATTTCCAGAACTGCTTCAGGAAATGGCAAGGAGGATGGGGCAAGCACGTTAAAAGTGAGGGAGAAGATTCTGAGGGATTCTTGGCAGTGTGTCTTTCAGTGTAGCAAATTTAAAAAAATGTAAACATTCACTGTCTGTTGTGATCACACCTTGTGGTGCTGTGGGTGTCTATCGTCTTGCTAGTGAAACTTCTACTCTTTATCTTTCCAGAGTCTCATGGTTTTAGAAAGAGTTGAATATTGCTGGGTGCTCGTACTCAAGAGATTGGCACGTAGTCCTCTGATGGACTATCAGGTGTCCTAGGAGGGGACTGGAGAGCTTCTGTGACACTCGAGGAGGGCAGATCTGGGAGGAGCGTGTGTGGTGGCTGGCAATGGGAGATGATGTGGATGCTCTGGTGGTCAGGGACAACAGCTGTGGGTGACAACTTCATGGGAAACCACGGAGACTGTGAGTGGCCTCTGGAAGGGCTGAGCAGCCAGGAGCCGAAGAGCCCAGCCCTGGCCTGGGATTCTGGGACTCGACCTCAGTTTCCAGGACATCTTGCAAAGCTGTGGGAGTGGCAGGGATGGAACTGAGCTTTGCGGAGCTGAGCAGGAATCAGCCTAAGCTTGGAGATGAGGGCTGAGTGGATCTGGGTAATGAAAGGGGAGCGGTGGGGTGGACCGTCATTATGGTGGTAATGAGGACACAACCGGCTTTGTAGAGGAGCATTTCTACTGGACAAAACACATCAGGAGGCAGGGTGAAGTATTAAAAAGGAAACTCTTACAAAAGAAAAAAGAAATCCACTAGTTTCTGGCTTTGGTTATTTTTGAAGGGAATAACAATGTTGTGGCAGGGGCTGGAAAATGATTAAGTACACGCGTGTGTGTATGCGCACGTGCACACGTGCATGTGTGTAAGATAGTGTAAGGAACTGGGAGAGTATGAGAAAGCTCTCCTCTGCCTGCCAGCCTCCAAACCCTTTGGAAGCGAGAGCATCAACAATTGCTATGATTTAACAACCACGGACTCTTTAAGCATAGTCAATGAATACAGAAGATTCAATTATTCTTAAGAGATTTAAAGTTATTCAACTTATTTGGCTGTTTTGTATTTTATTGGTGGCCTAAGGCAATGACTGCAAACTCCAGAAAGCTCTTTGAAAAGCTGGTAGCTGGTCAGACCGAGCTCCTGCATTTCCCCCAGCTGTTGGAGGCTGCCCCCTCATCCTGTTGTTTAGAAATCTTGCAGGAATCAGACACTTCCAATGTGAAGAAGCCATTGATAGTGCTTTTCACTTGTTCTTTATTTTATTTTTTCCCGAGAAGATAGCCACAGCACAGAGAGAAGCCCGCTTGTAATCCGTAGAGGAGCATTGCCATGTCTGATGAACGACTTCGTGAGTGAGCGTGAGTTTTATTTCCAACTTTTTGTGACTCACCCTTTTCTAAAATGCCTTTTCTATTATCTGTAAAATGGGACAATTAATCCCCACCCATGTTGTGAAAATCAGTTACAGAATGCCTAATGTACATTTCTAGTTTCTTTTGGAGAAACATAAAATATTACCATTGTGTGGAATTGAAAGTGCTTAGTACGTAAGTGTGCATTTGTAGGGCACTAGAGGATGATAAACAGACCTGAAATAGACAAGCTTGGATTATAATATATACTGATATAGAGTCTCTGGATAATAAACATGTCTTGCAAAAGGAAATTTCAAAAATCAAGACCACCATAAATATTTATATATAACATATAAATTTTCTTAAATCGTCTTGACACTTAAAAATATAAGCCAGTGTTTTCCAAACGTTGTTTGTAATTTACTTTTATTGTTATTAAGTGATATAGTCCATGGGAAATTAAAAGGTGACTAGTAGATAGTACGTTTGGTGCTCAAATATGTTGAGGAGGTGCTAGGCTGAAAAAATAAAATGAAATTGTTCTTTTTCTGTGTGTTGTGCTCCTTCGAAAGGGGGAAATAGTTTTCAGCATTTCTAAGCTTCCTTATCCAGGGAATACAGTTTGGAAAAAGTTGTGATGGGCCAGAAGCGAATTCAAATGAGCTTATATTTAAAATGACTGCTCAGTTTTTTTGTTGCTTAAGTGTCCTTGGTAGCTGGTAATACTGAGATTAAATTATTTTGCTGCTTTTGTGCTCTTCTCAAGCTAAGAGTATTTAAAAATAATACTTTAATATCCTTTCTGGAGGATTTTATTGTTTGTTGGTTTGTTTTGTTTTTCTTCCAGTACCGGGAATTGAACTTACGACCTTGTGCTTGCCAGGCAGGCACTGTGCGCTGAGCTAAATCCCCAGCCCTCTGGAGGATTTTATTACATGCCTATTATGTAAATATGTAACTGACCACATAATACACAGTTCTGTTCTTGTGTGTGGGAATATTCTATTCATACACATATGTGCATTTATATGCATACATGAGCAGAGTATAATCCTTTTTTTTTTTTTTCCTCCAGTACCGGGAACCGAACTCACGACCTTGCACTTGCCAGGCAGGCACTTTGCCGTAGAGCTAAATCCCCAGCCCCCAGAGTATAATCCTTCTTTTGAGTTATTTCCTGGGCCTTCTTTCTGCCCAAGTCTGAATTCATCATTCCTTTGCTCTGTGTTTACTAACAGAAGTGGGAGATAGATGATTTTAGGAGAAGAAGTAATATAAGTAGTATTAATGGTGCCTCATAAATCATTCAGTTTATCAAGATTTCTTACCTATAAGGTGTTTAACAAATCACTTCAGATTCTTTGAAATGAAAAAATTCTGTAAAAAGCCAGGATATGGGAGTTATTTTTCAAAAAATTTCCAAAGAATATGAGGGTCCTAAAATGTCCTGGCAGTGGGTGTTGTCTCTGTCTGGCAAGTATTATCACAGTTGTGGCTTGCGGGGAAATGTTCAAGCTTGGCTCCTGCAGACCTGCTGAGTCAAGTAGCTGCCCAAGGTATTAGGAAAACAGCACCAACTTAACCTCCCAGCGGCTCAGCTCCTAAGTGGATCTGAGTAGAAATGTTGATTTTGCTGATGTTTTTTAGTGCTATGAGAATTTAGGAATGTGCAGACTGGCCAGTTGCTTTCATCCCCATTTTATAGATCAGGGCTGGGAATGGAGCTCACCGGTAAAGCACTTGCCTAGAACGGGTGAGGCCCTAGGTTTGGTCTATAGCGCTATGAAAAGACTTATTTTTTCCATTTTACACATCAGGGAGAGCAGATGTTAGTGACAGAGGCAGGAAGGGACCCTAGGCATGGGCAGCCACTAGAGAGATCTAAATCCCGAACCAGTAATAAAAATCATTTCGGTTTAAAAGCGTGATTGGTTTCCATCATATTCTTTTAGAGATATTTGACATTTGGCCTTAATAGTAGATATGTTGGGAGAGAAATCATTTAATATTTAATAAGCAGTCCAAAACGTTTCCAGAAATAACTCTTTAGTCATGGGCTCTTCCTGGGGTGGATGGCAATGGCTCTGCTGCCAACCATTTCTCATCATACGCCAGGAAACGAAGCGACAGAAGCAATGGACCAAGAGAAAATGTTCTCCCCCAAAGACTCCAGCCCCACCTCTTGGAGTCACTCATCGTCCCCATGGTTCTATTGCTGTGTCTTCCCGGCACATGTCACACAACTCCAGAGAAAATGTTTTCTTGCCAGTTCCTTCCCCAGGAGAAATTGGAAACCTTGATCACTTTCTCATTAGAGAAGCAGTGCTCATTTGAAAGGAAGCGCTTTCTCATCCTACTCAAAACAATCCCTAAGTGACCCAAGAGACTACTGCAACACACTTGTCAGATGGAACCATGTGTGGTCCCGATTCCCTGAGAAGACACGTGGAAAGACAGAATGACAGGACCCCGTCAGCAGTGGATAATTGGGAATTGGGCCCTACAGCAGCTGTACCCTGGGCCTCTAGCAAGGAAAACAAAAGAACACTTGCTTTCCTTCTTTCCTTGATTTTTTTTTTTTTTTTTTTGAGACAGGGTCTCACTATGTAGCTCTGGCTGGCCTTGAGCTCCCAGAGTACCCCAGGCTGGCCTTGAATGTATGGCAATCCTCCTGTCTCAGCCTCCTGAGTGCTGTGATTACAAGTGTGCACCACCACGCCCAGCTTTATAGGGTAAATTTGATGGCACAAAGATTATGGTGGCGACAATTCAAACTCTAGCCTCCAGGGGTTGCTGCTAGAGTTGTGTAGTTCCTTAACTGAGCATTGAGCTAAGTGCACACTGAACTGAGGATGCCCTTAGAAGTTATTATTTACAGTAGATGCAAGAACAGGATCCACCACCCTGGGTCTGTCTCTGTCAGTCTTCTAATCATGTGCTAACTGCACCGAGGTCAAGTCATCAGAAGATAATAAATAACTAGAATCAACTTTGGCTGAACACTTATTATATGTCAGATACTACAAGTATTATCTGTACATGTAGTATCTCACACAACCTTCATAAGAATGGGGTTTTCATTGTCATTCCCATTTTATAAAGAAACCGAGGCACAGAGAACTAGTAAATGAATGGTAGTATGATTTTCAAATGCAGTTAGTCCACCTTGACAGTGTATGCTTGCAGTGTTTTCTTAAATGAGTTTTAATTATGTCCTGGCTCCACACAGGTAAGAGTCTTTGTCAGTACTAAGGAAACATACATCTTACGTTGATCTAAACTGTAGTACTCTCCCACACCAGCTTCCTTACCGCCAGTACCAAAAGCGTGGGTGGAGCCAGTCTGGCAAGGAAATATACATCTAAATCTTATGTTTTGCTTCCCAATACCAAATTCAACCACTGTTTGTATTAGTTGCCTTTTGGTTGCATGGAAAAATACCTGACATGGACAACTGAAAGGGGAAAGGCTTACTTTGGTTTACAGTTTCAGAACTTTTAGCCTGTGACTGGCTGGTTCTAAGGAGGAGGCGTCATGGCAGAAGGTGGAGGAGAGCTGCTCCCCTCATGGCGGCCAGGAAGCAGAGGGTGGAGGAAGAGCCTGGGGAGCGGAAGGGGCGGGGACAGGTGTCTCTTCAAATGTGTGCCCCAGTGGCCTGTCTACCTACAGCCAGGCCCACCTCCTAATAACACATTCCGCTCTAAGCTCATCAACGCACTACTCCATTGAGAAGGTTAGGACCCCTACCATCTGCTCCTCCCCAAAGGCCCCATCTCTGAGCACATGAGCTTTTTGGGGGGCATTGTTGATCCAAACCATAGTACTCTCCCACACCAGCTTCCTTACCATCAATATCAAAAAACATGGGCAGAGCCAGCCTGGCAGGTGCAGGACAAGTGGTGGGTGTGGGAACACCGAGAGGCTCTGACAGGAGCTTCACCTTCTAGTAGCCTACAGTCCAGGCAGAAATCTGTGCCGGGCACTTGAAAGATAAAGACCCCCCCCCCCCCCCCCCCGCACAGTCTGTGCTAAGTGCTGCTGAATGAAGAATATAGACAATGAGGGTTTCCTATTCATTGTAGTATTTTAAAAAGTGGTAAAAGTATCTGGATTGGAGACTCATGATATGGCACACACCCCCTTCAGCTGTCAGTTCCTCACGCACCATGGCATTAGTCATTCTGGGAGAAATCTGGTGCCCATTTCGGTGCTTGCCTGTGCTGGAATGAGGATTGGATCATTGCATGTTGTTTACACCATGCTCACCCTTGGCAAGTCAGTCTGCATTGTGCTCTAACCATTTTCCTCGGCTTGCTGTGTTATTTATGAAAGGTAAGCAGTTCATACAGAGTTCTTAGTTCTTGGTCTTTCCTAAGTGTCCAGTACAAATCTAGGAGTTTGAGAAGTGGAGAGAAGTGCCGGCTGGTTTGCTTGGCTTTGTGTAGTAATCTTGTGGGCAGCCGGAGAGGCACATGCTATTTAGGAATTTATTCCACGCTGTAACGTGGTTTAATGGCGTGTTATCTCTCCAGTGACAAACTTCTCCACGGGGAGCCCTGTGGGTGCAGCTGTGAATTCAGCTGGGTGTCAGGGGCCCCAGAGATGTAAGAGGCTGGGATGAACCCAGATTTCAACTCGAAACAAGCTGTCACAAGGCAGCTGCCGGTTCTTCACACTTCTCCAGACTGAGCAAAGCGTTTCACTGAAAAGTTGGCCTACAAAAATTCCTGATGATTCCCAGCTGGTTCATAATTTGTATATGCAACTGAAACCAGGAAGATTTCATGTTCCCTTACACTCTGTTCTCCTCGGTTTCTGGGGATCTGTTTTTTTTTTTTTTTTTTCTGACACTGTTGCCATGCTGACCCCCACCTGTTTGTACTGTCTGGGTCCTCTTCTCACAGGTATCCCTGGGAGCAAGCAGCCAGGATGAATGACCAGAAACAGGCTCATCACAGCGTTCACTTTCCTGCCATTGAGTGGGAGGATGGCAGGAGGAGGGTGCTTTCTCTCTGTGGGCTGGAGCCCACTGGATGATCATTTTATTTTATTTTTGTTTTGTTTTGTTTTTTTCCAGTACTGGGAATTGAACTCACGACCTCGCGCTTGCCAGGCATGTGCTGTGCCACTGAGCTAAATCCCCAACCCCTGGATGATCATTTTAGACCATGAACATCAACTTCCCACCATGACTTACTATCAAGTCCACCACAGGTCTGCAGTAGTCTTTCCTGATATGAAGTAACTCAAGGACCTTGACGTGTAGGGCTCTGTAGAGCCCGATAGCCTGATCTCCAAGGTTCCCATGCTGTGCCTGGCAGACTTGCTTCCTTTCCTGCCTCCTCTGTTGTCTGGCTGACCGAGAGGAGATAAAGTTAGCCTCAGTGCATTTTCTGTTGCTATAACCGAATAATGGAGACTAGGTAATTTATGAAGAAAAAGTTTATTTTGGCTCGTGGTTCCGTAGGTGGTGAAGACTGGGTGGCTGTATCTCATGAGAACTTTGTGCTGCATTCTAGCATGATGCAGAAGTGGAAGGGAGAAAAGAGAGGTAACTCTTATTTTAGCCCAGCCATCCTCACAGGAAAGGCACCATCCATCAGGAGAGCTTGGGCGTGAGGACCGGACATCTCCCGCTAGGCTCCGCCTCCCAACACCACTTCCTGGGTGCCACACCTCAGTGTGCTTTCAGTGGGATCAAAGCATATTCAAGCCACAGTAAGGGAGAAGAGGACTAAGTCAGTTTTGAGTCTTGCTGGGTAGTGTCTAAGCATTTCAGGTTCTGTCTTCTGGGAGCAACTGTGGCACAGTGCTCAAACGTTAGGGCCAAGGAACGTGAAGGATGGGAGTTTGCATCCTGTCTCTCCTTCTCAGCAGTTTCTCTGTGCCTCAGTCTCCTTAGATCCAAAATGGGGATAGTAATCTAGTAAAACTTGCTTAGGCATTACAGCAGATTGGCATTTAAAGAGCTCAGGAAAGTGACTAGTGCATATGAGGCGTTGGTGTATTATCTGGCGACGGTATTGCACCAAGACAATTTGGAAGCTGGACCTGGACCACAGCAGTCTCGGGGCTCACCTAGGAGGGTCGGAGTAGATGCCTAGACATGCAGGAGAAGAAGGTAAATTGCTTCTGTTGTCTTACTCCAGCCATTCCCGTTGGTCTCTGTCTTTGGCCTAAACCGTCATCTTCTGTCCATCCGTCTTGATTCACACACGCCTGTTCTCACCGAAACGACCGGCTCCCGTCAGGAAGTAATGGATACCAGAGTGACTGATAACCTCTGAACACTGCCACAGGCAGCTGCCCGTTCCCATTGAAGTCTTGAAACACTAAAAGTGAAACAGCCTTTCAGTGACATTTTAAAGACAGGCCTGTTTTGAGTCTGCAAACTAATCTCCCAGAGGGTAGTGGATATTGAGCCTTAGGTCCTGGGGCCGCCTTGTTTGTGGAGTGGGCAGTGTGTTTTGTGGCATGCAATGACACTGGGTTGAATGCAGCCTGACCTATCTCCATGCCTTTCTCACTGCCAGGCCAGAATGTAAGCACATGAGCTTTGATGAGGAAGTGGTAGGCCTTCATTTCTTCTGCTGCCATTGTAGGCTTAAAATTAACATCAGCCAGAAAGAGTGGCTATCATCAATAAATCAAATAACAAAATGCTGGCTAGGCTACAGAGAAAAATGAACTGTCTATGTTGTTGGTGGGATGTAAACTGGTACAACCACTGTGGAAATCAATATGGAGATTCCTCAGAAACTAAAACTAGAAATTCCATTTGACCCAGCTATTCCCCCTCTTCCCCAAAGAGAAAGACATTATATTACAGTAATCCAGGCACATCCATGTTTATAGCTGCATCATTCATAATAGCTAAATCTTGGAAGTGTCCTATGTGTCCATCAACAGATACATGAATAAAGAAAGTGTGATATTTATATAAAATGAAGTACTGTTCCGCTATATCGAAGAATAAATGTGAGTCATTTGTAGGAAAATGGATGCGTATTGAAACCGTAATATTAAGTGAAACAAATCAGACACACAAGCTTAAATATCACATGATTCCTCTTATATGAGAAATCCAAAACATAAATAAAGACCAAAATAAAAAAGAGGCAATAGAAACAGGGAAGTCTTTTACAGTTGAAAAGGGAACCAAGAGATGGGGGAGAAGGAGAGAAGAACACGGAGATGTAAAAAGAAGGTGTGGAATATATATGTACCAACTCCCCACATATGTGTACATATTTGCATATGTACTGCAAATACACACTCATAAAAAAGAAACAAATTATATCTACAAAGAAACAAACAAACAGACAAATTAACATTAGTCAGAGAGACCTTGCTAGGCTGGCAGTCTGTGACACAAGAGATAATCATGGGATCTTGGTTGGTTCTAGCACTTATTAGTTGAAAGAGCAAGTTGAAACCAGCTATTTCAAATATATAAACATTAGAATCACTTTTAAGAATATTCCACATGTAAATAAGGTCCTACAATATTTTTCTGTGTCTGACTTGTTTTACTTAGTACAATATCCTCCAGGTTTATCCAAGTTGTGACAGAGTCACTTCTCCTTAAAGGCAGAATAACAGTCCTTTCTGTGTATGTGTGATGTGATTGAAATATACAGTGAATATTTAAATTAAAACATTTTATTATAATTGGCCAGCTGTGGTGGTGTGTACTTATAATCCCAGCACTCGGGAGGATGACCAGGAGGATCGCTGTGAGTTCGAGGCCAGCCTGGGCTGCAAAGTGAGTTTAAGGTTAGCCTGAATTGAACTGCATAATGAAACCCTGTCTTAAAAAGACAAAAAAACCCCAAAAAACAAAAAACCAAAAAACTAAGACATTGTCATTAAATTCCCTCAAAATCCTTCCCCTTGCTTTGAACGCATTTGTCCCGTTGTTCTTGCCACTTTCTGAAGCAACTCTGAAAGTCTTTCGTGAGGGTCTTTACAAGATGTGATAAAAGTACAGTGACTGTTGATGCTAAGTGCCATCCAACAGAAAGGCAGCTCCTAAAAGCATTCCAGTGTGCCCTCTTCCACCGTATTCACTCGGTCTGGCACTGTGTGATTTCTGGTTCTTCCTGAAAGTAAAAATGACCATGAAAGATAAGTGTTTTGCATTAGTTCAGGACATAGAGGCAGCCACAATTTCAGGGGCAACAGTCATGAGACTTTTTATGAGTGTAGATTTGCACTTCCAGAACTGCTTCAGAAAGTGGCAAGAATGACGGGACACATGTTTTTGAAGTGAGGGAGAACATTTTGAAGGGGATTAATGACAAACTTTTTTTTACTGTAATAAATAAAAATGGAAGCATTCCTGTAGTTTTCTACCATGCCTCATATGTATACCTTTTTAACATTTACTTATTCATTTTTTTTAAAGAGCAGAATATATTTATTGAGGGAACGAAAGCTTCTGTCCAAGAGAGGGACAGAAGGGGGGCCCGAGTGGGTTACCCCCAGACTCTATCTTTCCTAGGGACTTTTATAGAGCAAAACCATGAGGTGAGGTGGGTCCAAGGTAGGGAAAAAATGGACAAAACTATGGTCAGCCAACAAGAATTGTTCAGGTAAAATTGATTAAATTGGGATCAAATGGGGAAGCAAGTCACGTAGCAAGCGGGCATGAATACAGAACAGGGGCTTTTCCTGTAGGGGGTTGGGTCAGGGACTCTTTAAGGTGATCGCTACCTATTCAGAATATCAATCCCTGATGTCCATCCCTAGGGAGGTGTGTGGGTGCATTTGTTTAGTCCTTTGTCTTGAGGTCTGGCCCACAGCAAATACGCATCATTCATGTTGGCTCCTTTGAGGGCCTGGCCCTGTCTGACTGCCTATGATATTTCTATCTGACTCAGCTGCCTATAACACTCCCCCCTCTGAAGAAGTAACCCGAACTGCTGTGAGGGAGTAACGGGTGATGACCGCTCTGGCTTCTTCAGGCTGAGAGAGGTCGTAGTTGTTGATCGGCAGTCAGAGATAGTCTTCAGAGGGTCTATCTAAAGGCCCTCGATAGACACCAGGCATTTTCATCTTGGGTAGCAGATAATTTTAAATCTCTGGCCAAGGATCTCAGTGGGGAACTCTAAAATGATACAGGAAAATAAAAACTCCCAAACTGAATGATGTATGGGATGAGTTCGTGTTCTCTAAAATTGAAGAATGAATTTTAGGAATGATGGAGGTTAAGAGCAGAATATATTTATTGAGGGAAAGAAAGCTTCTGTTCAAGAGAGGGACAGAAGGGGGGCCTGAGTGGGTTACCCCCAACATTTATTTATTCTTGACAGGCACTTCTATTATTGCCTTATCTTGGCTATTGTGAATAATCCCCCAGTGAACATGGGAGTGCAGGTACCTGTATGCTGCGATGATTTCATTTTTATGGGGTGATGATTTCATTCCTTTTTTGCCTGTACACTCAGAAGAAGGCTGTTGGGCCAGACAGTGATTCTGTGTCTTTTCTTTAGGAGCTTCCATACCGTTTGCCATAAGGACGGTACCAGTCTACATTCCGGCCAGCAAGGTGCTAGGTCCCCATTTCTGCACAACCTCGCCAACCTGTCGGCATCCTCTACTGATGCGTTTTCTCCTCCTCACTTCTCTGGCACCAAGCACTCTTGGTTTTCCTCCTCCCCACACCTCCTCCATCCCCGTCTCCCTCTCCCGTGTGGCAGTACTGAGCCTTCTTCTCTTCCTCCTCTATGCTTTCCCTGGGCAATGGCACTTGTCCCTGAGGTTTGGCTTCCAGCTTGTGTGTGTGCCTGTGACTCTCTCTCTAGTTCTGACTTCCTTTGTGTGATCTAGATGTTGAAACATGAAAATATTCTGGACACATCTGCTCTGGTGGTGCCTGACATTTTAACTTGAAGTGTCCAGAATTAAACTCTTAATTTTTTCCCACCACCCATTTCCTTCCCATATCCGCTCTTATCTTCCACTTAGTAGCTAGCACCACTATCTGTCCTTCTGCCCAGGTTGTGCCCGTTGAACTTCAACTTTGCCAATTCTACTTCTCAAATATGTGTTAACTCCATTCCACATTTTACCCGAAACCAGCATCATCTCGTGTTATTGTGGTTGCAGTAGCTTCTTGTCTCCCTACATCTACTTTTATATTTCTGTGATTCATTCAAGTCTGTGTAAATTATTAAAGGCAAAAATTTGGTCAAGTCATTGTTCCCCATTGCTTGTGTATAAAATACCAAATAAATACACAACCATTGTGATTGCATCTGAGCTGATTCCTGCCAACTCTTGCAGTCTTCTCTTCACTTACAATATTCCAGCTACTGAGGCCTTCCTCCAGTCCTGAGCATGCCCTGTGTTTTCTCTTGCTCTGATACTTCCCGTGTGCGGGTCCTCTTGCGTGGCGTTCTGTTCCCGCACTCTTCACCTGACTAATTCCTGCGCATACCTCAGGTCTCAGGAATGAGATTCCCACAGCGCAAATACCCTCAAAGCATCTTCCACTTTTCTATCCTTCCTGGCTCTGTTCCTAAATGCTCTCACTGTCCTTAATTCTGTACCAGAAAAAAAAAAAAATAGGAACTCACCTGCAAAGATGAGATCAGTGGACCTAGGAGGTTATTTCTATCATCTGCTTGTATTTGGTTAACAAACATGGGACAATAACTGTGTGCTGGGCTTTCACAGACCTTTTCTCATTGAGTTCTTAGGAGAAGTTCTTATAGTAGATTTTATTATTCCTACTCTATAGGTGAGAAAAACGAGGCCTGAGGAATTAAATAGCTCCAAATCACAGAGCTAAAACTGCTTTCTTTTTGTTCTGGTATAGTATTTGCATTTTTAAGATCATGAATTCATATTTAAAAATGAACACAGCCAAATGTTGACTTACACCAGGTACTTTTCCTTTTGGAGAACTTAAACACACATTTTAAGGGAATCTGTTTTTTTAAGAGTAAGATGCTGGTTGCCCAAAGATTCTGAAAACTGCATAGAATGTAGCTAGGCCCTGTGTTTCAGAGGGGAACATACATGATTTACTCTGCAGCGAATCAGGCAGAAACATGGTCCCGCCCTTCTAGACAGACATCTGTTCAAATACAAATTTCCTGTTTATTGAGGCTTCTGCTCTATTGAAGTAAAGTTCTTGATATGGCCGAACAAGTCAATCATTATAAACCTTGTTAGTGTGACAGCCCCCTGTGTATTGTTTAACTGGAAATGAAACACAAATATGCCAAACCCCTGCAGTATCCGCTTCACAGGGCATAAATCCACCGTGCAGCATGTCACTGAAATTTGATGGCAATCTACCAAATGGTAGAAAAGACTTCATCCTCAGAGGACTATGCAAATGAAGCCGGCTCTGAGCAGTGAGGTGAGGGACACAGCTTGTTCTTTGCTCCCCTCCCCCCAGGCCCTTCCCAGAAAGCATTCCCTAGGGTAATCTCTTAGTGGCAAATGGTGAATTATCCAAATACAAATGACCAGTGTTCAGTTCCACATGCAGATCTGGCTTCAGATCTGTGCTAAATAGGATTGAATCATTCTTCTTGCTCTCTGCTATCCAAGCTGTGTTATTATTGCTTGGAGCAAAACCTCCTCAGACCCTTATTAAGCTGTTTTAATTGCTTTCCTTGGCTTCTTTCTCTTCTAATCTAAGCTCAGAGGTGAGAGATAATCTGCTCTTAGTTACGCTAAGACAAAGATACTCATCTTACCCAGTTCTCCCCCTCTCCCCGGTTTTATCACACATCCCTGCCATTGCTTTTTCCTTTGGGAAGATCCGAGGCAGTCCAGTGGTCTGCTGATAAGAATCTGGACTGTGGTTAAATCATTTTGCCACTGATCATATTCTCTTGGTTTGGGTTTTCATGGACAGAGCTTTATTCTAGCCAGCTCTGCTGGGAAGATTTGTTCAGAAATTGTTAGAATCAGAGTTGGAAGTCTGAAGGGGTGACCCCCCCTTTCAGTTGCTGGTCTCAAGTGGATGAAATAATTCAAAACCAGCATTCAGCCACTGGCACGAGCCCTGTGGGTGGTGGCTCTGCCTTATCAGGTTTTGGGAGGTCGGGACGAATGGGTACGGGTCCTTTAGCTCTGCACAGGAGGATGCTGGCTGTGAAGCCTGGTCGGATCAGGTGCTCTGGGGGGAGATGATGGGGCCCTCCACACAGAGCAATAGGACTGGAAAATGAGACAAGGGTTAGAAGTGGTGGCTCTTGAAATATCCAGGGAATGAATGAAAAGAATGAATTGGGTCGGGGTAGGTGTACTTTATGAGTTAAACATAGGTTCCAGACAAGGGTTAGAAAATCATCGTCTTCCCTGCTGATTCTTCTAAAAGGATTTAAGAGGAGCTCTAAATTTCTTAAATGCTGAATGTGTCTGCCAAGCTTGTGTATGGCTCTCTTGAAAACACTGAATGATCTTTTTTCTTTTATTACATATAACCTCTCCTTTCCCACTAAGTACAGTGGTGCCTCGGTTCACGAACTTAATTCTTTCCACAGTTCTGGTCGTGAACTGAACTGTATGAGAACTGAATCAAATTTAAAGGTTAGGTTCAACGTTGACCTTTTGGGGAAGTTTGACTTGGTTCTCATCCAATCTGGTTTGTAACTAGAGTCTTGGAAAGAATTAAGTTTATGAACTGAGGCACCACTGTACCTCTTTTTTGAGCAAAAGAGACTTTACTAAATGTTGCAACACAGTTTATTCCTATTTTTCCCTAAGACTACATCTCTGTAAACTTTGAGGAGATAAAAGATGGACAAACATATTCCATAGAACATGAATATAGCATTTAAAAATGTATCTCTGTGATAAGCTCTTGAAATATCCAGGTAATGAATGAAAACAGCGAGTCATGTCAGGTGTGCCTTGTGAGTTAAACACAGCAGGTTCCGGCTCTTGATGAAGGAAGAAAATAGGCTGCCTTTGGAAGGCAAATGATTGTTGTCCTGAAGAACATTTGGTTTTGCAGGAAAGCTGTTGATTTCTCAGGAAAAACAACTTATTCTCTCATTTTAGAATGAGGAAATTGCTCAAAAATATTTTATGTGACTCAGGAATAGGGTAATATCGGTAGATTTCAAAACTAGTATTTTATAGGAACATACACATGCTATGTAAGTTTATATGATGTCAGACAGTATGTAGATTTAACAATCTTTTCGTTATTTCTGGGGCCAGAGAATGCATTGTTTCAAGGTTAGTTTGGTTTTCATAAAGGAGGAAAGGAACAAAATTTTAAGCTTTTTGTTTTGACAGTGGAGCAGTCATGATAATCATTAACATATAATTGTTGCTTCTAGTGTTATTCCATAAAAGTCTTCCCGATCAGCACCATACAATGTGATTTTCCTTCCAAATGTTCTAGAACACTGGTGTGGGACAGTTAGGCAGTCATCACTGTCCTACAAATAGTGAGAGGATGCAAAGGAAAAATAAAATACAATTTCTGCCCTTAAGAGTATTTGCCTTTAGGGCTTGAGGGTGCATCTTACTTCTAAAGTATATGCTTAGCTTGTGAAGCCCTGAGCTTGACTTCCAACACTAAAAAACCCAAAGCCAAACCAAAACTAAAAAATGCTGGAAAAGACAATATATGCTTGCGAAGGACATTTAAAGATAAATCAGTTCAGATATGTGTGGTGGACTGAGAACTGGTAGTCAGCTTGAACTCCGTTGAACTGAATCAGCGTGGTGCTGGGTGTGGAAGGCCTACCTGAGGATTGTAGCCAGCAGCATAAAAAGGAGAACCGGAGAGGAAGAGGCGGTGTTGTTTGCTCTCCTGGAGAAGCTTGTTGTACTGATTTTCCTGATATGAGCTCGGCTGTTCTCACCTTTGGAGGAGCTGAGGATCTTGCTGTCGCTGAGGATGGCCGTGATATCTTTCAGGGGAGCTCTGGTCTTTACTCTGAGCATCACTTCCTGGCTCCAGTGCAGATCCCTCGGGAGTTCTGCAGCTTGTTGGCACAGATCCTTCATTCCGCTGGTGCAGACTTTCTAGTTTCCACCACTGACCTTGGGGCCTTCCCAGTACAGATCTGTGAAACAGGCCTGCATGAGACACTGTCTTGGGCTCTAGGCCTCTGGCTGGATTTGCAGGGGGCATTATTATGGGCTCTAGGTCTCCAGCTGGATTCATGTAGGACATTGCCATGGGATCCAGGCTCTCAGCTGGATTCTTTGGGTCTCTAGTGTGTGGACAGATCTCCTGCACTCTTTTGTATTTGACTCTTTGGGTGACTATTATAAAATAATCCTATAAATTATGTGTCCTGTATTAAATTGTCTCCCTTGTGAACCCTGACTACAACAATGTTTATCAGCATTTACACAATTCACATATAATAATCAGAGCTATCATTTTCAAGAGATTCCTTGTACAGGAAACTTGACCAAACATGATAGAGGATGTTACTATCTCTGTTTCACAAACGAGGGAGCTAATACTCAGAGAGGTCACACAATTACCCCTGAATCATCCAGCTCAGCAGTGACAGAAGCCAGGTGGCAGTCTGGCTTAGTCTCACTCCCAAGCTGACCTCCAGCCCACCTGCTTCCACAGGCTTGTTCATAACCTTACCACAGTGCCTTGCATGGTGTTTGGCCCAGAGTAGATACTCAAGGATGATTTAACAGATTGAAAGAGCACTGCTAAAGCGTGAAGAGAAAATTCCTGTCCTAGAGCTGTAAATGTGACATTGCATTAAATTTGTTTTCTTGGAAATAGCCTTTATGTGGTTGGATGGGAGAGCTTTCCCTCCCCGGGGCATATGGCTCTGCTTCCTTGATTGCTCCTGTCTTTGTCAAGGTGCAAGGCCTGTTCTGGGTTCAGGAAGAGTAGAACTGGGTGGGATGGTTAGAGCGTGCTGACCGACGCTTTGCAGCCAGGAGCTTGGCCGCTGTGGGGTGTGTGAGGGGACATTCTCTGGACAGCGCCAGCACGGAGGGGGCGGCGGTGGGCCTGCAGCTCTGAGCCAGTTTGCCCTGCTTGTGCCTTGGTAGGCACAGGCTGGGAAATGTGACTTATTATCCCTCATTAGAAGATCACGCTAATTTACAGGCCTGAGAATGAAGTTATGTGCGGGCTGCACTTTTGAACTCATTACTGAATACATTAAATCACATCAAAACGCTGTTCGTGCAGGTGTAGTGGTGACTTGAGCTCAGACGGAGTCTTGGGTATGAAATGTCATGCTGGCGGCCTTACTCCCTCTCCTGCTATTGCCTTCCTTCACCAGTCTGGAACATCTGTTCATACTTGTTTATTGAGCCCTTGGGGTTCACTTATCCAAAGTCATGCTTAACTTCAAAAAATTGCCACTTTAAGGACAGTTTTTCACCACTCTGCTAAAGAGGAATGGCACGGCATGAAAAAGAGCAGGGAAGGGAAGGATTGTGGCATTTTAGCCCTTTTCATTTGCTGCAGGTGATTAGAGGGCACGGACTCTGCTCGCAAAGGGAAAATGATGTTGGATCTTGTTTGGGGGCTTAGGGGCTCCCTGCCTGGTGGCTGGGCTCTCAGTATGGTTTTAAAGCTGGCCTCTTGGAAGAGGAAGTCAGCACCAGAAGACCACAGTGAAAGCAAGTGTGGAGAGTGCTGCTGCTGCTGCTGCTGCTGCTGCTGCTGCTTGTGGTGGGTAACAGGGTGTATGAGCAGTGAAAGCTCCTCTGCCGCAGAAGACCACAGGCTGGGTGGCTTCAGTAGAACACATGGTTTGTCCTCAGTTCTGGAAGCTGGAAGTTGGAGGTCAAGGTGTCAGCAAGGTTGGCACTTTCTGAAGGCTGCAGGGGGCATCCTGTTCTGTGCCCCCTCCTAGCTGCCAGTGATTTGCAGGCAAGGAATGTTCCATGCCCTCTCCTAGCTGCCGGTGATATGCAGGCAAGGCTTGTGCCTGCTGCATCTCAGCCTCTCTTCCTTTCCACATGCCATTCTGCTGGCTATGCGTCTGTGTTCCCCTCTTTGTCAGGACCCAGCCCTGTTGGACTGGGGGCGTCCCAGGGCCCTCGTGTTAACTTGATCATCTGTAAAGAGCTTTCCCCAAAGAAGGTCACATTTTGAGGGATAAGGATTAGGATTCCAACATACCTTTTTTGAGACAGACACAACTCAATGCATAACACAAGGGTGGGGAATGTAAAAAGAAATATTTGTTTTTGACCGAAAAAATATATACTGATTGTCTCCACTCTTCGTGGCATTCCCTAGCCTGGAGAGCTACGAATGCTGGAGTGAGTTTCCTTCCGCTGCTTTGCCGGCATTGCTCTGGTGTCCCGGGAACGCTGTTCTGGTCCTGGCCCCTGTTGTCACACAATGTGAGAATGAACGCAGACCTCCTTGCCCCTCCTCTGCTGGGGCTGGAGGTCTTGCTGCAGTGGGTCTGGCTGTTAACCAGTGGGGTCTGACTAGCCTTGGCCAGATGGACAATTGGAGTTTGTCAGCCATCCCTGGTTTTCTTCTTTTGTAAATAACTTCTGTAACCGCTGATGAAGCCCAGTGCAGAATGTGTGGAGTGCACCTCTTCGTCTCCATCCACAAAACCCTTTCACGGAAAAGGCTGGGGGTTATTGCTTAGCACCGTCTTGTGTGCAAAGATCTGCTTAATAAATGTGTTGCAAAGACCTGCTGTCAGCTTATTCGCCAGCTATTTGTTGACACTTATTTGGGTATTAATGGAGTGCCAGCTTGCACAGGGCAGTCCCTGACAGGATGCAGAAGTTATAAGATGGTTTAACCTCAAGCCTGGAAATTTCTTCTGGAGTACCTCTGATAAGGCTGTCTGGGGTCATCCTGTAGATAGGCAGCTCACTACCTGAGTGAGAAACTTTATTTCCATCGTGGATGTGTCTCTTCTAAAGGTAGAAAGTGGGGGAGCGCCAGCCTTCGGGCTGGCTAGCTTTCTGCCTGCTGGCTCCCGGTGGGTGGGCCCCCAGCGCACGGGGAGCCTGGGGCGGGGAGCGCCGGTT
>NW_004955402.1:8979853-9023865 GCF_000276665.1 Chinchilla lanigera | reverse complement strand
AGAAAAACCAAAAATCAAAAAAAAAAAAAAATAAAGGTAGAAAGTGCTTTTAAAAAACTGAAGCAAAATCTGCTTTGTAATTTAAAATGACATAGTGTCTACCCAATTCCTAAGAATGTTTAAGGGCACTTAAAATTGAGATCTAGTGTATTCAATAGTTGTTCCTTCTTCTCTTCTTCCCTCAATTCTTAAAAAGCTACTTCTCTATTTTCTGTCTGTATGGATTTGCCTGTTCCAGACATTTTATGTAAATGCATCCTTATAATATATGGCCTTTTGTGTCTGGCTTCCTTTACTTAGCATGGGATTTAAAGGTTCATCCACATTGAGGTAGAGGAAACACATCTGCTTCTTTTCTTTTATTCTTTTTTTCTTTTGAGACAGGGCCTCACTATGTAGTGCAGGCTGGCCTTGAACTCACTTATGTAGCCCGGGCTGGCCTTGAACTCATGGCATTTCTCCTGCCTCAGCCTCTTGAGTGTTGAGATTACAGTCATGCACCACCATACCCAGCTTTATTTCTTTATTATAACATATACTTCATTTCTTTTTACAGCTGAGCAGTATCCATTGTATAGATACATCACATTTTATTTATCTGTTCATCAAATGATGGACATTTGGAGTTTTCTACTTCTTGGCTGGAAGGAATAATGTCATTGCAAATGTTTGTATGTTGTTAAATTTTTGTCTGAATATATTCAATTCTCTAGGAGTGAAATTGCTGTTGTATAGTAGTTCTATGAACTGTGTGAAGAACCACTA
Source organism: Chinchilla lanigera (assembly GCF_000276665.1). Classification (NCBI taxonomy): domain Eukaryota; kingdom Metazoa; phylum Chordata; class Mammalia; order Rodentia; family Chinchillidae; genus Chinchilla; species Chinchilla lanigera. Next base: position 9,023,100 of record NW_004955402.1, on the reverse strand, counting down.
AACTGTTTTCTAGAGCCGCAGTACCATTTTATATTCCCATAAGCAATGTCTGAGAATTCTGATTTCTCCGCCTCCTCACCAACACTTGTTATTGTTTATCTTTTTGATCATGGCCATTCTAGCGAATGTGAAATGTGTATTCATGACTTTGATTTAACAGCTAATGATGCTGATCATCTTTTCATTTGTTTATCACTAGCTATGTCTTTTTTTTTTTTTAAGGAGAAATGCAATCATCTTAAATTTTCATTTTGCAAAACGTTTCCATGTTCATTCATTGAGAAACATTTAGTGAGCATACATGGATGTGCCAGGCAGGTACTGCACCCCAGGGACACAGAGAGGCATGGAAGAAATTTCAGACCGAGAGGTAGAGTAGTCAGGTATCTGTTTGCAAGGGGACTTCATTCTAATGGCAGCTTGTCCAGGCCCTGGAAGCCTCAGGTGAGAGTGGCTGTTCTAGGCAAGGGGGATATCTAAGACTTATTTGGGCTTGGATGGAACTATGATAGATCTGCATTCTCACTCAGAAGACAGAAAGTCATGTCTCAGAATCATGAAGCCAAAATTTCAGTGGTGGGCCTACAGAAATATCACTGCCTCAGTAGGGCAGTGAAGAATTCAGCTTTCTTTACCTTTAGAGCTCTTTGGACCAAGTCCAGTGCAAACGCTGAGCCTTGAGTGAGGCCTGGGCTGGTGGGAGACTGTAACTGGTCTGACTCGTGGGTGAGGGCCTGGGCCTTGGCTCTTTTGGTGGATTCCAGAGCATTCTAGAGGTAATCTGCATGGTAGCTTGGGTGAACTCTGCTGGTGCCATCAGTAGCATGGGGGAAGGTTTCCAGCCACAGGAGACATTATTACTCCTTGAGTTGGGGCTGAATCACAGCAGAGGGAAAATGACAGATAATGTACAATGACTGAGACGACTAGCAGAGTGCCCTGACGAGTCCCCTGAGTTAGGAGAAATTTGAAGGGATTTGGGAGGGTATTCAAAGTGCATATGGGTGAAGCAGAGAAGTACTAGTTGTCACTGTTACTTTCACTCTACTTTTACTGCTGTGCTGGTTTGGCATGGAAAAATACAAGAGAGCGATCAGAAAGACATGCTCTCTCCCTAGACAAGTACATAGAAAGGTTGGGGGAACAAATGTCAGAACCAGTTTTCACACAATGAGGTAGTTACCAAGAGAGGTATAAATGAAGTGTTCATTACTTGGTCCCTTGACTAACTGCTTTCTACATGAGTCAAGTCATCCCCAAATTTGGCTCAGCGAATTTATCCAAACTCTGATTTCACTCTCCATTTTTGATGTTGGTTCTCTTGGGGTTTCTTGCATTTCCAGCTCTTTTTTTTTTTGCTTAAGTTAATTCTATTAACAAAGAATGCAAACTATTTTGAAAATAAATAAACAGAGTCTCAGCATTCAGGAAGACTTTAGACATGAAAAAATGAATAATATTAAGTAAAATATAAGCTGATGAGATTGTCTTTCACGTGTGCATATCCCTAGTTTTTCATGCTTTTTAGTAGCCTCTTGGTCAGCTTTTGGGGTAATTTTCACAAATACATAGCATTGCAAACAACTTCAGAAGCGCAGTGGTGAAGTTTGGCAATTTTGGGGGCTGATTATGAGTGTAAAGGAAAACCACGTATCCTAGTTTCACTTTGTTGAAACGTAGAGGCATTTCAAAATACTGACACTGAAATCAATATTCAGCTAATGAAAGTAAAGATGAAAAGAGAATTTTACAATATTTGTTGCACTATAGTTGTATTTTAAGAGACAGGAAAAAACCCTCCAAAATAATTTTAAATAATCTTACATGTGTCCACATGAGCAGGAGCCTATCCAGCCCACAGTAACTTCCAGCTTGTTGATTTTTATCTAGTTGCTTTCTGTCTGGTTCCATGGGGGTGATACCACATTTACAAGAGTCACTTGACTTTTTGACTCAGAGCAGCCCTCTCTATTGAGGTGCAGGCTTTCCCTGTCCTACCTGGCCCAAGACTTAAGAATGCCGTATACAGTTATTGGCATGTTGGTGTCCTTGGGTCCTCTTTGTCTGAGAGAAGAGAGGTTGAAGGTTCCAAAGGTGGAGGAGAATTTCGAGTAGGATTTTTAAGGGACTATTGATGTTTCTCACGTGAGCATGGAGTGATAAGATAGACACAGAAATCTGAAGTGATTTGGGATAAGCTGATGAGGCCTTGGGGAAAAAGGAATCCTTTTACATTGTTGGGGAGAATGTAAACTAGTACAGCAATTATGAAAATCAGTACAGTGATCCCTCAAAAAACTGAAAATAGAAATTCTGTTTGACCCAGGTATTCCCTTTCTAGATATCTTCTAGATATCTACATATGTATGGGAAACATACATACCCATGTTTTTAGTAGCACGATTCATAATATCATAGCTAAATCTTGAAAGCAGCCTATATATCCATCAGCAGATGTAGGAATAAAGAAAATGTGACATTTATACACAGTGGAGTACAATTCTGCCATGAAGAAGGATAAATTTGGGTCACTTGTAAGACAATAGATGGGAAACCATAATATTGAGTGAAATCAGTCAGACACACAAGCTTAAATAGCATATGCTTTCTCTTATATGGGAAACCCAATGTATGAAGAGCAAAGTAAAAGGCAGATAATAAGAAAAGGGAGAGAGCTCTTTTGCCAAAGGGAATGGAAGGAACCAAGAGATGGAGGGAGGGGGAGGGAGAGAGGCAAAGGGGGTGAAAGAGAATGAAGATGTGTTATGTACACGGACCAGCTCACCAGAGCGAATGTACCCATTATGTACTGCAGACATGGGCTACTAGAAAATTCCGTCTTTCTTTTCAAAGTTTTGGACCTATTTCAGCTGACTTTTCTGGCATCAAAAGAACATAGTTTATGACCAAGTTTTCATGCCCTCTCTGTAAGTATGCCACCTCCATTCCTGAGATGTATATCACACTGAAGTCGAGTTGAAAGGGTTAAAATGTACTTATTTGCTTACTAGAGTATGGTAGGATGTGAGTCAAAGATCTCTTGGCCCTGCTCGGTGAAATCCCTTGTTTGTAGATGTGCTAGAAATATTTACTTTGGTTTCCATGTGAAATCATTGCTCTATCTGCTTTTATTCGTGTAATAATGAATAATTAAATAGTTTCTATTATTTTAAAAGTATCTATTATTTTTATAATTAAAGGATTAAATAATAAGCATGAGTATATGCTAAAGTTTTAGACAAAGCAAACTTCTATTCGTACTGAGTTAAAGAAATGACATGTCAGGGCTCAGTTTTGTTTCAAAGTGTTGGACTTTTCCCCTTCAAATGGTTACGTTACAGACGTCATATTCAGGATAACGCCTGCCTCTGGGTGGGGCTGGCCGAGGGCGGAAGGGCAGAGGGCACAGAGCTTCCCCCAGACTGGGAGTGTGTCATTTGTTTGGGAGGATAGTGCCCTCATGTTCACTATGATCGCTATGACTATGCATATTTAATATCACAGAATTAAACACCATGACTTCTTTAAAAGAACAACTTTTAAAAAGGATTTTGAAAATATTTTTATTGATGTATATTTTACAAAATATTCAATTCCAATGTGATATTTTCATACCTGCATATAGTATATTTTGATCATATCCATCTCCCTGGTATGATCCTTTACATCCCTTCCCCAGTCCCCCTAATTTGTTTCCTCTTGTTTAATAGTAGTTCTCTTCTACTTTTATGTCTTTTTTTTTTTTTTTGTGGTACCAGGGATCGAACTCACAACCTTGTGCTTGACAGGAAGGTGCTTATTCCTCTGAGCTGTATGCCCAGCCCTGTTTTTTTCTTAAGATTTCACATATCAAGGAAAACATGTGAAACTTGTCTTTCTGAGCCTGGCTTATTTGGGTTAATGGATCTCCAGTTCCTTCCATTTTCCTCCTAGCGGCATTATTCTGTTCTTCTTTATGGCTGAATAATACTCCGCTAAGTACATACACCACATTTTCTTCACCCATTCATCTGTTGATAGGCAGCTAAACTGGTTCTATATCTTGGCCACTATGAACTGTGCTGCCATAAACACGGGTATGCAGGTGTCCCTATAGTAGGCTGACTTTAATTTTTTCTGGTACATACCAAAGAGTGTATATCCTGCTATAGCTGGATCATATGGTAGTTCTGTTTTTAGTTTTTTTTTTTTTTAGGAATCTTAAGCAGAACAACTTTTAAAAATAAAAAGACTCGATTGACTAAGTAATCTTCATTATTATATTTTAAAAAGTTGTAATAAGCAAGTCCAGACGGATTCCCAGTGACTCAGTCAGCAAACACTGACTACTTGTTTTACTGTGAGACAGAACTATAAAGATGGATAATGTGACTCTAGGATACATCCTGCAGCACTCCCAGTACAGTGGGGGGAGAGAAATATGTAGACAAATAAGTGTATGCTGTTATGACCAATAATACACCTCAGGGTTATTAAAGATGGGCTATGAAAGGTGGGCATGATGGTGCACACCTGCAGTCCCAGCACTCTGGAGGCTGAGGTGGGGAGGCTGCTGTGAGTTCAAGGCCAACCTGCACTATATAGTGAGACCCCATCTCAAAACAAAACAAAACAAAACAAGAAAAGAGCTATGATGTGTGTTCAAGTTGTGTGTGTATGCAGATGCATAGCTAAGTATCTTAGGAGGCATGGATGGATTCACCAAAGAGAAATTCTAAATCTCTCTTTTCCTTAATTATATAAAAAGCCTTCTCCCCGTGAGGGCTTATCTAGGACCAGTGTCTGGGCCTACTTTTATGTTCCCAACAGGGTGCCTCTGACACATCTTTCTGAAGTGTCCTTTTGTAAATTCCTCTCCGGTTCTGGACCAGTGGACACTTTGCTTTAGGAGGAGAGTTTCACTGCAGCGACCTTGGAGGGCCGTGTGAGGGCGGGAAGGGCTGGTCTGATCATGTGCAGAAGGAAGGGAGGGGACCTCAGTGACAGCCTCCTACCTCACCCTGCTTGTAAATTTCCCCCGTTATTTCAGAAGGGCAGGGAAGTGGTTGCAGGTAGAGGAAAGGGGACAAGAATTTAGGGATTCAGTTGGTTTCGTCATGTAATGTAGGTGTAACTTGCCCCCAGAATATTGTCTGGAGCATTTTCACTGGAGGAGGTAACATTTGGGGGCTGAGGCAAGGCATGGCTTAGAATCTTGGTGTTAGATTTGTTCCCAGAGGTGGGGTTGGCCAATGGCAGCAAAGGCCCCAAGGGCCCAACTTGCCAAGGACTCACTGAATGTCCTACGCATCTTTATAGCTGGGGGTTGCATTACCAAGTTCACTGACAAGGAGACAGAGGCATGGAGGAGAGCTGACGAGAGGCTGAAACTATTCGCTGCTTCTCCCCACATCGCTGATGTGTCCTCTCTGGTCGCCATAAGAGTTTCCTGCACCTCCACATAGAAACATCCTTCATTCTCGGGGTCCTGTATGTACAGCATCATGTCATTGGCAAATAATGACAGTTTAACCTCTTCCTTTCCTATCTTATGCCTTTTATCATTATTTTTTGTCTGACTGCTCTGGCTAATGTTTCCAGAACTATCTTGGAAAGGACTGGTGACAGTGGACACCCTTGTCTTGTTTCTGATTTTAGAAGGAAAGCTCTAAGTTTTTGTTCATTTAGTATGATGGTGGCTGTTGGTTTGTCATAGATGGCTTTTTATCAGATTGAGATAAGGACCATCTATTCCAATTTCCTGTGGCTTTTTATCGCGAAGGGGTGTTAGACTTTGTCAAATACTTTGACAAATATGTGTCTATTGATATGATCATGTGATTTTTGTCCTTGGATCTGTTGGTATGATATAGTACATTTATTGGTTTACATATGTTGAACCATCCCTGCATCCCTGGGTCAAGGTGTATAATCTTCTTGATGATTTGCTGCATACTGCTTGCCAGTATCTCATTGAGGATTTTTGCATCTGTGTTCATTAGGGAGACTGGCCTATATTTCTCTTTTTTAGTTGGATCCTTCTCTTGTTTGGGTATCAGGAATAACTTGTTTCCAGGAATAACTTTGGGAGTAATGCATCTCTTTTAATTTCATTAAAGAGTTTGAAGAGTAAGACATTGGATCTTCTCTAAATTTCTAATAGAATTCAGCCATGATTCCATAAGCACTTGGGCTTTTCTCCATCAAAAGACTTCTACATTTAATAACTAAATTCAGTTGTATAGCTGGATACAAAGTCAGTATTCAAAAATCAATAGCATTCCTGTGCACAAATAACAAACTCACTGAGAGAGAAATCAGGGAAACCACATTTTTATAATAGCATCGAAAAAAATGAAATACTTAGGACTCAATCTAAAAAAGGAAGTAAAAGATCTTAACATTGAAAACTTCAATACTCTGAAAAGGAGATCAAAGAGGAAAATGGAAAGATATCCCTTGCTCTTGGGTAGGAAGAACCAACAGACTGAAAATGTCCGTACTACCAAAATTGTTATACAGATTTAATGAAATCCTGATCAGAATACCAGTAGTATACCTCATAGAATTAAAGAAAATGATCCTAAAATTTATTTGGAACCAGAAGAGACCTAGAATAGCAAAAACAATTCTGGGCAACAAAGGCAAGGTCAGAGGCATCACAATCCCTGACTTGAAATTATACTACAAAGCTACAGTGCTAGAAAGCATGGCACTGGCAAAAACAAAACAAAACAAAACAAACAAAAACAGACATAAGAATGAATGAAACAGATTAGAAGATACAGAAAGAATCCAAACACACTCAGCCACCTTATCTTTGACAAAGGTGCCAAGCACCTTCACTGGAAGATCGCCTGTTCAACAAATCATGCTAGGAAAACTGGCTTTTACTTCATGCTGAAGGCTAAACTGAGACCCATGTTTCTCACCATGCTCTAAACTAAAATAAAAATAGATCAAAGGTCTAAATATGAAAGCAGAAACACTAATCTGCTGGAAGAGAGAATAGGTAGAATTCTTGAAGACATAGGTGTAGGCAAAGACTTTATGCACAAAACCCCGACCTCATGGGAACTATTACAGAGAATAAACAACTGGGACCTCATCTTACTGAAAAGCTTTTGCATAGCAAAAGAAAACATTAACAGAGTGAAGACACAACCCACAGAGTGGGAAAAAATTTTTGTAAGCTGTTCCTTAGATAAAGGTCTAATATTTACCATAAAGAGCTAAAAAAACATAACGTACAAATCTAAAGACCCATTCCATAAATGGGCATCTGAAATGAATAGACACTTCCCAGATGAAGAAAAAGGTGAGAAAATAAGGAAAAAATAGAAACAAAACTTTTGTAAATAAGGAAGGGAAAGAGGTTGAAGGGAGGGTAGGGGAATGGGATAAATAAAAGAAGAATTAAGATATGTCATGCACAGGTACAAATTCCCTATGATAAATGTGATTATTGTTTATATCTAAAATGTACCAAAACATTTAACTAAAAAAAGAAACATCCCTCATTCCCTTTCCAGAGTCTTCAGGTTAAAGAGTGGCTTAGAGACCTCAGTAGATGTCTAAGATTTAAATATTTGAGACCTGTGACTAGAATAGATTTGGAAAAGTAAAGCTGATGGTAATTCAAAACTTTTCCACTGCACAGTACTCAGGGCTGACATCTTATTCCTGGACAGTATTCAAAATGTTCCTTAGAGTCTATTTTTCTTGATCCACTGATAATTTCCCCAGAAGGAGTATTGAGACTGTCAATTTTACTTCATGTCATATAACTGTCATGGAAACACCAAGTGATCATTCTTAGCAATTTAATTTGATAAGTAGATATCTTTTCTCTGCTAAAATGGATGAAATTTGTGCAGCACTCCCAAATTATACCTTCACAGTCAAGGGGAAAAAAGAGGAAAAGATCTAGGTATTTGGACAAAAGCAATAATGTTAAAAATGGCTTATTACTTTTCCTTATTTCTGTTTATCTATTCATTTGTTAATCCATTAAAGAAACATGTATTGAATATTTATTATATGCTAAACATTCAGCAAGATGCCAGGGATAGAATAATGAACAAACTCTAAGTCCCATAAAACTTAGCTGATGGAAAAGACAGCTATTAAATAAACCACCACCTACATTCACCAATACCAGCCATAATAAGTACCACAACAAAAGTGTATGGGGCACTAGCAGAATTTGTAACAGCAGTAGGTCAGAGTGTTCCCCGAGAAAGTGATTTTGATCTGAGACTGAGGAACAAGTAGGAGTTAACCAGGCAAAGATAAGAGTGTGAAACGCTCTGTAGCTATGCAACAATATGTGCAAATGTCCTGAGGCAGGAAAGAGCATATGTATTTGAAGAACTTAGAGAGGACAGTGTGGCTGGAGCTGCAGGAGGGGAGGAGAGAGTTGTATGATAAAACTGTGATATATGCAGGGACCAGTTCATCTATGGCCTTATAATAAGAGTTCAGGATGTTTTGATTATCTTAAGAGAATAAGAGAATCATCTGAGGGTTTTCAGGGAGTGGTATGGTTATGTATGCATTTGGAGACCTCAGTACTTGCAGTGCAGGGATGGATATGGGGAAAGAGAGGGTGTTGGAGGGTGCAGTGAGGAGGCCGGGGTCTCTTGCAGGAGAGGAAGCCATGGCAGCTTGGATTGGTGGGTGGAAGTGGAGACAGAGACCAGTGGACAGTTGAGCTATTTAGTAATTAACCTGAGAGAACTTGAAGATAGACTGGAAGTGGCGCAAGGAGGTAGGAGATGTTAAGCCTCACTCCAGTTACCTGGTGTGTTGTATTCTTTTTCAAATATTATTTTAATTTTATATGTTGGCCTGTTGTACTTCTTGGGTGATTGTTCTCATCTCTGCAATAAAATCACAGGAACAGAAAGGCTTGGGCTGAGAGTCACAAAGCTCGTTTTGCATGTGAGCATTAGAGGTGCCTCGGAGACCTCAGGATGGATCCCTGGAGCAGACAGTTGTGTGTGAGTCTGGAGCTCAGAGGAGAAGTCAGGCTGGGAGACGGAAGTTGCGTCAGTTGCTGCTGGAGCCATATTTGGGGAGGTGCGGGTTGGGGCTGATGCGCTTGCTGATGCACTTTAGCTCAACATGACCACACAGAGTTTCATGCAATGTTAGCGTTCGATGGAAACTTCGAAGTTGCCTTCCATTTTTTCAAATGGCAAAATATTTTCACTGTTTTATGTTGTGAAGTAACCCATGCTCATTACTAGATATTTTGGAGTGAGTGGCCGTCTCTTGCCCTTCCAAGCTTTTGTAAGCAGACGAGGAAATGGAGACTTCAGGAGATCACATTGGTTAATCTTTGTAGCACAGCTCGGCCAAGAACCTCAGACTCCTGAAGTATGGTCATTTCATTACCGAGGTCATACTTGTTTTTCAGTGTCGGGCATCAAGCCCAGGGTTTATGCATGCTAGGCAAATTTGCTACCACTGAGCTACATCTCCCATCCCATAAATTATTTTTATCAAAGATACGGAGGGGTAAGATCTTGAGAAATAGACTTTCTATTATTATTTTGATTATAAATGGAACCATTTCTTTTTTAAAGTATAACTTTTAAATTAATGCATAATAGCAATACAGAACAATGCATCTTAATTTGGAATATTGGTAAATACATATAACATATTTTGATTATTTGTATTCCCATTAATCCCTGCTCCTTCTCCTCCCTGCTTTCCTTAATTTCCCATCCTCATTGCTGAAAGTCTAAGCCGGGGGTGGTGGGACACACCTGTAATCTCAGCACTCTGAGAGTTTGAAGCAGGAAGATCGAAACAGCTCATCCTAGGGAATTTAACAATTTGGTGAGATCCTGCCTCAAAATAAAAAACTTGAAAAATGTCTGGAGATGTAGCTCAGTGAGAAGGCCCTCAGTTCAATCCCCAGTTCCACAAAATAATGAAACAAGCAAGCAAGCAAACAGACAGGCAAAATTTACCTTCCAGCTTCCAGACAGAATCATTTCTTAGCAAAAGTAAGTAGAGGGGCTGGGGATTTAGCTCAGCGGCACAGCACCTGCCTTGCAAACGCCAGGTCGAGAGATCGATTCCTGGTACCGGAAGAAAAGAAAAAAAACAAAAAAACAAAAAAACCCCCAAAGTAAGTAGATAACAGCACACAAAGTACCTTTGGTCTCCCTGCCCTTCTCCCCTGAAGCCGCACTGCTATCTGATTTCCCTAACACCTCCGCGATGTGGAGAGGGCCAGGTCATACTTGGAACTTTCTGCTATTTTGAACTAACTTGAGGTATCATATTTAGCTACATGACCTGTATAAATGCACGTAACTCTACAGTTGGAAAATACAGCAGAGCATTCTGTCTTTGTGCTGTAGCAGGAGAACAGGGAAGGGGTGAGCTAACGACAGTAGTTCTTTGCCCCTCCCTAGAAATTAAAGGGTTCAGAGCATTTCGGTGCGCTGCAGACCAGCCACAGTAATAGGCGAGCACCCCGCAGAAAAGAACGCAGCAAAGAAATAGACCCGCGTTCTGTGTCTTCTGCTTTCCTAGAGCGGCCGAAGGGGAGGTCTCTGAGCGAGGAATTTCAGGAACCACAAGTGATGATCTGACCTCAAGTACTGCTGCTGAAAACCAGAAAGCTACCTACCTGGTTTGGGAAAGAGCTGGCCTGCGGCAAATGTAATTAATCTTTTTGGCAGTTTCTTACTTTCAAAACAAGAATGAATCAGGGATTTTATCTGAGGTTGATGGTGATTCATCTTGGAAGAAACAGTCTAATCAAACTTCGGACATCAAGGGCCACCTTGGAAGATGGGATTCTGAGTCCTTAGAGTACAGTGTGTCTCTTCAATGTTTATATTTAATGAGCAGAAACGGTGGTTGGTGTGATTACATTTTTGCCCGTCTATTTATAGGTAATGATGCTGGCATCTGGACGGCATTGGTGTTTATCAAGCACCATCCCAAGGAGAGAAGTATCTGACAGGCGTGGGTATTCTGAGTGTCTGCATTTTGTGCCGAGCTCCTTGGGCAGCAGGCTCTGGATGAAGAGGGATACCCAGGGGCTGGTGGGCAGTGCCCTTGTCCCGGGACCTGTGGAGGAGCAGGAGGCAACACGGGGACAGAGGCGGGCTGAGTGATGAGGTGGTCTCAGTGGAGGCCCTGCTCGTGCTGTGGAGAGTCCAGGAGCTGGAACAGCCCATTGGAGGTGCTTTTGAGTTGGGCCAGGGACCCGCCCAGTGTAATTGGAAGGCAGACCCGTCAGATGCCGCTGTTCCAGGAAGGGGGTGTGACCCGGGTGAGCCGGTCTCTAGCTCAGGCAGTCCATGTGGAGGTCTGCGAGCTGAGAGTTTTCTGCTCCCAGCTCTCCCAGAAGGCGAGAGTAATCCTGTATTCCTGAAGCTGGCTTATTGCAGTAGTCACTGCAGTGCACTCTCTGGGACGCTGGATCTATTGCTTTGGATGAGTCCTGTAAAGAGCTCCTCTGGGATCCCCGTGGACCTCTTTCTCTCTGATAAAAAGTTGGAAGGAAAAGGTAAATGGAAAAATGATTGTCCCTGAATTTTCAGCTGGTCTTAAGCCCACAGCGGATACTGTCACTCTCCCCTTCGTTCTGGATGCCTGTCAACTTTAGTCAGCACCTCTGCTGATCTTAGTGGAATACTTGTTTGTGCAACCCAGACCCTCATTCCCCAAGGATCTAGGCCCTTGGTCATCACGCCCTCTTCTGGCTTAGGCTACTGTGCTTATCCACGTACCATCAAAAGAGGGCAAAAAGATGCCACACAACACCCAGTCAGGCATTTTCCTTCCTCCTGGATTGTGTAATAGCAACCCTCCATTCTCCTATGGTCAGGGGAAGTTACCCCAGTAAGATGATGACACTTCTTGCCTGCTGGTCCGTTGGTGCGGAAAATTTAAAGCGCCCACGTAGAAGCTGTAGCTGATCATTCAATGAGACGCTTCACTTGTTTCTCGGGAGAATTACCTCCTCGTTGGCTAACAGGACTGTAAAACCACAGAGCTTAGGGAGTTGGGGATGGAAGCACAAGTTCCCCACGTGGGATCTTTGGCAATATAGCATGTGGGCTACCTGTGCTTCTACGCCTTAACTAGCAGACCCGTATTCTACCTGCTGGGATCCCAGAACTTATATTCACATCACTGACCTAAAATGTGTGTTGCCTCCTGGCCTTGTCCTTATAAGGCAGTATTTGTGAGTTGGCACTTCAGCTGTGCTTTCAACAACTCGTTCCATCCTTCTCTCAGGCTCTTAGCTTCCGGGGATAGCAGTGTGTCGTATAAGAAGTAAGTTCTGCAGTTGCCACTCTCTCCTACAGCTCCTTAGCCTTAGCATACGTTGCTTAGTCCTCTATGATATCGTGTGGTGTAGGTCAGTACTCTATAGGCCTTTGAACGGTAGCACTGGCTGAGGGCTTATGATAGGAAAGGTGAGGCCCAAACCCAGAATATATGTTTACTACTGGATCGAAAGGACTCTGGAGAATATCACCTGCAACAGAATTATACTCTTGCTTGGTGACGGTGGTGGTTTGGCCTTCCACACTGCCCTAGGTCTCACAGGCCAAGGACCAGGTGCAGGGTTAATGCCAACCAGCAGGTATGCTCACCCAGTGATGCGTCTGAGGCCGGAAAGTGTCCACCAGGTGGGATGATGGATCTACTGTGCTCGTGGTGACTAACAAGCGGGTTACGGTGCTGCCTTGGTTTCCCAGATGTCTGGGTCAGCCTCTTAGGATGCCACGGGAGGGAGGCGTGTGCTTTGGGTGAGCAGATTTCTTCAGCTGAGGTGATGCCCGTAGGGACCAGCAGCTGAGGGCATTTGCCTGGCAGCACTCCTATCAACTGGGGAGTAAGTTCTTCATTTTGAAAGGCTGCACTTCATGGTGCCCCTCGTGCTCACTCTCCATCCCTACCAGCTGTGCTCTTTTCTGTTCTGCCAGAGGCTGTGGGCAGCAGCTAGCAAAGTTTCAGCTTTAGAGGCCCTCACTTACATGGGCCCCTTCCCAAACTCTGAACCTACTACATTTGTATTCTTTTTCTTGAAAAAAGGTCCTCCCCGCCGCACCACATGTAGGAGCGTCACAAGCCCCAATCGTCCCCCAGTTCTGCTTCCTTTGCTGAGTTTCGGAAAGGGAGGAGAAAGGAAGCTGACGTTTGAGTGCCTACGGCTACCCAAAGCATCATACGTGGTGTTTTGTACCATCTGAGTTTGAGAATGCTGTTTGTAGTTCCCCGGTGTTCAAAATCTTTGCTGTCTCAGTGTTTTCTTTGTGGCTGCATTTCCTCTTGCCTGGAGGTCCTTCCTTCCTTTGCTTGTGTTTGGAAGCCTTTCGCATTCTTTTATGTTCAACTCAAACACTGTCTCCTCACCGAGCCCTTCTTGGTCCTTGAAAAAGGGCAGGGTGTTTTTCACTGCCCCTCGTGGGCATCGCTCTTGCAGCTCTGCTCCCTGATCACAATTGCTGTTTGTGTCCTTGTCTCCTTGGCCCCTCCAGGAGCTCTGAAGCAGCAGGCTCTGTGCTATTCATCTTTGAGTCTTCAAGCTGGAGTGCAGCTTGGGTCATTGAGTGGGAGCCCAGCAAATGTTGGTTGAATGCTTGAAATGGGATTGATTCTTCAGTCTGGAACAAAAAGTCTTAAGAGCATCACATTCTCTTTTTGTTGAGAACTGAGCTCATGAAGCAACTTCTGATAAAGAATCTTGATTTCCCACTTCCTGGTAACGGGGTGAAAATGCTTTCTTTCAGGAAAAAAAAAGAAATAGACGTTTCTAGAAACTGAAGGTGAATATCTCATTGCCAAAGAAAAAAATCAAAACTTCAGTTTCTTAAATCAAGTTATTGAGGATATTTTAGCCAGAGTCAATCCATCAGATTTGGAAAGTTTGTAAGTTAACGTATGAGGTTGGATTTTAAAAGCTGTAATAGTTGTAGGGTCTGAACTCCACATGATGAGTTACCAATCTCTGCATTCACCAGACTTTTTTTTTTTGCCTTTTTGAGACAGGGTCTCGCTGTGCAATTCAGGCTGACCTTCAGCTCATTTTGAAGTCGCAACGATCCTCCTGCCTCAGCCTCCCAATTGCTGGGGTTACAGGTGTGCACCACCACACCTGGCTCACCAGATATTTTTGCTACAAAAAAGTTCATCTTGCATGTCACAGTTTGTAAATTCCACATTAATCAATACATGAACATTTGTAGTATCATTTTTGTTTTGTGAACAATATAACATTATATGAATGTGCCAGAATTTATTTAACCAGTTTGCTTAATAATTTTTTAGGTCATTTCTAATTTTTTTGCCATTATAAATGAAAGGTCAGTGATTATCTTTATGCATATATCTTTGCCCACCATGTCAAATTACTAACAGATAAATTTTTAAAGATGCATTTGCTTGGTCAAGGGTATAACTATTGTAATAGATCTAAACACTTGTGCATATTTATTGTGTTATCTTGGCAGAAACAATTGCAGTCCCCATCCATAGTATAGATTTGTTGCCTAGAAGCAGCTCTTTCCTCTTCTTGCATCTCAGTGGACCTTGGTTCTTATCCATGGACTCTGAGGAGAGGCAGCTGAGTCACTTCATGGCCAAGGTTGTTGGAAAGAAGGTGTGCCTTTTGTATGGCTTCCCTCTTCTCTGATCTCTCAGCTCCGTGTAGATATTCAGGGTGACAGCAGAAGCCACGGTCAGCGGTGGAGGCTGGTGGTCAGGCTCCTCTGTTAATCAAGACGCACCAAGTACGATGGTCCATTTCAGACCACAGGCAAGTAAGAAGTAGCCTATTGTGTTAAGCCACTGACTTTAGAGACTCATCTAGCGTGGGTCCTACTGCTGCCTTAGTAACTACAGCTAACTTATCCCCCTAAAAGTTCGTTCCTCCATAAACAGCATATGTTGTATGCCTCCTTGTCCCCTTAAATCCTACCAACAAGTCTATGGTGCTTAGAAAAGTCGTCAGCTTCCTGGCTGATAGATAGGTATCTTACTATTGTTTGATTTTGCAATTCCTTGAGTCCTAGTAAATTTGACATGTTTATTGGAAAACTGACTTATGAATTGAATTATATTTCTTCTTTGCTCAGAGATCTGTGACTTCAAAAATTCCCAGAATCCCAAAGAAAACAAAACAATGCAAAGCAGAATAAAACTAACACTAAACCAAAACCAAAAAAAAATATACCCCAAATCTAAAAGTCTTCAAAAGCTATCCCATACACATATTTCTAAACACTCTAAGATACTGTTTTTAAACCAAAAAAGATTTGGGTGAATGAAGAAATAAGAGAGTAACTTCAATACAGTTTACCTGGGGCTTCCAGCAGTCTCTCAGGAGGGCTGTGAGCCAGTAAGATGGGTTACATATGAACAGAAGAAGAGAGAACTCAATGGAAGTTGCTCAGTTTTAATAAGTCTTGAATCCACTGTAAGGGAAAATTCATCGGATTTAATTAAGTGACATTAATGGGTGAAGAGAAGGCAATCATTAGGCCATGCAGTTATTCAAAGTTCATATTTCCTTCCAATTTACATCTGATGTTTTATCCTTCTTCCTTTGTGCTCTGCAGGCAGAGTCTAGAAATAGCCTCATATTTATTGAAATACACCACAGCAGATTAGGAGATGCTCTGTGTATTTGGGCGTGCTATTATGTTTTTAAGCCAGGGGTTCTTTAAGCCAGTTATTTTGCTCTTTGAGTTGGATCATTGAACACAGAAATAGCCTCGGATAAGTCATCATGTTTGTTACTAGAGTTTATAGGAGAATGAGGTGGTAGAAGTAACAGGAGGGGTGACGGTGTGTGGGAAAGATTAGACTGGCTCGGAAGAAGCAGCAGGAAAACAAGGTCCTCAGTGTCTGGAAGTTCTGTATCTGCGAGTCAAGCAAGGACAGATTGTTAACAAAACAAAATAACAACTGTGAAAAGTTACATCTCCCGAACGGTTGAAGACTTTATTATTCCCTAAACAATGTGCCATTATTCCCTAAACAATGTAGTACAATAACAATTTACATTGTGTGCGATATTATAAGTAGTCTAGAGACTATTTGAAGTCTGCAAAAAGATAGGCACAGGATATAAGATCATACTGCCCCGTTTTATATAGGGAACTCGAGCATCCATGGGTTTTGGTATTTTTAGGGATTTTGGAACCAATCTCTAATGGATACCAAGGGATGACTATGTTCAACTTTATCAGACTGAACACAGGATTCTCCCGGGTGGCTCTGTGGGTCAGAGGACCCAGGCTCATCTTCATGATGGTAACTGACAAGGTAGCAAGATCTCAAGCAGAATGCATGCATGGTGGATAGGAAGTAGCCTGACCTCAGCTTGCATCGGAACCTTACTCCATCTCTCTGCCTCTAGCATAGAAGGTACAAGAGCTCGCTGAGTCTGAGGAGACCAGGTAACTCTGGGACAGGGTTTATCTCAGCAACAGCTTATGAAAACGGATGACCTCCACATGACCCTGGAGAGATGGCCATCCCCCACCGGGCTGCAGGATGGGGACCGAGCCAGAAATTAAGTTTATTTATTAACTCAGATTATTATGCACACCTGAGTCAGTAGACAGAGATGAATGTCCACTCTAACCACATTTCCTGGGGCCAAACGTCTCAGATCGTTATATGCTCAAGAGGAGCCATAGTTTTATTTAATTGTATTTGTTCATTTACTATAATTTGATACTATTTCCTATGAGCACATATTTAAATAATTATTCAACTAAAATGATGTTTTCAGAGTTAGCCTGGCAGAGGGGATTTGGAATCAGAAGACTCTGGTGATGTATGATGCCTTAGCGCGTGGTTTAGATTTGAATTTCATCATGACTTAACAGAAATCACAGCGGACTTGTATGGGTATTTGACTGTGGGTGGAGTTATACAGAGTAGATTTTTCTCAAAGTCATGAAATTAGTACAAATTACCACTGATTTCTGGTCATGGGGCACTGGACCCCAGATTTTAGAAGGGGACTTTGAAGATTCTCCTCCTATTCTTTGCTCAGGAGAATATGAGATTTTAGTGGTTGTCTTAAGCTTTGAGTTCCTTTGATGAGAAGTTAGGAGGAAGGTCCTGGGGATGGGAACCGTGAAGGCTCAAGGGCCAAAGCTTTGATTCTGGAAGGTGGGACTCCTGCGGGTGGACACTCCCACCAGGCCTTCCAGGGCATTCGTCTGTCTTGAGACCTAGAGCCAGCACGGTGATGACCTGGATCCCACACTGGTTTCTGAGTTGCTTTCTTCTTCCTTGTGCATTGCATTTTGATCAGTATTTGACAACTGATTTTACTAGAGCAGGTCATGTTGCCCGGCAGGACAGATCCATTCCCACCAGCGGTGACATTTTCAGTCAGGGTTGCGTCAGTGCTGCTGTGTGGGACAGTAGCTAGAGAGCAGAGGCGGCTGGTGGGGAGCCCACCTTGACTGACATCTTTCCTCCTCCCCGCTTGGGCCACTTCCTGTGGGGGCCGCTGCCAGCTGCCAGCTCACGGCTGTGCCGAAGGACTCCATGCTCTGCTTCAGCGGAGGGTCAGAGCGCCGTCCTTCCTGGGATGGGCTGCAGTTTATTCACTCAGACCACAAACAGGGGCACTATCCACCTTCCCCATGGGTGTGCAAGGCAGGTGCTTGGCTGCCATGAAGGCCACCTTGTTGGTGTAGTTTTGGAGAAGAGCAGTGATGGAAGCTTGATTTCCATAGTCGTGTGGAGGCCCCTCCTGAGCAGGTGTGGTCTGTCTGAAGTTCACCTTTGTGCAGGAAAGCGGTGAGAATTCTATCATTCATCAGGGAAGGAGAGACTTCTCGGATATTGTCTTCATCCTGCACTTACATCTTCTGCGCCACTAAGGATCTGGCAGTGACTCGGGCAGATGACCTTTGGTCCTTGAACTATGCATTTTTACAGAACAGTCACTCCTGCTTCAGACCCTAAACTCAAAATTATGATATTGAGACCACATAGGGACTTCTGTCTTTGTTTTTTACATTCTCTTTTATTGAATACCCAGATTATCAAGTTTTCAATGATATCCCTATAGATAACCCTGCACAACTTCTGTTCCAATGATGCTGAGGACCCCAGTTCTTTTAACACTCTTTTTATTTCTTTATTGGTACGTGTTCGCAGTACATAACAATCCCATTCATTGCGGGGAGTTGGTATCAGTGCATTTACGTCCCTTCCCCCTCCCTTCCACTGCCCCTCCCTCCTTCTCTGGATCGCCTTTACTTTTGCAGAAGACTCTGGTTCTTCAGCGGGGAGCAGGGTGCGGTGGCTGCTGGAGAGGAGGAGCAGTGTCAGGATAGGCTGAAGGATGCTCCAGTACCAGTTACCATTGTAATCTCACGGCTTGGGGCTGCCAGGAATTGGTTTATTACTACCACCACTGCGACTACCACCAGTGCGACTACCACTACTACCAATACTACTAATACTACTATTATCATTTTATTTTAATAGTAGTGTTTGCAGTACATGGGGTTTACATTCATCTTGTCAAGTGGTACATGTACGTAGTTCAGCTTGTTTCTTTTTTAATCCCCTCTCCTTCTACCCCTCCTCCACTTCTCTATCCTGTTTCCTCATTTTATTCTCATCATTATTATTCTTAGCCCATGTTTATGATGTGTCTTGTTTGCATTCTTAGAGCTCATTAAGTTCCTGCGCATGGCAGATCTTCATTGGATCAGGCACAGCATCCTGCAGGCCTGAGGCTTTACAGAGCAACACTTCCCAGGCAGCGACTTGGGAATCCCACCGGCTCCATTCTAAGGACTCTGGTCCATCAACTCTTGGATTCCAAGCCACAGTGGCAGGAGAGATGGGTTGGAAGCTGGTGCAGGAGCTTTGCAGGCTTTGCCAGAGGGGACACAGGTGCCACTGCTTAGAGTTTATTGGCCAGAACCAGTCACTTGATCCTGCCCAACTGCAGAGAGCAGGAGGAGGCGTGTGCTCCCAGGAATGAGG
The DNA here is from genome assembly GCF_000276665.1 of Chinchilla lanigera. Lineage (NCBI taxonomy): Eukaryota > Metazoa > Chordata > Mammalia > Rodentia > Chinchillidae > Chinchilla > Chinchilla lanigera. Next base: position 9,004,110 of record NW_004955402.1, on the reverse strand, counting down.
GTGGAACATGGTATCTGCGGCCCACAGTCGTGTTTATCCATGGAAACTTCATGGAATAGCACTAAGGCTTCTGCCACCAGGGAGGTGGCCGTGGCTGGCATTTTCCTATAGTTTTCTCCCGGTTGGGGACCGTAGTGCCGGCTGAGCATGCCCAGCATAGGCTGTCTGCATCTATGATCACCACATCTCTCCCTGGCAGTGTCTGCCATGGGGCTCATTTTGAGAGAGCAGGGAGCCCTGGGGAGCAGAGGAGAGGATATAGTGTAACTTTTTGTCTCTCCCATCCAGTGAAGTCATTTCCTGATTCTAAGATTCCTTAAAATACTGCTTAGGCCATGTGGGTGCAGATGTAGGAGTCTGAAAGCTGCTGCTGATTCTCTGGCTCATTTAGGAGCCATCTGGAAGAGCCTTAGAGGCAAGGCGGACACGCTATTTCCCTAGCCTCTGGGAGCTGTCTCTAGGGAGCAAATCCATGCACACTTGGGTTATAAATCACTGCTCTCACCGGTGCTAAATTAACTTTTAAGTCTTCTAAACTCCTGAACCAGCTGACAGCAGGATCTTGGGTTTGAGGATGCTGAGTTCTGTGCTAGGCGCTCATTAAATACATATTGCATTTCTTGCAAGATTTAACGTGTGCATTCACAGAGGCAGCAGTGACCTCCAAATGCTGGCCTGTGAATGGCCGAATCAGAATTAGCTGGGACACAGGTGAAGGCAGAATCCCAGGCCTCCTCTCGGATTCACAGAGTCAGAGTCACTTGGACAGAGGCACAGAATCATTATTTGGGTGAGCTCAGGATCTAGACGCACAGGCGGGTCTAGGACTCCCTGTGGCTGTGGACAGAGTCCTGCAAACTTGAGACTCTCCTGCTGGGGGCCGATCTTCGCTCTAGGTGTGCCGTGTTGGACAAGTCACTTCACCTGTCTGGTCTCAGTCTTGTCATCTGTGTTGTGATGAGATTGAACTGATTTCTTGGCATGAAAATGACTTAGAGCCCCAATGTATAAGCACATAAAAGTAGGGCAGCGGTGGTGGAAGCAGCAGTTAAATTATCCCTTTGTTCCAAAATGATCCATAAAGGCTGCCAAGAATTCCAGGGGTTTCTGGGACACGCTCGGTGACTCTTTAGGACAGTGACTATTATGGACCTATTTGCCTTAGAAATCTTTGAATTTTGGCACACAGAGGTGGGATATGTGTCTCTCTCAGACTCTCTTTGTTTCTGTCTGTCTCTTTTTCTATTTCTCTCCCCTGCCCTCTCTCTCCTCCCTCAACAGATGAAAACTCAGGAGACAAGTTTCTTTTCCAGTTCTTAGGTGAAGTGTCACAGAGAATTGAGAAGAGACTATCTGAAATCCATTTGAAAGTGCAAAGTTGTTTTCCTTCCAGATTTCTCCCTTTTTAAAACTTTCATGGAATTTTCAGGCTTAGGTCATGATTTTTGAAAGTTGAAGGGATGAGTTCACAGGCTGTAACATTTCCCAATATATCTGACCAATGTCCCTGCGGGCAAATCAGGGACATATTTAACAAAATTGCATGACATGTGGTGTAGAGTGTGTAAGTAGACTATTGTTTTATTTTTATGGCATTTAACAGCTCAAACACCCACTGGACTCCTGATTATTTTTGCTTTGGGGATGCCAAGTATTTATTATATTACAATGATAGAAGATCAGCTTCACAGAACTCCTTGAGGAGTAAGAAGCTTTAATTAGGTTCCGGCATTGTCCTGGTTTATCAAGGGCCTGGATCCTACAAGACTTGAATTTAACACATTTAAGAGTTTTACTTTAAAAATAAAATCACTATTTCTAACATCAACAATAGTGACAGCTACCATGTGACTTCTAGGTTTCTTAATGCTTTATTCCTAAGCACTGCAGCACAGGGTTCCTAAGAAAGTGCAATCATGTATCATTCTAACACAAAACAGTTATAAAATTTGGAAAAAGTTAACCTTAAGATAAGACTGTTACTAAGTTATTAGTCCAAAGTCGAATTTTACTTTTAACTTCCATCTACTTATTCATAATGAGACCAGTATGAGTTTTTATGTTAATTTTTGAACTTGAATAGAATAGTCCTGTAGTTGTAGAATGAATGAAGTATTATATGGGAATTCATTTATATACTTATTCATTCATTAGATATTATTAAATAACAATGTCTACAGCGATGGGAAAGTAACTTCTTGGGGTAGAGATAAGCCATTCTTTACCCTATTGCTCGTAGAAGCAGGCAGAAATGACAAATGATAAAAAATCCACAGGCTAACATGGAATGAATGAGCACAGTAAATGGAAACAGGGAGATCAGGAGAAGGAGGTGATTTGTGGGTGCTGAGACAGAGCATGTTTGGTGGTATTCAAAACGGATGGAGACTTCCCGTGGTTGTGTACACGGGTCTGCATCTCTAAGACTATAGCAACTGTTTGGGAAATGTTTTAGAGGGGAAAGCTGAAATCTTGAAGAGAATACATTTTTTAAAGGGGAGACTATGCAAAACTGAGGACAGAAATTGGAAAGAAGATGAAAATGATCTGGAAATTCCCAACAGATAGTCTCATAAAAGAACTATTTTTCTCATCAAATATTTGATCAGGTTATTTATTTATTGGACAACTGGGTCATTACAATTCATATTTTGCTATGCTTGAAAATTCTCTACAGTCTGTCATCTGCTTTGGATTAGATTTGAAGAAAACGGTCTACATACTAGTTTAAATAGAAAGTTAGAAATTTACGGTGGCCTTTTTCAGTTTGTGTTGTGGTACGAATGAATGACCATTATTTGGGAAGCTTTTCGCTGAAAATAGGTAACATCCTGTAGATTTGCCTCTTGCTATTCTATTAATTGAACTGCTGGCATGTTTATTCTTTGAGACCTATTTTAGCACTATTAGATTCACCAGATGAAAAATACAAAGACCAGTTCAACCTAGGAGATAATCAATTTTTCATGCTCATTATCATTTAGATGAGTCTCTTATAAGGCCGTGGTTGCAGCAGGATGCATTTTAATGCTGAGTAACAACTCCTCCCTCTAGGTGCTGAAGGGGAGCACATATATACGCTCCCTGTGTAAATGCTAAGATCTTACATTCAGCATGGAGAGAAAATCCAAAGGAAATTAGTGACAACAAAAGGACAGCCAGAGAAATGATAGAATTTACGGCCAGAAAGCAGCCCAGCTTCATCAATATTATTATAGCTGCTTAGCCTTTGTCCTTCTTTGTGTACCTCCTGACTGTCCTGAATGAAAAAGAAAAGCACTCAAAGCTTAAGTACTTATTAAAGATTTTAAATCTTGACTTCATTTGGAACCGTTTTAGTGCTTCACACTGGGGTGGGGGAGACAGCTCCTATTCCTCCGAGGAATTAGAAATGAAAACAGATCCAGTTACAGGGGTTCCAGCAGTTGTGTTCCAAGGCTGCCCGCTGGATAGCCTCAGGACCCGGGGCTTTAACCTGCAAAGCCAGCGCAGGGCCACAGAGACCTGATTACTGGGAGGTGGAGCGTCCTATTCTGGTATTCTAACGAACCCAGCTGGACTTTTATCTCTTTACTCTATCTTATACTTAACATGGCAATAGGAGCATTCCATGTAATTCCCCTCTGCCCTGTTATTCTAAAATATTTAAGAAGGCTGTTCATGCCGTGTAGCCAGTCCCTTAAGGAACAGGATTTATAAAGCTATAGTGGTGCTTTATTTTTATTATTAAAAATAGCTCTGGCCTTTGGCTTTTGCTACTAGGCCTACAAGCTTAAATTTACATTGCCTCTATTACTGTGAATTCATCCTGTCGCTTCTTGAGGGCCCGGGGACACTCCAGCAGGGCAAAGGTGCACGTGGCTTATCACACATACAGCCACATCAGATGTATGTGCCCACCTGTGGGAGGACAAGGCCGGAGAAGGGACCAGGGAGCCGTGTGAGGACTGAATCGGCGAGCCAGGAAATACTGCTAGATTCCCCTAAAGTCAGATTGCATTTTCTTGAAATATAGCAAGTGTTCTGTTTACCATAAAAGGCTCTGGCGGTGGTAAGTGTGATTTCCAAGACTGTACATAGACCAGAAAAGCTCCAACTCACATACCCAGCTTTGATCTCAGCGCGGCTCATTAGAACAACAATGCAAACCAGCTGTCCCCTGGTGTTTGGCAAAGAAAGATCCAATTAGCTGGCCTTCCCCCACCTGTTTCCAGGTTTAGCCATCTCGTGAGCCTGTAAGAGCCGCCAGTTTGCATGAATTTGCGCCATTAAATGCAAGCCAGGGGGTGAGGGGAGGTAGGGAGGACTGGCACTCTTTAAATTGCTGGAGGGGGTAAGAAGCGAAATGGCATCCATGGCTTGGACATCTGTGAAGGTAGCAATTTAGCAAGATACTGCCCTTAAAACTGCTTCTTACTGTGAATATGTCCATGTAAAGGCCAGAAATAAATTTTGTTTCTGTGAATATAAATAGAGAGCCATTTTAGGATATAATGATTTGTTTGGATTTTCCTATTTAGAGATTGATGACATTAACAGTGTGAACTGCCCAGCTAAACTGTAATTAACCATATACCTGTATAGGAATATTCAGATTTCAGTGGAATCATTGACTCAGGCTTTCCTTTGTGAATTTGTCAAAAATATCACGATTAACTCAGAGATAAAAGCAATGAGTAGAGCCTTCCGTCATCATTCTTCCATCTTGTAGAGTCAAGTAAATAATTGGGATCTGACCACTTAGGCCCTGGAATAAAACATGTCATGATATGGCTCCTGGAAATGTTACGGGCTTACGTGTTACTGGAGTCATTTACATTCTCAATAGAGCCATCAATAAAACAATCATTTCTCAGCACTGAAGACTGAAAAATCTGTTGTATTACACTTTCCAATCTCTTCCAAATCACATTTTAAAAATCCATTTTGTTGCAAGATGACCAGTCTCACCTGATTTATAAGCTGTGGCTTCGGAGGAAATATGGGAGGCTTGGAGCTGCAACCAGGGAATAAATGTGCCGGCTGGAAGCAAGACACTTCCTGCATTCCGAACAGCTGCCAGGACCTGCTTCAGAATGGGTCTGTTTGTGATTTTTAAGTCGTGTAGCAAATAATCATTCATTGGGCAGCTGGAGTGTAATGTCTGTATTTTATTATGGGCTTATATCTGGAGTTTATATGCAGCTCCATTTTCTATCTGGTCAAGAAAACATGTAAGTAGATGTCTGTTTTCTAGAAATCTCTTCTCTTACTATTTGTAATTCTGAAAGAATTTTGTGCATCTTCACTTCAGCTGTCAGATACTCTTAAAATGATCCCATCTTCCACCGCTCTCCTCATTCTTAGTAAAATTGCAATGCATCTTAGAGGAAATATCAGGATTCATCAGGTGTCCCGGTCAATGCAGGTGGTGATGTACCAGGGATAGGGCTCATCATGAGCTCTGTTAACAGTTTCTTTAGGTCATTTAAGGGCTATGAATTTTAATCTTTATAAATTTTCAAAGTTAGCTATTTACATCCTACCTGTGATCAAAAGCAAATAAACAATTTATTGATTGGATTTCTATGCCCTTAAATAAAAAATTGAATAAAGAAAATGAATTGCTCCAAACTACGATCACATTCTTCATGTTTAAAAAATGATTCTTTAGGGGAAGTTATTTGCCTTTGTAAATTTGTTTGGCTATCACTTGATTTGTATACAGCTGATCAATACCTTAAATACTTTCTGGTAATTCTTAAGTTCTCTTCCTTCTCCTTTCTGCTTAACCCTCCTGCGGTAGAAGATATTCTTGTCATGTGACTCAGTGACTTCAATGTCTGTCTGAAAGTTGTTTTTTTCATTCTTTTTGACCTTGATTTCCATGGAGACAACCCTCCTAAAAGCCTAGCTTTATATTATTTTTTGCTGTTCTCTGTAGCCACCTTCAGATCTACTTTGAGCTTCTTAATAAAGACTTTTCTGAGGCTTGAGCTTTAGAGTCTGAAGTTTTATTTCATTGTAATAGTCTTTTTACTTTTGTGACTTCCTTTGCTTAGTTCTATTGGTGGAATTATTGCTGCCCATCGTGACAGTCCTTTTTTGTCTGCCCCTCATTAGCTGCTCTTCCAGACAGACTTAGAGTCAGCCCTGCATGTCTGTGGGTCTGGCCACTGTGGCTTCAACCAATCATTGATAAGACATATTTATAATATGTGTCTGTACTAAACTTGCACAGATTTTTCTTTTGTCATTATTCCCTAAACAATGCTACAAAATGACTTTTTTGGTGGAGGAAGTATAGGACATAGGACCCAGGACCTTCACACAACATCCTTAGTCCTATTTTCTATTTTCTATTTTGAGACAGGTTCTCACTGAATCATTAAGTTTCCCAGGCTGGACTTGAACTTATGATCCTCCTGCCTCAGCCTCCCAGAGTGCTGGGCTTATAGGTATATATTCCCCCATGCCTGGTTTCTTTAATAGCATTTACATTGTGTCAGGTACGATGAGTAATCCAGAGATGTTTAAAGCCTATGGGAGGATATGTGTGTTCCTGTGCAAGTCCTGCTCTCTTTTACATAAGGGAGTTGAGCAGCTGTGGGTTTCAGTGTCCTCAGGAGGTCTTGGATCCCCTCTCCCCCAGACACTAAGTGATGGCCGGGAGTGCTGCTCTCCCAGCCCAGCCGGTGGAGATCCTCATCAACAGGGCCCTCACCAGAGTCCCACAGCCCCTCCACTCACTTCACCAAAGCTGACTTTGTTTGGCATTTACCAACAACTGTTAGAGGAAGTCAGGATGTTATGGTGAGCAAGCGGGCGCTCATTTCCGGTGCAGAGAAGACTGAAGCCCCTAATACACCTGCGGCATCCTCCGCGGACTGACCCCCTCGGTATCCCTTTTTGTCCTGTTAGCCTTCTCATCTAGCCAGGCAGGTTTTCTTTTAGTTTCTCCCTTCTACTAGTGGTCATGGCTTTTGCTGAGAGCAGGTTCTTCATCGATCTTCTCCTACTTACCCTTTCCCCCGGGCTACGTGCCAACTTCCTGTTCCTCTGTGCGGAGTGTGGCCCGCTAGAGCAAGGCCTTCTTCACTCTCCCCTCCGGCATATCACAGTCTACCCTGGAGCTCATCCCAGTTACAACTCCATGTCTGCTTTTGTGATTATCCATTTGACGAACACGTAGACTAACGGTATTTCTACATTTCCTTGTTCCCTCAGCAACTTTTCCGCATCCAAGAAATATGTACAGTAAGCAGAATGTCTTCTAAGCGGCACTTTTATGAGTAGGAACTCCTGAAGCAATGATGTTTAGGCATCTTCTACAATTACTTAGAACAGTTTTCTCTCTATTGAAGTGTAATCTCTTTTCTTAATTCTCTCCCATAGGGTCATGCGAATAAGTGCCTTCCCGCGATGGCACTGCCGCATGCAGCATGGTGGAGTGGAAGGAGCCCTCTGGTTGCACTCACCAGACCTGAGGGTCTGGCCCTGTGCTTATCTGTCAGGTGGAGGCAATCGTAATTGCTTTATCCAGTACAGGTTACAAATCCATTTGCTGAGCACTTTGTGTTCTATACAGGGTATTAATATTTGGGATAAAAATGAGTAACACATACACTATATCATGAGGAGTTTGTTGAGCCTATTAAAGAAATCTAAGCAAATGCCTGAGGCAAGGATTTTGTTAAGAGCATGTTTTGCTTAGGAACTGACACGATTTTCACCCATTCTCAGGTAGTAATAAGCACTCGGAAGGTGGAGGATTCAAATTATTTCCAGTTTCTAACCCAAAGCAGGCTTTTAGCCCGTGCTTGCCAAGGGGCTGTGACCTCGGAATGGCCGAGAGCTGCTGAGGATGCAGTGGGCAGGTGGAATTCTTGGAAGAATCTCAGTTGTTTCTCTGTTTGTGGGGAGCTTTGTTGGGAACTTAGCCATGAGAATCTGTCCACCACATCCTACCCACATGTGGCGCCCTTCTCTGTGTGGCTTCTGTGTGTACAGATTTTTCTTTACATAAATAGGCCTTTATCCTTTGCCTGTATCAGATGGTGTCTTCGCATCATTCCTTCATCCTGTGTGGAGATCGATCATGTAAACAGACAAGGTCTGGAAGTGAAAGGGAACTCCTGTGTGCTGCAGCAGGAATGCAAATTGGCACAGTCTTTCTGGAAAACTGGCATTACCCTCTGAACTGGGAGCTACGCATTCCTAGGACTGTATTTCTACACTTAGCTACATATGCAACAGAAGTGTGTCTATCTATTCACCAAAAGACATGCACTAGAGTAGTTATAGTGGCGTTGTACATTGTGACCCCAGACTAGAAACTACCCAAATGCCCATTAGTAGTAGATGTGATAAACCCAGTTTTATTTGTACATTGGAATACTATGTAGCAATGAAGATGAATAATGTTTGACAAAGAGTACAATATAAATGAGTCACTTGTGTAAACTACAAGCACAGGTGAGAGAGAGCTATAGGTCAGGATAGTGACTGCCCTTCTTAGGGCTGGTAACCAGAAGACAGCACAGGGTAGGATTCTTGGGGGTGCAGAGAATGCCCTAGTTCTTGATCTGGTGCCAGTTAATGTATGACAATTCACTGTGCTTTACCTTTATGACTTACTTGGATGTGGGATTGTATGTTACTAAAAACTGTGAAAAGTTGCTTTGCTCCCCATCTTATTGAACTCAGGTCTTCTACAGGCAGCTTGGGTTATAGGAGTAAAATGTGGGAAGTTATCATGTAGGAAAGGAGCTCTCTTGGTGCGCATTTCAAGTTGGCGCTTGCTTTGAAAAGCAGTGAAGATGAGGCCGGCAGAGGCATTTTGGGACTGCTGTTGCACAGGCCATAATGCCTGCCCAGTAACTGCAGAACTCCTGAGGTGAGCTGAGTCAGCATCTACGTCTGTAATTTACTGTTTTTCTTTTCCTGTGGGTCTGATAATCTTAAATATGAAACATTGCACTTTTACTATGTAAATTGCTCTTAAAAATGACAGGTCAGCCACAGAACTGGTATTCCTGGAGAAAATGGCTGGCTATTCCTTGAAAATCTTGTAAAATAAGACACTAGAGAAGGAGGACAGGTTTATTTTTGCCCACAGTTTTGTAGTTTCGGTTCACGGTTACGTGATCTCATTGTCTCTGGATGTGCTACAGCACATCCTGGTGAGGGAGCAGCAGAGGAAGCCGCTCATCTTGTCACGGCCAGCAGGGGGTGGCGTGGGCAGAGAAGGGCCGAAGTCCCCATGTCCCCTGCAAGGGTGTCTCCCTCCAGTGCCCTAACTTCCTTTCACCTCTTAGAGTTTCTGCCACTTCCCAGCACTGCCGTCACCCAGGAACTTAACCTTCAACACACAGGTCATGGGAGACTTTCAAGAGCTGAACTTCAGCACATGAAGAGGAGCGGGTGTTCCCTGGGGAGTGGGGTGGCTGTGGGCTGAGCTTGAGTCCAGGCTGGGAAACCCACGGGTTTGTGTCCATGGCCTTTTGAGAACAGAACCAGTTGTCAGAAGAGCAAGGCGGAAGGCCTGATAATGGGTTTTCTGCCGGCCACCATGGTGACCGCTGTACCATCAGGTCTGTAGAAGAGCTCCAAGGAATCGGAGAATCCTGGATTCTAATCTGACTTTTGAGTTGTTGTAAAGCTATGTTTGCTAAGATACAGCAACAGAATATATCTGTTTGCTAGCTTGATTCTTGCCATATTCTTTTCTTGGCTGCCTGCATGCTCTGAATCGATCCAAAATATTTATGGCAGTTTCCATCAGATGAAAACATGGTGGTGTGTGGTCATCCAGTTTATTCCCCAGATCTGGCATGATGGGACTTCTGGCTCTTCCCCAAAGTGAAAACGACACCTGAAGGTAAACATTTCAGATCAGTTCAGGACACCGAGGCAGCGCCCACAGAGCAACTGACACTCACGAAGCAGGCCTTTCAGAACTGCTTCAGAGATTGGTGAGAATGATGGGGTAAATGTGTTTCAAGCGAGGGACAGTATTTTGAGGGGCACTCATGCAGTGTGTCTTTTACTGTAACACGCTTTGAAAATTTAAAGTAATAACCATATTTTTGATCACTGCATTTGTAGTCTACATGGGATAGATGGGTTTCCATTCGTACGGCTGCTGTGGACCCTCTGACTGTTAGGGATAAGCTCACCTTGGACATCAATAATTCTGAATTAAAGGAGAAACACTGCCAAAATCCACACTGAATTTTTACAACAAATGTTTAACTGCTTTTTAATAATTTAGAGAAACTTTAATGATATTTATTTATTTATTTATTTAGAGACGGGATCTCATTGTGTAGCCCAGGCTGGCCTCAAACTCGTGGTGATTTTCCTGCTTCAGCCTCCCAAGGCTGAGGATTACAGGCGTGAGCCACCGTGCCTGGGCTTTAATGATTTTTACAGTGTGCTCTGGAGTTACCTGGTCAACTGAGGTTGCAGTGTTTGACTCTAGACTGTGACATAAGTAGCTGAGTCATCGTCAGCCCTGTGGACCTAGTTGGAGGAGGATGGTAGATGGGACCTGTCTGCCAGTGCATCTCTTTCTGGCAAACAGATGTTTTCCAACTTTAGAGATCTCAGAATGTTATATCCATGACAACTGACACGTTTCTTTCCCTTAACTCCTCTACCTTTTCTGCAGACAAGGAGCAAACAGGCACAGTTTGCTTTTGGTGAGCTTGAGTGCTTGTTACTGTCACTAAATCGGGATAGTTTTGCAGTGGGGACACCTGTACCGCTGAGCAGAGACGCGTGCATTCTGTGCTTGGAGAGGATGATGGATCACATCTTCTAGCCACTTGAACTGTTGGGAGAATGTCATGCATGCACAGCCTGTTTTTCCAGAGGAGGCTGGGGTATGGTAGGAAGGAGGGAGCAAGGCAGTACCCCCCACACCTCTTCACAATCTTGCTTAATATTTATGATTAATGCCTCTCCATCTCATTAAAATCCTCTTCCAAAATAACCATGGGTATGTCATCATTTGGCCTCTCTGTTGTGAGTATGCATACAAACTGCCTGCAATTTTTAAATAATTTCAGTGGCTTTCTAAGCGTATTTGTCTGGATCATTTTTCTCATTAAGATAGCTTCCTAAAAGATAAATTACTGGATAAGGACTTAGGATGTATGTTACTAAATTGTCCTCCGTAATTATACCAATTATATTCCTATTAGTGCTACATTAGTCATGTTCCCAGCACCGGGACAAAATACCTGATATCCACAACTTAAGGGAAGAGAGATTTATTTTGGCTCACAATTCTAGAAGGTTAGTCCATGGCTGGCCGGCTTCAAGGCAGAAATAGCATGGTGGAAAGTCACAGTGGAGGAAAGCTGCTCACCCACGGCAGCCAGGAAGCAGAAAGAGGAGCCTGGGATGAGAACGCACCCTGCCAGGCCATACCCAGTGCTCCTCCCTTGTAAGGAGGCTCCACCTCACAACAGCACAGTCAACCAGGAGAACACCAGTGGGTTAACTCACTGATGAATACAGCTCCACCGTGAGCCAATCACCTTCCAAAAGCCATACCTCTGAATACATGAGACTTTGGGGGACGTTTGACATTTAAACTGTAACATACAAACCAAAACTACTTTGTCATTTAGTTTCATATTTCTTGAGTCATTGATGAGGCTGGATGATTTTTCACATTTATTAATTTCTGTGACTTGTTTCTATTCATGCCCTTTGTGTCTTTTTTGTTTTGTTTGTTTCAGGAATTAAAAAAAATCAGCTATTGTGAGTTCTTCATACATTATATATTAGATATCATTTTGGTAGAATTTCCTTTTAAAAAGCAGTTTTATTGAGGTATAGTATACACAAAATAGAATGTACCCATTTTAGTGCACAGTACAATGAATCACATAATCATATATTCTTATGTAATTATCACACAATTGAGACATAGATGTTGATCACTTCCAGAAGTTCTCTCTTGCTCTTTTATAATGAGCTTTAGTTTACCCCTAGCATATGGAAAGCTTCATGAATTTGCATGTCATCCTCACGCGGCAGCCAAGCTAATCTCTGTATTGTTCCAGCTTTTGTCTATGTGCTGCCGAAGTGAGCACCTCTGCTTTGATTTGTGTCATGGTGCATTAACTAAGTCTGTTACAGAATCCAAAAGGAAGTTTCTGTTTTATTTTGAGCTTGTTTTTATATGTGGCATAATTTTGAGATTTTATTTTAAGTTTGTTTTGAGTTTGCTTTTTCCATGCAGCACGATTCTGAGATTCATTCATGTAGCATCCATAAGTTTTTTCTTTTGTATTTCTGAGTAGTATTCTATTATATAGCACAATTTGTTTATCCATGTACTTTTTAGTGGACATTTAAGTTGTTTCTGTTTTTTGGTGATTATCAATGAAGCTACTAAGAACAAGTGTTTGTGTAGACATATATTTATATATGTTTTTGAAGGCAAATGCCTTTTTGGCCATATGCTATGTACATGTTTAGCTTTATCACAAACATTTTTCCAAAATGTTTTACACTTTCACCAGAATGTTCCAGTACTTCAGTTATGCTACATATTTTCTCACATTTGTTACTGCTGGTCTTTTAAATTTTTTATTTTAGTGGTGCATAGTTGTGTCTTATTCTAGTTTTAATTTGCATTTCTCTGAGGACTAATGATGTTGATCTTCTTTCCATTTGTTTATTGACCCCATTTACTTTGGTAATGCTTGATTTAATTTAGTGTATGATGCATTTAAGAAATTTAAAAGAAGGTAATATGTATAAATGGCAACATTTGAAATAATACTGAGAAGTCTGTGTTAAAAAATATTAATCCATTCAAATTTACCTTAGCTTTCCCAGCTCATTTTTCCGAGAGGCAAACATTATCACAGGTTTCTACAATACCCTTTGTTATGCAAATATTTTTAATACTTATAAACTCTATCATATCATTAAAATATGCAGATGATATAGTTTTTATTTTTAAAATTTACTTTTTAACTTTTATACTGTACATAGGAAACTGCACATATTCTAAAGGGACAGCTTGAACATTTTTTGCAAATTGAACACATTTTGCATAGCTAGCTGTAGTGGTTAAACTGCAAGATTCCTAGGAGATTAGTAAAACACATTTGGGGTATGCTTGGGTGGGTCAGGGGTGTGTGACCTTGGAGATGATACCTGGCCCCTGGCTTCTTCCTCTCAGGCTCTGCCCCTGCTTTCTGGTCCTTGGATGTTGTGAGTTCAGCAGCTTCCCTCCACCATTCCTTCCACCAGGACGTTTCTGGCTTCCAGCCATCCAACCATCGACTGAAACCTCTGATACCATGGGCCGGATTAAACCTTTGCTTCTTTGAGCTGTGAGTGCCAGGTATTTTGTCTCAGCAGTGAAAGGCTGAACAGCATACCAGCATCCAGATAAAACTGTCACCATTGTCTTGTGTTCCATTTCCAACATTCCCCACCACTTTTTCAAATGTAACTACCAGCTTGGTTTTAAGAGTATAGCTTCACATGTTGTTACATTTTATAGGGATAGCATCACTGTATATACTCTTTGGTGTTTGGTTTCTTGGATTCTTTTGCTTGTGTGACTCATCCATATTTGTTGGTATATCTGTAGCTTATCCATTCCTATTGCCATTTTGTATTGCAGTGTGATGAGATATCATTATTTATCCATTGTATTGCTGGTGGACAGTTGCCTATGATTTTTTTTTTTTTTTTTGCCTGTGATTAAAGATGTCTCCATCCATATTCTACTATGTACTTTTTGGTGAACATTGTATACATTGTATGCAGTTGGGTATGTATCCAGCATTAGAATTTCTGGGTCACAGGAAATATATTTGCTCAACTTTTTGGATACTGGTAAACAGTTTTCTGTAGATGCTGTCCTTCCCAGAGTTCTTGCTGCTCTGTATTTTCAATGACCCCACCGTGTTTTATGTTTTGTTTTCAGTGTTAGCTCATTCTATCCTTTTAGTCTCTTGTGAAGTTTTTCTCATTGTGGTTTTAACTTGCTGTTTCTTCATTACTGATCACACTGGAAACCTTGTCATATGCTTACAGGCCATGTGCAGTCTCTTTGTAAAGTGACTACTCAAGTCTTCTGCCCATTTTGCCTATTGGGTTGTCTGTCTTTTATTTACTAATTGTGGAAGTTCTTGAAGCAACTTTGTGTTTTTTTTGGTACTGGGAATTGAACTCAGGACCTTGCTCTTGCCAGGCAGGTGCTTATGCTACTAAGCTATATCCCTGCCCAGAAGTCCTTTATATAGGATGAGTGAGTCTTGGGTTAATTATATGCATTGTGAATATTCACTCTGTGGCCTGATTTTCATTCTTAGTGGTGCTTTTTCATGGATAGAAGTGCTCTAATTTTATTTATTTATTTATTTATTTATTTATTTTTATTTTAAAGAGTAAAAGAAGGGTAACAGTAACAGTGGGGCTTACCAAATTACAGACAAAGTGGTAAAAAATTATCAATGGTTGTTGTTTTACATATTGTTATCTACAAGGTAGTTTCTCAGAAAAACAAATAGACAAATAATAGTGAGTTACAGACAAAAGTGGTAGGAGATTATCAATAGTTGTTGTACTATACTTTGGTATCTTCAAAGTGGTTTCTAAAGGAAACAGAGCTATACATGAGTGACCAATTGAATAATCATTAACTATTCTCAATGGTGGTTGTAGGAAAAACATAATAATAAACATACATCGATTTATGAAATAGCATAGGAAAAATGCAAACATTACAGAGTTATGGACAGATTAGTAGGAAAATACCAGTGGCTGCTGTAATGCATGGTGGTATCTTCAAAGTGGTTTCTCAGGAGGACAGAGATACGCAAGAAGGATCTAACAAGTAGTTACAGCCTAAGGGTTGTGAAAAATAACGGATTACCTCCTCACCAGTGACCCTTTCACCTAGATGTGACAGCTAGAAGGAAGGCCAGGATTGAAAAGAAGGACCGAGAGACTTGCACCTGTGTCTAGCAACAGGCTGTTTTCTTTTTGCTCTATAGTCATGATTACCCGGGGCTCCTCCCTGGAGATGACAGTCTGGCCAGAGGGAGAAGGCAGAGTATGCCCAGGCCCTCTCATTCCTGTTGGACTAACTGGTAGGATGGGTTTGAGCTCTGGGGCCTCCACTTCAGAGGGCAGACCGATCTCCAGTGGTCACCTTTGCATTCAGGGCATGGCCCATGGGGCCTCCCAGGGCAGTTCCTCTTGAGGTGGCCTGGCTTTTAACAGTGGCACCAGATGAATGTACTCGTCGAGTTCTTGTCTGTTTCTCTTAGTGCTGCAGCAAAAGCAGCTGCTTTTTCTCAGTCTCTTTGTTTTCTCTCCTTGGCCTCCTCCTCATCACAGCTATAGAATACTTACTAACATCTCAAGTGAGCCATTTGAGGCGAAAGCCATTTTTGTAGCTTTTTCTCTCCAGCCGCTCAGCGCACTGGGACCCCACAACCACTTAGTGTCCTCTCCCCAACCGTCAGCACGGGCAGCAGGAATCTCGGTGCAGACCTCTCAGGAGCTCCACGTGCTCCTCCACCTCAGCCTGTACTGTCAGGGGAAGAATGGCTTCCAGGGGGTCTCCCCAGGTGTTGTGCAAGGTCTTCCTGGTTGACAGCTTCCGAGTGGCCCTCATGAGCCCAGTCCACTAGACCTCTGAGTCTTCGGGCATAGTCTGTACTCTCATGTTCTCCGAGTCCTTGTTCAGCAGCTGCTCCTCCGCTGACTCTGGACCTTTCTGGTTCTCACCGGCAGGGGCAAGAGTGACCCATTGTGTGGCATGTATTCCCAAGGGTTTCTCCATGTCGGAATGATTCGCGCAGGTCCGCGGGCGGGCCTCCGCAGCTGGCCCGTGGTAGGCCAGTTGTGTCATTGCTTCTCTGTGCCATGATAGTTCTTGATCGCACGGTGGTGGCTGGCTTGAGGTCTGGCTCGGGCCAGCGTGTGCCGCCACGCAGCTTCCCGGGCACTGGGGGGCCCACCTGCTGGGTGCCTGCATGGCTGGGGGCCGCCCCAAAGGCCAGCGCACCCTGCTGCATAGCTTCCCGGGCACCGGGGATCCTTTAGTTTTATATATTCTATATTTTTCTTTTTAAGTATTTTTTTTTGTATCACTCAAGGTTATGATAACGTGGTTTCCTGTAAAAGCTCATTTTTTCCTTACTTTTTGTATTTAGATGTGCAATTTTCCTTCTCTTCAAGATTTGAGTTAATGTTTTGTTGACTACGTGAAAATCATTAGAGACTGTTTCCTATTCTTTGGAAAGGAAAATTTCTATTATTTAGAAGGAGTTTTGCTAACTTGATGTTTTGCTCCTTATGTGTTTGGAAGAATTCATTAGTGAAACCATTTGGGCTTAGGTATTTTGTGTGTTTATGAAAATTAGGTTTTGTTAATGAATATCACACTATTTAAATTTCTATTCCTTCTGATTCCCTTGATAAATTATATTTTTAAAGGAATTTTCCTTTTTTCTACATTGTACCATTTGTTGGCCCAAAGGTGTTTTGTTCTGTGGTACTGGAGGTTGAACTCAGGACCCATCTATCAGTCAGCTCTATTCTCAGACCTTTTTATTTTTATTTTGCAACAAGAGTCGAAGTTGCCTGGGCTGGCCTTGAACTTGCAATCTTCCTGCCTCTACCTCTTGAGTGGGTGGGATTACAGCCATGTACTACTGCACCTACAGCCTGAAGGTTTTGATACTGTCATCTTATACTTTTTTCATGTGTGTAGGATCTATAGTACTCCTTTTAAAATTCCTAGTATCAATATTTTTAAATTTTCTCCTTTGACCTCTCTTAGAGAGTTTTAATGTTATTCAGATAACTAATATTTGGCTTTGACAATTACCTACCTTTCAGTTTTCTTTTTTAATATTATGCAATATTAAAAATAATAACTTACTTTATTATTTTATGCCCTTACCTTTATTATTTCTTCGCTCCAGCTTTCCTAAGGTTTATTTGCTGTAAGATTATATATTTTTTATGTAAATTTTACTTCTCTGTGAAAATACAATATATTCCAGATATATTCCTCTCTCTCAAGACTTAGTTGCAGGGAATTTCTTTCCCAACCCAATGTCAGTGTGGGAGATAAATAAAGATCAGAGCTCCTGGCCCAAAGCCTGTGCATGCCTTTGCTTGCTCAACCACTGGACAGGCACGAAGACCTTACATGACACATCTCATGAGGGAAACTGTCTTTCTTCCTTGTGCTAGACTTGGTGCAAAGCTAGTACACTGTGTCTTGTGGAGCAGTTGTGGTCTAGAACTCAGCCTCTGGCCAGATGTGCTCTTACACACAGCTGCATTCCTAGCCCAGGTGCCACCATCCAGGAGCCTCTTCCTCTGGGACCTCCAGCAAAGCCTCCCTTATTGGGAAGAGGAAGGAGGAGACATTAATGATACTTGTTCCACTTTGACTCCACACTTAGTACTTTCTCACTTAGAGCACTCACCCCTGCCTTCCTCTACTGCCTGATTCTGAAGATGCTTTTGTGCGGTGCTTCCTTGGTGACCCCGTATCTGTGCTGATCTGCCTGATCCTGGACGGATGCCTGCTGAGGGGAAACAGAACAGGGAGAAGTGACACTTGCTCTGATTCAGTCTCTTTCAATATTTGACTAAAAGCTTGCCCGTTACTTTTATTTGGATTTGCTGTCTCAGTGAGATGCTCTGACACCTGAAAGCTCTACCCTCTCCATCTCAGGTAATCTCTTAACAACTACACTGATCATCTTGGAATTTTAGACTTTTTCACAGAAGACAACCTGATCGTGTTTTGGCTGCTGAAGAGTAAGAAGCTGAATAAAGTATAATTTTGTAGAGATTGACCATATTCATCTTGTTCCGCTGCAAATATCAAATTTCTCTCCAGAGAACTGTTTCTCTCTCAACTCAAAATATCTTCAAAACCTTTTGTTATTCAGGCAAAGAATTAAGAATTTTCATTAACTTGTCTCTTCCCCTAAGGAATGGGAATGTTTTTATTTGTTTTCCCCTTGCATATTGATTTGGAGTTTTGCTTTACATGGAAGAACATCTTGGTTCTCAATCTGCTTAAGATTTCTGTGAAAGAAGTTTGAGGCTACCCAGAGTTTTGAAAGATGCCAGGCAGCAATAAGATAAACATTTGGTTGTCCCTAAATATACTAATCTCATTTATACTATTTGATTATTTACACAGGGTGTTAACTTGTTTGTATAGTTGACTGGGTTTTCTGGATATGCATCTCTGCTACAGTTTACATCTGGAATTCCCATCAAAGGCCCAAGGTGTGGTTAAAAGTGTGGTCTCCAGCCCTTCCCACTGGGAAGTGGTGGAAACTCTAAAAGATGGGATGAAAGATGAGAGTTAGGTCCCTGGAGCTGTGCACTTGAAGGGAGCAAGGGAAGCCAGTCTTTCCCTCTTTCTCTTTTGTACTCAGCCATGCTTGAACAGGTTTCCTCTGCTGCACGCTTCCACCATGATATACTATGCTATTCCAAGTCCAAAGTGATGAAGTCAGAGTCATGGCCTGAAACCTCCAAAATTGTGAGCCACAATAAACATTTTTCTTTATAAAGTTAATTATCTCAGGTGTTCGTTATAGTAACAGGAAGCTGACTAATACACTCTCCAAACTGGCTGTATTTTGTGTATTTTTTTCTGCTACACTGTTTTGTTTCTGCCTTTATTTTGTTGTCATCAGAAAAATCTCAGAATGGTATATCAGTGTGGTGGATTGACAACTGGTGGTCAACCTGTAACACCCAGCTGAACTAAGTCAGCGTGGTGCTGGCTGTTGGAAGCCCACCTGAGGATTGCTGCCAGCAGCATAAAAGGCAGAACTGGAGAAGAAGGGAGGTTGTTGGGAGCTGGTAAAAGCTGTTGGGTGCTGTTAGAAGCTGTTGATTTTCTTGGAGGAGCTTGTCATACTGGATTTCCTGATGAACTTGGCTGTTCCCCTCATCCAAGGAGCTCAGGGCCTGTTGTTGCTGACGATGGCTTTGGTTCACTTTGAGGGAGCTCTGGTCCTCACTTTGAACATCATTTCCTGGCTCCAGAGGGGAAAATGGTGCACTGCCAGTCTCCAGGAGAAGCTTGCTGCGTTGGCTTACCTGAGAGGAACTCAGCCATCTTGATCATTGGAGGAGCTTGGGGCCTCACTGCTGCTGAGGATGTCTGTGGTACCTTTTGGGGGAGCTCTGGTCCTTCTGAGTGTCGCTTCTTAGCTTCAGTGCAGATCCCTCAGCCTGCTAGCACAGATCCTTCATCCACTGGCACAGACTTCCTAGATTCCACCACTGACCTTTGGGCCTTCCCAGGGCAGATCCGTGGAACAGGCCTGCATGAGATACTGTTATGGGCTCTGGGCCTCCAGCTGGACTCATGGGAGACATTGTTATAGGATTTAGGTCTTTAGCTGGACTCATGCAGGGCATTAGTGTGGGATCTAGACTTTCAGCTGGATTCTTTGGTCTTTAGTGTGTGGACAGATATCCTGTGCTCTTTCTGTATATGATTCTCTGGGTGACTATTATAGGTAATTTTATAAAGTATATGTCCTGTATTATATTGTTCCCTTTGCAAAACCCCAGACTACAACAATCAGTTAAAAAGACCAAAAATAAATCAAAATATAGATCATCTCCAGCACTGCAGAGGCTTTCTGTCCCCATAGATTATCTCACTGTTCTTGGCCTTTATGTGAACGGAATCATAAAGCATGTACTCCTTTTCTGTTTGGTTTCATTCATTTATTATATCTAATATTCATTCAGGTTGTCTTGTACATGCCCAACCCCAGTATTTTATTTAAAAATGTTCAGTAAGGTGCAGTAAACACATCCAAATTCCACGTTGCTGTCTATTGATCCATCCATATTTTGATGCATTTCAAGGTAAGTTTCAGGCACCAGCACCCTTTGACCTAGTCTACTTCATACACATGTCTTCCCTTTACAATGTTCTTGATTTCTGAAAAGGTTAGTCTACAGCTATTATATTACTCAGCTTTCCCATCACTGACACACAGTATCAGACACACAACTTGAAGAAGAAAGGGTTTAATTTAGCAGACAGTTTTAGAAGATTCAGTCCATGGTTGGCTGACTTCAAAGCAGAGCCATCATGGCAGAAGTGTGAGTGGGGCAAAGCTACTCAGTTCACGGTGGGAAGGAAGCAGAGCAGGGGAATCATGCCAGAGAGGAAGGGGCCAGGGAGCAGATAAAGTACCGACCACCCTTCAGTGACCCACCCAGAAACACCCAGGGAAATGGTTTACCGACCTGCTCAGATGCATTAGGATTAACAACCACAAGTAGTCTATTAAGAAAATCTGCGTGTATTTCTGACAGTCAAGGTGAAACATCATAGAAACATGGGTGGTTGAATTTAGGGCTTGCTCTTTTAAAATTTTCTAATTTGGGCTTCAAACATTTTTGTCTACAGGGGTAGGAGTTGAGGGAGGAAGCAGTCTTGATTGGTAGCTTGTTTCTGTTTTGGGGCTTGAAGAATGATGGGGACATTTGTAGATCTCCCAGAGAGGAAGTGAGAGGGTTTCAGAATTCAGACAGGGAAGATGAGATACTGTATCCCCATGCAGCCAAAGAAGAATGAGCTGTGAGATGTACTTTCCGATCCTGGAAAGGAAACAAACAAGGGGCTCCTTCCTTCATTTAACCCTGAATTTGCTCTGACTACATGTTTTTTATTTATAGGAGACTGCTGAAAATAGTTGTTTAGTCAAAGCACAGGAAATGAGAATATTAGAGTTACTGAGGATGGAATACTCAGACTTTTATTTTTAGCATGTTGGCAAGGGTTGGCAAGGTTGTGAAATACATCTCAGGGGAGAAAAATATGCAATGTATTTCTGAGATTAAGAAAGAACTGGAAGGGTCATTATAGACGGTCTGGTCTCAATTCAAGTTAGTATCCTTTGGGGAGCTTTTAAACAAACTACCTCTCAGCTAGCTGTAGTGGTGCGTGGCTGTAATTTCAGCCATATGGGAGGCTGAGGCAGGAAGACTACAAGTTCAAGGCCAGCTTGGGCAACCTAATGGATCCTGTCTCAAAGGTAAAAGTAGGGCTGAGAATGTGGCTCAGTAGTAGGGCACTTGTATAAAGCTCTGGGCCCATCCCTAATATCATAAAACCAACCAAGCAGACAAACAGAAACCAAAATCAAAGGCAA
Organism: Chinchilla lanigera; assembly: GCF_000276665.1. NCBI lineage: Eukaryota > Metazoa > Chordata > Mammalia > Rodentia > Chinchillidae > Chinchilla > Chinchilla lanigera. The sequence continues at coordinate 8,982,922 of NW_004955402.1, read as the reverse complement.
AAACAGAAACACTACCTCCGAGATTGTAATCTGATTGGATTCAGGTGGGCCCTGGGCGTTGGCATTTGTTAATTTTCCAGGTGATCCTGCTGTGCTACTGATGTGAGGATTCCTGATGCCACTTCAGCTTTTGGTATCTACCTTTGCTGATGCCTTTAAAATGGAGATGGAGGAGATGAAGTGACATCAGTGTGTGTGTCTAGATGAGCGGATGCACAGTTAAAGCCCAAGTGTACAGTAAAAACTGTTAGTCTCAAGTTATCACCCAAAGAGGAACTTACTTACCAGTATGCTGGGCTCAGAGGAATTTTTTCTATAAGTAGCTTGTTTTACTGATATCAGCAAATAGAACTGATCTGGAACTCATTTTGTTTCTTCTTTTCCACATGAACTGAAATTTTCATGCATAGATTCCATGGGGGTGGATTGTACACAATCTGATAATAGCTGACAGGTCCGTGTTCCTACATTTGTATGAGCTGCTGATGGTGGTGGTGTTATATGCTGATGTTGTGGCTTTAGACAAAAACACTGTATGTGAGAAGACAGATTTTAATATTTATATATCAGTTATGCACTCAGTCACATGAATCGTTTGAGGGTTTTTTGGAATCTACTGTCAGGGTGGCAAGGTGATATTTAAAAAACATGCTTTGAAATATTTGCAGTTGAGTCCCTAGTCAGCTATAAGTACCTATTATGAAGGAAGCTGGCTTGACATATTTATAGGACCAAGATTTTGAGTTAACCACAAGCACTAGAAGCCAACGATACAGTGATCTCTAGCCCTCTCTAACCGTTGCCAAGTAGGAAGGTATGGGAGCAGGAATTGTCACATGAGGAATGATAATAAAAGTGGGATGATTCTGAAGGGCTTCATTGCCATATAGAAGTAATCCTGTTTTCTCTTAAGTCAAACTAAGGTGAATGCGTGGGTACCAGTTAGAGTGTGGTAATTTTGACTCTGGGCAATAATTATAGCTAATATTTATTGATACTTGCTATGCTCCAGTGCTGAGAAGTTTGTGTATTCTGTTTACTTAAAATTAACAATAACTATGTGGAGTGGATAGTTTGATCTGTTTTGTAGATGGATGGAGAAACTGGGGCTTTGAGAGGGACCTGCTTACGATCATACACCGATCGAACCAAGACTCAAATTCAGGCTGGCTCATCCCAGAACTTGAGCTCTTTCACTACTGCTTCCCAAAGAAAACCTTCTACTACATTTGGCTGTCTGACTCAAGACTGAGGAGGTTCTCTGTTCTGTGTTGGGAACTTGTGCCAGCCAATGGGAGCTTGTGCTACTGAACTGTAAGAACCTTTCCAATTGTAAGAGCCAAAGCTGCACGGAAACTGGACTCAGGTCAAGCTGAGAGGGCAGCGTCACGTGGGAAAGATCATGGGTTTGGAGTCAGAAGACTTGGGGTCCATTTCCAGCTCCCATGCTTCCTAGCTTTGAACAACGCAGTACCTGTTTGGTTTCTTTCCCTCATTTATGAATTAGAGAAAAAATTTCTACCTTTCATTGTGCCTGTGGACATTAGAGATACTTCCTATGAAGTTCTTACCGTTTAATAGAGCTGATTATCCTTCTCAACGTTCAGCTCCTTTGGCACAGTCCACAGTGTGAGGCCAGGGATGACCGTCACAGACAGGCCCGAGTGCAGTGATCTGCTGGAGGATGAGTGCGGAAGAAAAAGCATTTGACTGGTATTAAGTTTTTTCACTGAATTGAGCCATGCGTGAAACTTTACCAGTTTTCATATTCCCCAGTGGGTGTGAGTGGTTGTCTTCCTTAGAAGATGCTCTTATTTTTATCAAGGAGCGTGTATCTATTCCTTGTCACTATCTAGGGCTCTTAGAGTCTCAGAAAGGGAATCTACTGGTCTGCAGATTTCATGCCTCAATGTTGCCCTTTGAGTCAGGAAGCTTGTACACCCGTTCCCATTATTTTGGCCACCCGAGGGGAAATAAAAATCAAATGTCCCCTGTTTATATTCTAAAAATATGACAACTTGTTAAAAACTTCTGTGTACCCAGAAAGACAAATGCTGCATTTTCTCACTTATGTGTGAGGCTAAAATATTGATCTCTAAGCAGAGAATAGAATAGTGGTTACTCAGCCTGGGAGGGGCGTGGAGGAGGGAGGAAGGATGGTTAGTGCGGACGGGGCACACTTTGCAGAAGGAGTAGCTTTTAATGTTCCGTAGCACAGTAGGGTTATTGTGGTTGACAATGATTGTTGGATATTTCAAACTAGCTAGTAGACAGGATTTCAATATTCCCAGCACAAAGGAACCATATGTATTTGAGGTGATAGGTATGTCAGTCACCCTGATCTGATCATTAAAAATTGCATAATGTATCAAAATGTCACATTGTATCTCATAAATATGTGTAATTACTGTGTCAATTGAAAAGAAAAACATACTAAAATAATAAATAAACTCGATGCATTGACAAAGTTTCTTACTCTGTAGCTATCATTGAGGAGCTTCCCAACCATCACTGGGAAAAGAGGTTACTTAAAAGAGAATTAGTGCAGTTTATACCCCATGTTTTTAAAAATTTTAACATGAATTTTCAATAAGGGTAGAATAAATCAGATCATTTTTCTTGCCTACTATATTCCTGTATAATTGTAGAAGAATTGCTGGCTCTACTGCCCAGAGTGATATATTTATTTTGAAGTAATTCTTTTTTTCCAGCCAACATTCCTGATTCTTGAAGAAAAAATAACTTGAATAAAAGAGAGTAGCTGGGCGTGGTTGCATGCCTGCAATCCCAGAACTTCGGAGGCTGTGGCAGGAGGATTGCCATGAGTTCAAACCCAGTCTGAACTACAGAATGAGACCCTGTCTTAACCCACCCCCCAAGAATAATTTTATCAGGGTTTCAAAAAGACATGAAATAATCAACTCTCTGTTTTTAAATAAATAGGTGTTAGTTAAAAGCTTTGTCACAAAAATAGGTTTTGGTGGTGAAAGAGGAAGAAGTAGAGGAATATTGGGTTAGAAAGGAGGAGGAATCATAAAGTAGAGACCAAACAGCTGAAGATGGGGCGGG
>NW_004955402.1:8960156-8979753 GCF_000276665.1 Chinchilla lanigera | reverse complement strand
AGAGAGAGAGAGAGAGAGAGAGAGAGAGAGAGAGAGAGAGAGAGAGAGAGAGAGAAATGTTTTCAAGAAAAAGAGACCAAGAACCCCAAAGAAAGAGACCAATCAATGGAGAGACTGTGCAGAACTCAGACATGAGTGCGTATGGCTTGGTAACTGTTGAGTTCCACTGTGACTGAGCGTTTTTGTTTGGGGAAGTGTTATCCACACAGCTGGAACAATCCGACATTATCCCAGGGGGAGAGGAGGCGCTAAGAATCTTCAGACTTGTAATTTAGGACCTCAGCTTCCCCATTAGTGCCAATGAATTTGTAAGCCATTAGAAAAGACAAGAAATAAACTTAACCCCGGTCTGGCCACTATCCTGTTCTTCCCTCCTAATGGACGGCCCCCTGGAGCTGAGGCTCGGTGCCACTTGGATAAAGTTAGAGCTTCATTAGCAGCAGGAAAGAAAGAGTAGCCCTTTAATTGGGAAAAGGGCTTGGTATTGGCATCTCTTTACCAGAGGATCGACACTTTCTTCCATATTTAACTGAGGAATTAATGTTTAATAATAATTAAAATATATTAACTATGTCTTCCCAACACTTCTCAGGGATGAGTTGGCCTCCTTGTGCTCAGGCTCGTAATGAAGGGCATCTCATCCGAGTGCCTTCTCTCCAATCCCTAGGTTTAATCCATGACCAGTGAGGGGAGGGTAAGAATGGGAAGGCGAAAGTATCCCAAGGAATGAGGAAGTGTTTCAACCCAGCTTTCAAGAATGGGATGTGTGGTAAAGAAGAAACAGAGATGAAGGTTGGAGTCCTGGGCCGAGAGAGCAGTTGATATAAAATACAGGCATAAAAGTACATGTCCCGTGCAGGAAAAGGTATCTTTGAAAGACTAAAATTGTATTTTGACAATTTGTTTTTGTCCTTAAATCTTTTCTTCTTCAACCTGGTACTTCTCTGTGGAAATATTTTTAACCAAGTCCAATAGGGTGAGGATCCTTCAAATTTATTTTTAACTCTTGATTTGATTTTATGGGTAAGAGTGACAAATGAAATTGAATTTAACTACATTAATTCTTTGGGTTTAAAAATAAAGGTGAGTGATGACGCCACATTGTGAATCAATACCTCTGCGTGGGGATGAGGATCGGTGGGTGACAGTGCAAAGTAATTTTTACTAAGGAGAATTATGCCTAATAAAGGATATTTGATTTTAGTTATGTCTTAATTCTTCATGTGCCAAATTAAAGTTCCAGGCTAAGAAATTAATTTCATATCCTGATGATTTCCCCAAAGTATCAATCATTATGTGATAATTCTCTTAAAGCTTAGCAATATAAAACTCCAAGTCATCCAAATTCTGCATATTAAAATCTGGTTATATTTCTTTGCTGTCTTTTATTGCTTCTCATCTTTCTCTCTTGTCTAATACTTTAATGTTAAATGAAATGGAAGAAGGGATTAGACACCTTGCCCTTACATTTTATAGAAAGATCAATTAGATGCTTCTGAAAAACTTGTTGTAACCCTTCATTAAGTTTGGGTGTAGCTGAAAACGTGTTTCTCTGGCCTGCCATTTGACGATAATAGACTATTTGAAAGAAATGTACCTACTATAAAAAGAGACACAACTGTAGCTCAGGATTGTTCCTTGGTCCCATAATTTGTGGTTGCATTTTCTAGCTAGAGAAGGAGATTCTAAAGATGTTATAAAGTCTATAGGTGGTTGTGATCAATCAAAGGCTGATCAGTATTCGTTTAATGTTCTCCGCAATCTGTAAAGAAACTTTCATCATACTATGACATTTCTTATCCTTTGATCTCCTAGTTTAAATCTTGTAAAACTGTGTTTACTTTGAGGATGTAATTCATCAAATATTTGGAAGGGATCTTAGACACCCTGTAGTCCAAATCATGGGACAAGCTTAGTGAGTTGGAAGGAAATTCAGATTGCATTTTGGGAGATGGACTTAGAAGAAAATAATGAACAGAAGTCAGGAAATAGATTTGTGATTCTAAATTGCTCTTGGTATACAGTACGGCTCTTCTCCAGAGGTGCCTAAATTCAAAAAGGTAAAAAGAACAACCAGGAGACCTGAAGGCTGAGGAGGCCTAAAGAAACACCACTAGAGCTAGTAAATGTAAAATTTCTATGTTGAACACAAGCCTTGGAGATGTCAGGTTGGGTAACTGGTATCCTAATATGGATGTCCAAGGGATGGATGGGAAAAAATGGCAGCCATAGTGCAGGGCACAAGAATAAAAGTTAGTTTTCAGAAATGTATATCTTTCTTATTAATCCATTTTACTACTAAAATTCAAGAATGGTCATTCCTTTATTTTAAAAAAGATGACAACATTCAAGTCTCCCCCACCCCCCACCCAGCTAACTGGCTGTAAAACAAATTTCAGAGTATGAAATGATTTTCACAATGGTTGGTAAAATAAGAGGGCAATATTTTCTCAGGAAAATTTTTGGTCTCAACTTTAAATGAAAAACAAAAACTTTATACATAAAATATTCTTTTGGATTCTAGGATTATATATTACACTGAACAAAAATCGTGTAAAATGTTACTGACCCTAAATCTTAACATGTGATTATGCTGACAGAAATTGTATTCTTTCGGGATGAAATTTATTTGAAGAAAACTCACTATCAAATGACCTTGCTGAGATATCAGCCGTTAGTGGTGGAACAATATGAATGGATATTGCGGTAGAGCAAAGTGGTATAAACTTGGCAGCTGAAAACGGTTTCCACTCATTTCCTCATATTCTTGTGGGTCAGAACTGGAGGAGGACTGCTCTGCTCAGGGACTCATGAAGCTGAGGCCCAAGTGCATCGGGCTGGAGGCATGGGGAAGAATTTTTTCTAAGCTCGTTGAAGTTATTGTCAGGACCCAGCTCCTTGCAAGTGTAAGTGTGAGGTTCTCGTTTCAGTGCTGGCTGTCAGCCCTGGGCTGCTGCTCCTGGAGGCCACCACGTTCTTCCTCACAGGGCCTCCTGCTCTTCAAAGTCTCAGAGATACTGGGGTCCTTCTCAACGTCCTCTTCTGCCAGCACCTGGAGAAAATTTTCTAGTTTAAGGGGCTATTGTAATTAGATTGGGCCAAATAGGTTAATATCCCATTGGCGATATACAGTGACGTAATCACAGGAGGTTATCTTAACTGCGTTTATGGGTTTCACCCATATTTGTATAGAAGGAGAATAGGAAAGAAGGAAGGTTATTGGAAATCGTTCTTATTGTTCTGCCTACTTTAAGGGATGAGCTTGGATCTTTGCACCCCCCAAAATGTTTTCCTTTAAAACTTCAAAAGAAGCTAAAAACCAAATGAGTGTTAGTTTCTGCATTGTTTTTATAGCTAAGGCATTTAAAATTCCTCAGTAAAGAGTTTTAAATGTTTACATTTTTAGTCTAATTTAAATGTGAGTTTAATATGTATATATGTATACATATTTATATATAATATGTAAGGAACATAAATAACTACTGTCAGTGTTTTAGGTCTGTTTTCTTTCAGTTTTTTTTCTGTGTACATGAATGTATCATATATTTAATTTTTAGTTTTACGTGAGGCTACACAATGTTTATTTTTAGGATTTTATTTTTCATTATTTTTATAATGACTCCTTATACTATTTAGCTCATTTAATAAGCATATTTGTATTTGCATAATTAGTATTACCTGTTAATCTCATTATGTTTTTTCTCCTAGCTTTATTGAGGTATATGTTCCAAATAAAAATGTGTATATTCAAAGTATACTATATGATGATTTGATGTACCTGTACCTTGCACAATGATACCATTTATCATCACAGTGAAACTGATTAACACATCAATTTTTATCCATTTTATGCATATATGCACATGTATATATATGTAGGGAGTGGGAATACTTAAGATCTACCCTCAGCAAATTTCATGTAAAAATGCAATTTATTAACTACAGTTAATGTGTTACTGATTAGATATCCAGAAATGATTAATCTTATAACTAGATTTTTTCCCCTTTGATTAGTATTTCCCCATTTCCTTCACTTTGAGTCTAGGAAGCTACTGCTATACTCTTTGCTCCTATGCGTTTGAGATTTTTAGACTTCACATAAAAGTGAGATTGTCATAACGTATTTATATTTCTGTGTCTGGCTTATTTCACATAGCATACTATCCTCAGGCTCATCTATATTGTGCCAAATGGCAGGATTTCCTTCCTTTTATAGAGAAAATAGGACACAATGTTTGTAGATCACATTTTCTTTGTCAATTAAGCCATTGAGAAACTCATGAATTATTTATCTATCTTAGCTGTTGTAATTAACTGTAGTTTTAGTTACTTTTAATACTTTGGACCTCTAACATTAAACCTAGAGTTAAAAGTAATCTATATGCCAACATTAGTGTATTATGAATTTAAATATTTACCTTAATCAGTAAGTTTTATACTTTCATATGTTTTTCTGTTGTATCCTTTTATTTCAACTATGCCTTTAGCATAGTTTGTAAGCCAGGTCTAGTAGTGATGAGCTCCCCAGATTTTGTTTCTCAGGAAATGTCTTTAGCTGTGTTTCATTTCTGAAGGTCAGCTTTGTTAGAAATAATACTCTTGATTGGAAGTTTTTTTCTTTCAGTACTTTAAATATATCATCCTATTTTCTCCCAGCCTTCAAGGTTTCTGCGCAAAAGTCCTCTGATAGCCTTATATGATTCCCTTGTATGTGATGAATCTATTTGTTCATACTGCTGTCAAGATTCTATGTCTTTGACTTTTGACAATCTGATTATAATGTGTCTTGGTGTGTTCTTCTCTGGACTGATCTTACCTAGTGCCATTTCTGATTCATGAGTGAGGATATTCGTATCTCTGCTAGTATTTGGAATGCTTTTAGTCATTATTTTTTTAAATGAACTTTCTACTCCCACCTCTGAAACTCATATATTCATATGTACATTTGCTTGTTGGTATTCCATAGATTCCTTATGCTTTCAACACTCTTTTTAATTCTTTTTTCTTTTTTTTTTTCTGAGTATTTATTAGGTCACAGATTGTTCTATGTATTTGTTCATATGTTATTTTACTCTTCAGCTCCAGAATTTGATTCTTTAAAATGTCATTTTTAAAAATTTAACTTCCCATTTTGTTCATGAATTGATTGTCCAATAATGTTTTATTGTTTATCAGTGTTCGATTGCGTCTCATTGAGTTTCTTTAAGATGATAATTTAAAATTGTTTATCAGGCAGTTTACAGCTTTCCATTTCTTTAGGGTTAGTTACTAGAGCTTTATTAGTTGCCTTTGGTGGTGTTGTATTTGATTCTTTGTTGTCAGTGTAGCCTTGTGTTGTTGTCTGTATATTTGCAGGAACAAACATGTCTCTAACCCTTTTACAACTAGTATTGGTAGCTAAGGCCTTCTACTGTTACATTTCTGGGCTGTTGGGATTTCCTCCAGCAGCATAGTCAAAGGGGATTATATCTGGGTCATATGACTGTTGCTGGTTCTGTAGTAGGGTTTAAGGTTGGTAGGACTGTTCCCAGAGGCTTGAGCAAGTGTGGGTCCTGTCCGGTTCCTGGGAAGATTGGATTAATCTTGGTTAGCAGGGCTGGCACTGGGATCAGGGTCTGTTTCAGGGTCCACAATTGGTTCTGCTGACAAAATAAAATGTTTACAGATAGTTGTAGCTCATGGGATGCTAGCAGGGCTCCTGCTGGGTCAATGGGTAGGCTCCTTTGAAGGTAGAACTGGCCCCAGACCATTGTCAAGAGGAATAGAATCAAGTAACAGGGTGCTTCAAGGTTCACAGATGAGACTGAATTCACAGTCTTTCTTCTAGAAGCAAAGATGAACGTTCTTTCTCCAGAGACCCTGGGCAAGAAGAATCAGCCCTGGATCACACCTTGGCAGGGCTGGAGTTGAGGTACAGATTTCGAGATCCTCATGGGACTGAGGTTGGCAAGCTTGCTTCCTAGTCACAGGTGAGTGGGGTCTCTGGATAAGTAGGACAGCTCTCAGTTAAGAGAGACTTGAGCCATGTCATAGGCCACTTCAGGGTCATCTGCTGGCGTCAAGATACATAGGCTTATTATCACAACACAGGTGGGTGCGATCACTCTCCTGAGGTCCTTGGCAGATGGTTCTGGTGAAACACCAAGACCAAGTAGGACTATAACCAAATCTAAAGGAAAATGAGGACCTATAGCCTGGACCAAAATTGACAGTACTGTCAACTGAGTGTAGTTCTGCCCTTTCAAAACAGCCTTGTAGGTCTACCAGTGTTTGTCACACACTCACCTAGGTTCCAAAGCTGCCTCAGTGGCACTTTTGTCCAATGATGGTTGGCAAATTCTTGTTGCTAAGGGGGATGTGAACAGGTGGCTTCCTATTTTGCTATCTTTGTTAATCTGTTTAATTTGTGTGGTTCTTGATCTAGAGGAATGCTAATTTTCCACAGGATGAAAGATACCCGCTATATTTTAAAGACATATGTGCCTAAATGATTACTTCCATAATAGTGATTTTTTTGCATAGTGAGTTTTCTTTAGGCTAGTGCATAACTCTGTCAAACACACATCTGTACAGGGATGTGAAATTCATGAGTGGCAATCTAAACTTTTTTCTTTCAAGTTTTTCAGTATTTTTTCTTTAAAAAATTATAGTTTAAAATGTAATCAATTTTTGATCCCTCCTTGAAGGAGACAGATGCATCTAATAGTATCCCACTGAAATATGGGGTTTAGAGCAATACCTATTTCTACTGTAAACAGAAAAGAAATAGAGTCTCTAGGAAAAAAATTATTGGTACAATTCAAATTGCTTTGCAATTTGTCATTAAATCAAGTTCACTTTGGAGTATGCTGTGTGTGTTAAACTCTATGTCCTGTAGTGACTACGTATATTACTTGGAATTTTTCTGTGCAGATTTGTCTTTCTTTTGTTATAACAGTATAGACTCATATATATTTATTTCATACAAGGCTTATAATATGATAGTGCATTATTGTATTGTCTAAATCTTTTCAGTGTTGGCCCCTAGGTACTCTTTTAGGGAGATTCTTGTATTTCTTTGACATGCTTTTTTAAAAAAAGGCATTTTCTTAATTTTTGTTTCTTCAAAATGTTATAGCTGACCTAGCCCTTGAACATTAATTTGTTCAAGGAGCCATTGCTATGGTTTTGATGGGTTACTTGTGTCTTCCCAGGTCCTCAGGGTGGTGGTATTAGGAGATCGTAGAGCCTTTGCAAGAAGGGAGGCTCGTAGGTCATTGGGCATGTGTTATCAGAAGATAGCTCTTATGCACCCTCTTGAGTTTTTCCAGAAGGATTGTTATAAAAAGGAGCAAGCCAGGCCCCACCTAGCTTTCTGTGCTCCTGACTTAATATACAATTCCTTGCTTGCTCTTGCACATGCTCTTGCCTTTGCTGTCTGTGCCACGAGGTGAGGTAGCCAAAGAGTGGTCCTTGCCAGCCCTACACTCTGCCACTTGGATGTTCAGCCCCCAAAACTGTGAGCTAAATCACCTCTTTGTAAGAAGCCTGTGTCAGGTATTTTTTTACAGCGATGAAAAGCTGCCTAAAACAGCTATGGTTGCTTGCTTTGCTTTGCTTGCCTGCTTGCCCACCTGTCCCCTTAATGTCTTTCTTTCTTCCATTTCCCTTTCTTTCTTTCTTTCTTTCTTTCTTTCTTTCTTTCTTTCTTTCTATTTCTTCCTTTCTTTCTCTCTTAATTTCTTTTTCTTTCTTTCTTTCTTTCTTTCTTTCTTTCTTTCTTTCTTTCTTTCTTTCTTTCTTTCTTTCATCTTTCTTTCTTTTCTTCTTGCTCCTTCCTTCCATCCCCAGTCTCAGCTCATTGGCTCCATCCTTCAGAAGCCTTGCTTCCTTCCTTCCTTCCTTCCTTCCTTCCTTCCCTCTTTCCTTCCTCCTTTCCACATTCTTCTTTTTATCCTTTCAGCTGGTTCTTTCCCCAGTCTCAGCTCGTTGGCTCCATCTACTCGAGTCTGAGTGTCTGCTGGACTATACTTAGATTCCTTCTATGGTGACCTTCTCTTGGAACTCTCTCCAGCCAGTTATCTGTACGATTCTAAAACTCCCCCTGTTTATTTCTTATCTCTCTGGAACCGCCCTTTCTTCCAATCTTTTAGAAACCATTTTTCACACATTTTATCTGATTTTTAATTTCATGTGAGAAGATAAATCTGCTTTTCAATCTTGGCCAGAGTCACTTTTGATCTCATTTGTTGCCCCCGACACTCTTTTCCCCATTCTTGTTCTCCTGAAGGAGCTGTAGCCTGAAACAACTCTTTATTGGGGTAGCAGGACTTCAAATTAACCATTAGTTGCTTTTGCTTTTTGATATTCAAATTTTTGTGCAGTCTTCTCCTACACTGCACTCGGTTTGGTGTTACTAATTGCATATGGCAATTTGTTTTTGTTATGTTGGATTTTTTTAATGGAAAACAAAATTCATATGTACATATAAGGATAGCTGGAATAGGTGTATTGCTGATATCTGTAGTTTATTGAGAGGAACAGTCAATGCTTACAATATTCTTTTTTCTTGACCAATTTTGCACGCTTGAATTTGGTAATCAGAATGACTGATCTGAAAAAAATATGCAGTATATAAGAACCATTGTTGAATTCCTGCCATTTTGTATGGTGAAGCTCTGCATCTTTTCCAATGTTTTTTTTAAAAATTATTTTTATTTATTTATTTATTTTTTCATTGTTACTGTCTTTGATTGATCAATCTTACATTCTTATGTCTAATGGACTGAGCAACTTCATTGAAGATAACAGTATGTAATATAGCAACCACTGTAAATTTCTATCATTTTGTCTTGAGGTCATGTATCATTTTTGTTGTTTTTGTGTTGTTTTGATTTTGTCTTCATTGTTGTTTTGTCAGTTTTTTAATTCTTAAAATAGAAAAATAGCATATAGCAGAAGGAAGGGTGATTTCACTTCTGAGATTAAGGTAACAAGGGCTGAAGCTTCTTCCTGGGGTGTTCTGTTGCTGTCTCACCTCCACCATCTACGGCATTTACTCTGGAGGAAGCCAGGCTGTGAGCAGCTCTTGGGAAAGGTCACAGTGTAAAGAAGTGAAGTCTCCTGCTAACAGTCACAGGAGTGAGATCGTAGCATAATGTCCAGGCATACTCAAAATTTGTGATATGGTCTCCCTGAAAGTAGCTTGATTATAACCTCGTGTGTGACCCTGAGAAGTTACCCCGAGACAATCCACTCTCAGATCCATGAAGCTCAGAAACTGTAAGATAGTTCATATTTTGTGTTTTAAGTTACTAAGATTTGGGACAATTAGGTACATATCAACAGACAACCAAACACTGATTTAACAAACAAATACGTGTGGTATGTGTAGGTTGTTGGATGTTCACTATGTCTACATTAGGACTGCTGGTGCCTTATACACGACACTAGAGTTCTTTATTATCTGCCTCCTTTTATTGAAACCTCTCACTTTTCTACATTGGATTGTTCAGCTCTATTTTACTCATCATAACTTGATGACATTCTTCAAATAAACCCATATGATTTTTACATTTGTTCTTGTCCTTCATCCTTTATTCTTTTGTTTATTTGCCAAACTCCAGCTCATCTTTTAAGGCTTAGATCAACCTGCATCACTCTTGACCTTGCTGGGATGATCTGCATCTTTCTCCACTGCTTAGGAGTCTCATTTTAAGCCATAGAGCTGAATAGTGTGCTCACATTCTTCCTAATTCAAGACAAATCATTTCAGAGGTCACTTCCTTCATAAAATTATATTGTTCCCTTGTTGGCTTGGTTACTCACTCTATCTTATGCATTCTGTCACAGTACTTGTGACACATTTTATTTTTGCTTACAGATATGTGTTTGCCTACTTTGTGCTTCTCTTCATTTTTTAGGCTTTAATTCCCATGGATGCACTGAAGAGTTCTCCTTCTTTGGGACCTAAAGCATGGTGACTGGCATTGCTTAAGGGTCAAATAAAAGTTACTTGAATAAATTTAGTATTCTTAACTTCATTTTGTTTTTTTGGACAAGATACTTTTAAAAAAGTAGAGATTTTCATTTAAAACTGTATTATTAATATCTGATTTTATTGAATTATTTTCAGAGTGTGACATTTTGCTCCTTTAAAAATTTATTAAGTTTTTCTCTGAAACTACCAATGGGATAAAAAAACCCCTAAATTTTCAAAGTATTATTTATTTTTTATAAGTATTCTAGAGACATATTGTGTTCTTTGTTTATAGGAAATATAATGTAAATGTGTTTACAATCTTAGTGACTTTCCCATATATATATATATTTATTATAATGACACTGACAGAATATATCCCCCTCTATAATTATATTTTTAATTTCTCTTTGTAATTATATTAATCTTTGATATGTTTTAAAGCTATGTTACTTGGTTCAAAATAGTTTACAGAATAGTTTCTTATTTTTTATCAAAATAAAAATGACCATTTGTATACTGTTTATGTAGTAGCTTTAATTGTTTTGGCCTTAGATTCATACTTTTATATCAATATGATTGTTTCCTGACTCTAGGCAAATGGCTGTCTGTACCTGGTGACAGCAAAAAATTGCCTCAACTCAGAAATCAGGTTGGCCTATGAAGACTGTTTTAAAATACTTGTAGTTCAAAATAATAATATAGAATTTCAATTTAAAGAGAGAATGACTTTCTAGATAGAACTCCTTACTTTTGCCTTTATTTTTTTCTTTTAATTTTATTTTAAAGAGAAATGAGAAAAAAAAAAAAGAACAATAGCAGCACATCAGCATCACAAACATAAACAAACCAAAGCAAGAACATTTAAAGTGATACAGGGTTTCAAGACAAAATAATATGAATTAACAGTCGTTGTTATATTACATATTTTTATCTTCAACTATGTTGCTCAGATTACCAGATGTAAGAATGAAAGATTGCTCAAACCATTAAAGAGAATAAGGAAATAATTTTTAGATAAAACATTAGATGTAACACAGAGTTTCACTAGAAAAGATGGTAGGAGTTCACTGTGATAGTTCCATTGCACATTGTTACCTTCAAATCAGTTGCTCAGATTACCAGATATAAGCATGCAAAATTGGTCAGAACATAAAAAAATTTAAGCATTAACTATTCCTGTCAATATACCATCAGATATCGGTAGTACAGTTATCACAGCTATTCATATATATATATATATATATATATATATACATATTTTTATATATATATATATCTCCTTCTTTCTTTTTTCTTCTTTCCCTCATCCCAGTCATTCCTTCCTTTGAGCAATTTCTTTCCCTTTCCTATCATATATTGTACATTTTGAATTTTACTTAGTCTTTCAGGTTCCTACACTAGGGAGGCATATATGATGTTTACACATGTGGGTCTGATTTATTTCACTTATGAGTATGGTTTCTAGTTGCATCCATTTACCTACAGAAGCCTCAAGTTTATCTTTTTTAATAGCTGAGTAATACTCCATTGTATAAAAATACCACAACTTTTTTATCCATTCTTCAGTGGATGGGCATCTGGGTTGTTTCCAAGATTTAGCTATAACAAATTGTGCTGCTATAAACATGGGTGCACATATATCACTGTGGTAGGACATTTTTAATTCTTCTGGGAAAATACCCAGAAGGGGAGTAACTGGATTAAGTGAGACTTCCAATCCTAGTTTTGTGAGGAATCTCCATACTGATTTCCACAGTGATTTCACCAATCTACACTTCCACCAGCAGTGGAGTAGGGTTCCTTTCTCCCCACAGCCTCTCCAGCATTTGTTATTGGTTGATTTCTTGATAACAGCCATTCTTTCTGGGGTGAGATGAAATCTCAATGTTGTTTTAATTTGCATTTCTCGAATGACTAATGATGTTGAACATTTTTTCATGTATTTGTTCGCCATTAGTATTTCTTCATTAGAGAAGTGTGTATTCATCTGAGATGCCCATTTTTGGATTGGGTCTTTGGATTTGGGGGGCCTGATTTTTTTAATTCTTCATATGTCCTAGATAGAAGTCCTTTGTCTGATGGGCAGTTGGCTAAAATTTTTTCCCAATTCGTGGGTTTTCTTTTTACTCTATTGGTGATTTCTTTAGATGTGCAAAAACTTTTCAATAAGATGAGATCCCCGTTGTTGATTCTTTGAAGTATTTCCTGTGCAGTTTGGTTTTTGTACACGAACTCTCTGCCTATCCCTATGTATTCAAGATTTTTACCTACTTTCTCTTGCAATGAATTTAGTGTTTCTGTTTTAATATTTAGATCTTTTATCCATTTTGACTTTAATTTAGTGCATGGCGAAAGACATGGGTCCAGTTTTAGTCCTTGGCATGTGGAAAGCCAGCTTTTCCAGCCCCATTGTCTTTAATTTTGATTCATGCTCTGTCATTTTGGTGCACATGAAAAATCAGAATTTGTGAAACATTTACACAGTGCAGTAATTTGCAGTGAAAGTATTTTTCTTTCACAGTTTCTTTCTTGTGTGTTTCTGCATTTTGCACAACATCAGCTGTTTGGCTTAACAGCATAACAGGGATACCTAGAGCTGAAATGTTAGGAAATGATTGATGATGCATTAGGAATAGAGGTGAAGCATCTCTAAAACTGTGTTGAGTACATTAGAAAAGATCACATGATGGGCATAGGATCGATTTATTGCTTTTAGTATATCTTATTGTTATCTAGAGCAAGGTATATTTACACTTGATTTAACAACTGGGTTGATGTTTGACTTGGTTATTTTTGTACATATCTGTAGTTTTGAATGTCAAAATAAATGCTCATAAAATACAGCAGGTGCACCTTATACTGCTTTGTAGCAGTTCTTTAGAGAATTCTGAGACTTAAAATGCTTTTGATTTAAAGTGAGTGAATAACCCATTTTTCTTATTGTCAGTAATGAAGAATAGAAAATGATGGCAATGTCCCATCCATAATTTTTATGAGTGCTTTATCTCAGGTTAGAAATGGTACAGCCATAGCAAATACTCATCCCTGTGTATACAGTTCTCCTAATTTTCCTAAAATACTTCTGTGCAATATTCCAATAATTTTCAGATCTGCTCTGTGGACCAGCTGTCTTTAAATAGACGGAGCTAGAAACCATTGTGTGGAGTGAAATTAACCAGGCTGTTTACCACGTGATTTCTCTTACATAAGAAGTGGAATGAATGAATGAATGAATGAATGAATGAATAACGGAAATGAAGGAGAGGGCAGGAAACCAGAAGGTAGACTTCTAGATGTGGAGAAGGGGACAAGAGCAGGTGGGGAGGAAGGGGAGCAGGGAATGATGGGACTGGCATTGATTATGATGTTAAATACGTCCGCCACCTTCCCAAAATAAGCCCCATCACTGTGTAGTAGTAACATGCACTGGTGAAATTTAAAAAAGAAGCAAAAAAAGCAATGCTTGTCAAGAATAAAATGCCAAAACCCCAGAAAGTAAAAGATACAAATTGATTAAAAGAACAAGGACATGCATATAGTAGCAATACAGTAGCTAGTAATCATATATTAACCACCCCAACTCTGAAATATAGTCTCAATCCTCAAAAGCAGCAGGGGAAAAAACTGTAAGTGAATAAACAATTGACACACAGTTCACGTGTCAAAGTCTCTATATCATGTATTTGACTCTGTAGAGACCCTATTCTCCCATGGAGAGTCTGTCTCTACTTTAAACAACAAACAGTTTGGAGGTTGAAATAGCAAATAGCACAAAGAATTAAGAAAAGATGGTGGCTGGCTTGACAGCAAGGGAAGAAACAGAAACCTATAAAACTTGATGCATACATTGAAGGCATATCCATTTGGGCTTCCAGGCAATGTCTTTTGAGAGTATCATTATATGATTTCACAATAAAATTATTTACATATTCATGTATGTTATTATGTAGAAGTTTATAAGAATCAGCCTAAAACATACAGATGGCATGATAGCAGAAGGATTAAATAAAGCTTTAGTACAATCAGAGAAATCTACCTGTGCAGGTTTGTCTTGGTTACTTTTCTCTTGTTGCTGGGACAAAATATCTGACACCCAAAATTAAGGAAGGAAAGGTTTATTTCGCTTACAGTTTGTGGAGGTTTCAATCCGTACTTGGCAGATTATAAGGCAGAGTGGCATGTGTCAGAGGGCTGCATCTCAGGGCGGCAGCACACAGCTAAGCAACAACCACATACCAGGGCGGAATGAGGGAGGAATGGCCTCAAGCACCCTTTTCCTCTCCCTTACATATGCAAACTATCCACTCCAGGGCGGGTGCAGCTCTCACACCCACATTCAAACTCTAAAAGCCTGCCCCATGTCCGCATGAAGCACTGGGGGGACACACAGACATAAACCATAACAAGGTTACTTCCTTCTATTGCGGTAGACAAATGGGTTGTTGGGCAGGTGCAGTCACCTGTGTGCATGCCTCCTTCTGTGCCGTGAGCTCTCTGCTTCACACCTCTCTGTTATGCTATGGTGCACAAACTTCCCTGTTGCCTTCACCATTTTGGAGCCTGGTCAGCTGGAAATAAACTGGGGTTTGGCACCTTCATAAATAGAGATGAGTCAACAGATTCCATTCACAGCAGAACTGTCCTAAATTTTTGCTCAGGACTCAGACTAAATCATACGCATGTCTGTAAATTTGGACAGATATAAGGGCTAAAATAAAATATCAACACATACATTTTTATATTTCTGGCTACAGAAGGAACAGATGATTTGTTTTTATGCCTGGTAGTTTTATTTAAAAATATATTTTAAGGTACAACTCTGTCTTTTGGGTTGATTTGAGCACTTTTTATTTTAGACAATGTAAACATCTTAGTACATTTTCTTAAATCACTGAGCATGGCACCCACAAACATTTAATTTTGTACTTGAAAGCTGGAGTTTGACTAGATTTTGAAACTAAAGAATAAAATTTCATTAAATTTTAAGATATATTTTTATCATGGCTGTGATACTTTTAAAGTATGTCCCTATCCTGTGACAGGCAAAAACTAAGCATGTCATTAGATTAAATTTTGTCAACAAATTATCTTATCTAATACTTCATTTCAGTTTTTCATGGATTGCCTTTTTGACTGGCATGTTTCCCCCAGCAATGAACGGAGCCACTTCTTACCAAGAATTCACAAAAGTTTAATTGATTCAATTTTATTTTCAAGCACATTTATTCAATAGGATAGGTAAATATTTGAGTAATGTGAAGTATTACTTTAAATCGCAAACGCAGGGGTGAAATGTTTTTGAAATCATCTCAAGTCCCATCTGATCCTCTAGCTCCAGGACCATAAATTTACCACTGATTCAAGAAATTTTAGACTTTCTATGGCAGTTACTTCCTTTAAATATGATTATAGAGGTTGAGTTACATAATTAAAATAAAATGTGAATAGAGTCCCTTCTAAACCTTTTTTTTTTACTTTTTCTTTATATTATAGTGCAGTATTATGTTCCCATAAACACTTTCACAGATATTTGTTGAATTTCAAGGAACTGTAAGAGTTAATATCCAGTTTGAACATTTTTCTGAGTCAGTAAAATTCACTTCGTTTTCTTGGGTATATCACCAGTGCTCAGCTTGCCTACTAATTATTTAAACGGAGAAAAGGCTTCTTAATAACTTCTTTAATTGTTCAGCTATTTATCAGAGCTCAGTCTTCTTGTGTAGAAGACAGTGACGTTAAAACTGTTAGTGCATGAGTCTAAGGGCTGGGATTATTTTTGGTTAGTGGTAATAACCCAGAATCTCTAGGAATGCTTTCATATTTGATTTGACTTGTTTTCTTTTTCTTTGTATTGCCTTAGTTCAAGATTCAGAGCCTTGACATGTTGACGTGGGCCATCTTTAACCACTAAAAGCACAGCTTAGCCCAGACTCATTTATTTTGAATTAGGCAAGGGTGGCACCATCTCTGCAGAGATGAATGGCTTTTGACTCAATTGTGCTGTGTTTTCCTCAATAGCAAGCGGCCCCCCGCCCCCACGGAACAAACACTGTCACGTTTATTACTGATCATTAGTGGTTAGACAGGAAGCTGACTGTCCTCTTGAGGCTGCTCCAGTGATTACATACTCATTGACTACATGTGCTGTAACAAATAGGCTTCGTGTCTGGTCTAGATGTGATCATTTCCAGACAACAATCTGCAGCCAGATTGTTCCTGAACCCTGACCCTCTGATATTGCTTGTATGGTGGTGTCTTGTTTGCTAATTTGTTCCTTGATTACACAGCTGTTATGCCTAATACATTTCCATCATACCCCAAAGCAAATCTCCGTTATCCTTCTAGTCCAAAGCTGGATCAGCACCTAGCAATGCCACCACAAGTTTCTTAAGCAGGATGGAGGAAGGAAATTTGGAGCTAAATTCTTAGTTTTTTTTTCCTTTTTATATCTCTGAAACTTGACAAGGAGGAAGGCTATGCCCACTAAATCTGTTCACAGCCAAGTGTTTTGAGAATCTTGGAATTTTCTTTTTTGCAGTTCTTGATAGGTGGACCCCTTGGAAAGCTGATAAAACAGCTTGCTTGTAAGAGAGTCAATATAAAAATAGTCTACGAGTGCGTGCCACCATCTGTGTTGTCTTCTCTAGAAATTGTTTCCCATCTCGGATTGACTTTCAAATTAATATGCCTATAAATATTAATGCATGGGAAGAAATTAGAGAAAGTGTAAAAGTGTGTGTGAATATTATAGATACACATTTATGTATACATATTTTTAAACACATACACAGTTTAGGATGGGAATCTTTTTGAACTGGCAGATAAATTTGATTTCCAGTTTCCTTTGGAAATATGTATTCATCAAAGTACAATAAGAGTCTGAAAAATATTCTCTTTTATGAGAGTGGTTTTTTGAGTCAGAGGGTAAAGTGGAGACACGCATCAACCGTCACATCTTGGTGACTCACAAAAGCACGCAGCAATGCGTTTCCTTCTGGATGGTGCATGAATGTCCATGGAGGGGACACCCACCATCTATCACGACGCTAGCTGACCCTACAGTCCAGAGGGAGAAGAGAGGTGGGAATTATTTATCAGGAAGAAAGAAGAAAAAGTAAGGCTGATGTGGCACATGGATAAAGATGTTCCTTCACCAAAATAAGCTACTGTTTGAAGGAAAACAAATAGATAAACATAATTGCATTGGATATGAGTTGCCATTCTAGTAGAAATGAGTCATAGTTTCCATTGAAAATGCTTTCCTCCTCTTTTTCTTTGCGAAAAGAATTCAGTAGCAGTGCATCTAAGAAGTTCTCTTCATCTTGGTTGATTGACATACAAGCTCCCTGCCTGGAAAAGTCTCTCTGTAAGCCTTATTACAGAACACTTACTATGAGTTTTTCCATGTGTTCTTTTAATTAAAGAAATTCTTTTAGCCTAATTTTGTAGGAGGGATATATTTAGAAGTGAAGTTTGATAATCTCATGGCTTATTTGCATAGCTTTGTCTTCTACATTGTGTGAAGTATTTTTAGTTGCTCAACCTAGGCAAGATGGTTCTGAGGCAGTGGAATGGAGCCGTGAAGAAAGAACACCCGCAGGGTTCCTCACTCATCTACATAAAAACAGCCAAAGCGGATTCCTTGCTTTGTCGTTCCACTTATTAATGTGGGTGTCAGGCACCGCCTGATCAGGTAGTTAGACCGAGTCTAGCGCGCTGGAATCAGAAGCTGTCTACTGGGTGTCAGCTCAATCGTGCTGGAGGGACCAGCCGACCAAAGGGCATCTGTGTGCATGGAATCCTCTGAAAAGGGGGCAGCACACCTGGTTCCACACTAAGTGGTGACTGAAAGAGCCCAACCCCAGAAACCCGACTCTCATCTATGAAGAAGGGGTTTAGAGAGAAGGGACGCGCTGAGGAATGAGAACCTGCGTTCTTGAAGAGAGCCTGAGATCCCTGGCAGCTTCTCAATAACCCGGCTGACTTTACTCAAGCTGTGCAGTTTCTACCGCGTGTTCTGTGGCTGGAAAAATCACTGAGAAATATTCCACTGAGTTGATATGAGAGAGAGAGACAGAGACAGAGACAGAGACACACAGAGAGACAGAGAGAGAGACGGAGAGGAGAGGACAGGAGAGGACAGGGGGAGAGAGAGAGAAGGGGAGAGAGGAGCGAGGAGAGGGGAAAGCGGGAGCCCTCTCTCCAGAACAAATGGTACCCCTGTTGTAAGCGCAGGGAAGGTGACCTAACAGGTACAGGTGGGGCCTAGACTCTGTCTGTGACCCCGCACCCCAGCTCATGCAGCTGGGGCTTGGTGCTTCATCTGCATCTACCTGGAGACAGCAGTGGGAACCCAGGGACCGGAAATGCACCTCACTCCCACATGGGGCGTCCAGGTCCTCAGCAGAGCTGGAAGACAGCCCAGGCGGAAGCTGGAGCACTAGCTGAGACTCTGCCTGCCCTGAGAGCGCCTTTCCAGCCACCGCGGGCCGCCGGGAGCGCCTCACACTTGGTCTTCGTCTCGACCCCAGTGTGCCCCCAGGGCAGCAGACTCCAGCCTGGCAATGAGTCAGAAGTTCCTGAGAGGCTTTCAGAAATGCTGCTGCGTGGGCTGCCCCCGACACTTGAGCCGGCGTTTGTGGTGATGGGCCCGGACTTTGCGTCCTCACAAGCTCCCTAGATGAGCTGAGTATGTGGTAAGATTGAGAATCACTGCGTATTGTCTCTTTTACAAATTGTATTAGCACATGTTTGTAGCACACAAGGTGTACTTTCCGTGTGTGGAGCTGGTGCATGCACATGACGCATCTAAGTCCCTTTCATTCCCTTCCTCCCCGCCCCCGCCTTTCTATCTCCCATCCCACTGAGAAGGAGCTATCTCCCCGCTTCCTGTGTGTAGGGGTTTTGAAATTCTTCTCGGCACCGGTTAAAGAACTTAGTTGGTAGTATCCATGGATAATATCTTGGTTACTGAAAAGAGAAAACGTACCTCAAGTATTTGAAATAATGCTTATGAAAGGTGTTTTTGTATCTAAAACCATTAAAATTTGTTTTTATTGATTGATGGATGGATTGTGTTTTTGAGACAGAGTCTACCAGGCTGGCCTCCAACTTGCAAGGATCCTCCTGCCTCAGCCTCTGAGTGCTGGGATTACAGGCGTGCGCCTCCACATCCAGATTAAAATTTGTTTTAAAATTGTGACAAGTTTTATTAAAGAAAATTACTGGATAACTTCCATAATTGATGGTGGAAATAAAATCCTCCACATAAAGATTTTATACAATTTTTTTTGAGACAGTGTGTTTGCTGTGTAGTTCAGGCTGGACTTGAATTCACTACAGTCCAGGGTGGCCTGGAACTCACAGTGATTCTTCTGCCTCAGCCTCCTGAGTGCTGGGATTACAGGTGTGCACCACCACATCCAGCAATAAATATTTTTTATAAAGAGATTTATATAGAACATTTGGAGAGAAAGTAATATCATAGTTTAATTAATTAAATATGCTTTAGGTTGAACTAATTTTCACCAATGAAAATATTCATTAGGGGCTGGGGATTTAGCTCAGCGGCAAAAGCGCCTGCCTGGCAAGCGCAAGGTCGTGAGTTCGGTTCCCGGTACCGGAGAAAAACCAAAA
>NW_004955402.1:8918580-8960056 GCF_000276665.1 Chinchilla lanigera | reverse complement strand
AAAAACCAAAAAAAAAAAAAAAAAAAAAAAATATTCATTAAATATCAGCAGTATTGAAAGCAACTAATTGCCATAAAACTAGGTGTTGCACCTTATGAATGTGACATGCACACAAACTAATTTGTCAAAATGACATTATTATGTGAAAAATAAAACATATGTCCAGAAGAAAGCTTGCCAACAGACTTCTTTAAATTTCTTTTTATTCCTACTGTCAGTTAAATGTCTTCAGGAAAAAAAGCTTCAAAATACATTTGATAATGCCTAAAATTTTATTTTTAAAAGATAACAAATAGATATATACAGTGGTTCCTCCATTCACGAATTTAATTTGTTCCACAGTTACGGGACAGTTGGCTGTGGTTGTGTTCATCACCTGATGTGGAGTTTGAGAATGGAAAGAAATTTTGTGATCGCTTCTGTTTGGGAACTGAATTGTTTACTCAAGAAGACGTTTGTGAACCGAGGTATTACTTTACAATGAAACATCTATTTGTCTACATTAAATAAAATGTTATAAATGTAAAGGGTTTCTGAGATAGTATTTGACATAGGGCAGTGAGGTAAACTGCGCTATGAATGACTGTCTTTGTAGTTTTATGTAAAATAACAAATTTAAAGCATGTCTAATGATGAATGAACTCTTTATGTTAGAATAATCCTTTCCTTTTGAGTAGCTTAGGATGGCAGAACTGTAAGGGAGGTAGGGACTTTACAAGTCTTCTGACTTCTTCTGGCAAAAGTAGGTGGCTGGGAAGGGAACAGGAGACGGAAGTCAGTTGGAGAATCTTTTCGTTTTGTTTTGGTGATGCTGGGGGTGAAACGCAGTACCTCACAAATGCCAGGCAAGTGCTCTACCACGGACCTGTACACCCAGCCCCCTGGAGAAGCACTGTCCATGGAACAGTGGGGGGCATGGAGGTGGGTGCAGGCTGACTGCAGGCTGGTAGGCACCAGCTCTCCTGGGCAGCCGAACTGTGTACACAAGGCTCTACCCAGGGCTCAGGCTGGAGTAGGATACGTCAGACGGGGGGTGTCAGGCTAGAGTTCATGGCTGGAGCTCCTCTGGATGGCAGTGAACACTATAGGAGCCGTAGCACCTGCAAGTGAGGAGAAGTCCTCCTGTGAAGTGGTGGAGGTGGGCAGCAGGCAGAGCTCCAAGGTCCTTATGAGAACAGTGACTGCGATAAAGGACAACCACTAAGCATGGCTTATATGTCACCTAGCCCAGTAGGCACCTGATGTGCCTGGAACAGCACGGACTGACTTAGAGCTCACAGGGCAGAGTCTTTGTGCCCAGAGAACGGATACCCAGCTGTGAGGGCCTGGAGTGACAGGCAGGGATGATGTGTCTGGAACATCTGGCTGTTGGGTCACAGTTGAGGATGCTTTTTGCAGCTTGGCATTATTGCCCACTCAGTTCCAGCCTGCTTAGTGTATTCCCTACAGGCTTTCTCTGACTACAGGCAGACAGATGAGCCCCTGGCAGCTCCAGACTTTCTGAGCAAGCTGTATATTGTTTGGAGAGGGAGTGGAAATAATTACCCAACCCCACCTTTTTTTTTTTTTTTTTTTTTTTTAAATAAGAGATACTTTCTGGGGCTCTAAGGTGATGTGTCTTAGTCACTTGTTCATTGCTGGGACAAAATACCTGACACTTACTGCTTAAAGGAGGAGCGGTGCAGCCTGGCCCACAGTTTTTAGAGGATTTGGCCTGTAGTCAGCTGGCTCCAAGGCAGCGAGGTCGCGGTGGAGGGAAGCTGCGCACGTCAGCTGTCGGGAGCGGAGAGTGAAGGGAGGAGCTGCTCTGCCTCTTCCAACCAAGCTCCAGCTCCGGACGGCACATTCAGCTGTGGATCCATCCGTGGATTAGTTCACCTGTGAGCACAGTAACCCCACGATCCAGTCACCTTCCCGAAGCCCCACCTCTGCACACAGCAGGCTTTTGGGGGACATTCTCGGTCTAAACAATAACAAACATGAGCTGACCAATGGGAACATCGATCCATTCAGCACATTCCTGAGTGGTTACTAATGGTATGTGCTGCCTCGAGACTACCACGGTGAGCAAAGCAGAGCTGGGGCTTCTGTTCCCTGTGGAGCTTGAAATCCCTTGGAGAGACGATAATTACAAAATAATCATTCAAGTATATAAGGACCTTATTGTCCACAGTAAGTAGTACCAAAAAAGCGACACCTAAGATGAATATATACTTGGCGTGGGGATCGTAGTGAATAGTGTGAGCACTTTTTATTGCTACATAATAAATGAATGCAAACTTGGAAGCTTAGATCAGAACAACAGACATGTCTTATTTAGTAGTTCCCATGGGTCTAGAGTCTGCACGGTTTCTCTGGGTTCTCTGCCCAGACTCTCGTCTGGCTACTGGGGTGTTGTGTGGAGTGGCGAGCTCACATGCCTGCTGGGATCCTCTTCCTGGCTCACTGATTTCTGGCAAACTTTACTTATGAGACCAAGGTCTCTGCTGTCCTGCTGGCTGTCAGCTGAGGCCATTGTCAGCCTCTTCAAACTGCTCGCTGCCCAGTGCGATATGACCCTGCTCCCAGGATGGCAGCAAGAGTCTCATTCACCATCCTGATTTTTCCAACCTCTGGTAAGGGCTCAGTTGATTAAGCCAGATCTACTCATGATAATCTCTCTCTTGTTTAATTCAGTGAGAAGTGATCAGGACCCTAATTGATCTGCAAAGTTCTTCTGCCATACAATGTGACATCACAGGGGACTGGTCCATCATCTTCACAAATCTGTCTCATTCTCACGGTGAGGGGATTGTGCAGGTCTGTAGAAAAGGTGGCAGGATTCTGGGGGCCATTTAGAATTTTGCCCTAACCCCCCACAGTGGAGGAAAAGGTTTGATTGAGTGGCAACCTTGAAATGTGTATTGAAAGTGAAAAGCAATTTAGAAAGATTATTTCACAGTTCATTTAGCCATACCTATGGGCTCATCCGTTATGAGAAACAACAAATCAGTTAATTGCTTTAGCTGGACAGATAGATCACAGTGATGATTTAAGAGAAACCAGGCCCTGCTTTTTTTTTTTTCTTTTAGTATCTTCTTTTCCCGAGCAGGTAACATTTGGGATGTGAGCTAAATCAAGTACCGATAAAGGAATGAGATGAAGGAATGAATTACCTGGATCCAAATCCTGACTTCGTTACCTGCTAAGTGGAGACCTCTGTCTCATTTCCTTGTCTAAAGAAGGGGATGGTCAGTCCTCACAGAGTTGTTGGGGGGAATGGAGGATGTAGGGCCCAGCAGAGCTGCCTCCTCGACCTTGGACTGCAAGCTTCAGTGGTGATAGAGACCTCTAGCTGCTGCCCTCTGTACCCCCTGTCACATTTGCAGGGAGACACTTCCCAGTGGGTGGCTCCCACCAAGGGCCAGCAGGGCAGGGATACGAAAGCATACCTACTCCTGGGAGACACTGGAATTCCGTAACAGGTGACTTTGGTCTAACAGGCCTTAGTGAGGTTTTTGGTGGTCAGTGGTACTGGGGATTGAACCCAGGGACTTTACACGGAGCCACGTCCTCTGCTTTGTATTATTTTTTGTTTCGAGATGGAGTCTTCCTAGGTTGCCCATGCTGTGCTTGAATTTGTGATATTTCTGCTTCAGCCTTTCAGAGTACTGGCATTAGAGGTGAGCACTACCACCCCCAGCTCCCTGGTAAAGTTTGTAAAGGACACTGTGACAGTTGAAGATACAGCCACCATTCCCTTCCTCTCTTCCAATCTTTTTCACCTGGGTTATGGTCCAATGGCTTTCCCAGTTCCTTTCCCATTTACTCTTACACTTATTCTCCCCAGTGAACATCTTAATCCTATTGTGGCATCTGCTTTTCACTTGAGCCAAGCTCACACAGAAGGGTTACTATGAGTAATACTCTTAGATTAGCATTTGGAACATGTTCTATCCCAATAAATGTGAGGTATTTTTAGTACTATCAGTTTGTGGGGGCGGAGCATTCCTAGGTGGAGGAATGATAAATGTGAATACCCTGGACTAGGAAACAGGTTGGCAGTGTTCAGGAACAGAAAGAGAAGGTTGGTCTGAATCATAATGAGAAAGGGAAGAACAGAATAAAATGAGGACAGAGGAAAGCAGGGACCGGACATACAGGTCATTTGAGGTCATTGTAAAGAAGTTGGGTTTTATTTTGCTTTAGGACACCTGAAGTCCTAAGTGACTCATAGGATAACATATGGTACTGTAGAGAGACCACCTTCACTGCTGAATGGAGAGAGGACAGGAAGGGAGAAGGCCAGAGGCAGAGAAGCCAGTTAGGAGACTACTTCAGCAGTTCAGGTGAGAAGTAATAGTGTCCAGGCACAGGTCCCAAGAGCAGATGGGAACTGCTGACTCTCTGCTGCCTTGGCCTGAGAAACAAGGACTTCAGAAACAATGACTTGAGAAAACATATTGGTGAATTGCATGTGGGGGTTGAAGGGGTGTCGAGCTGTCTTTCGGCCTGGGCACCTAGAAGATGAGCGTTTTATTCTGAGATGAAAAAGAACTAGGGATGGAGGAGGGGGCCGGCTGGCTACAGAGGTGGGAATCGGTAGTTCCGCTCCTGCCAGTTTGCATGTGAGATCCATGGCAGCTGTGTAGGTGCCGATAATGCCATGGTGTGGGCTGGCGGTAGAATCTTTGAGTTGTCCTATTCACAGATGAAGTATTTGAGACCTGGGGATTAGGTGGGCCCCCCCAGGCAGAAGCTGTAGGTGGAGCAGTCTGTGAGCCCGGGACTTGGGCATGACAATCGGCAGCCTGCTGGAAGATGTGGAGCCTGTGAGGCCGTGAGGGAAGTGGATAATCGGGCAAGCGTGTGGTCAGAAAAGCCCAGAATAGCAACTGTTTCGAGAAGTAGGGAAGGGGCAGTTATGTCAGGTGTTGCTGAGAAGTCTTGGCAAGATGGAGGCCATGGGTGGCCTTCCTAAATGCTTTTTAAGTAGACTGGCGGGGATGAAATTCTGGTAGGAGTAGATAGACTAGAGAATAAATATGAGGAAACAGAGACAGTAAATCAAATAATTATTGCTAGGATATTTGCCATTGAGAGGGGGAAGACATGAGACTATAGCTGGCAGAGTCTTGCGTAGGAACAGTTTCCTTTTGTCTTAAAGAAGAGGGCATATGAAGCCATGTTGGCTTGCCAGTGGGATTGGAGCAGTGGAGGGAAAAATTGATGTAGGTGGTACTTGCATGAACAAGGTTTTTGAGATGGAAATATGGGATCCAGAGTCCACATAGAAGGTCTGACTTTGTACCAGGCGGGGAGCTGTAATGCTTAGGAATACAGGGAAGGTGGTGCAGCTGAGAAGAGGGAAGTGTAGATTTCATCCACTAGCTGTTTTCACCACAAAGTGTGTGGTATTAATGGGGGTGTTGCTTGTGATAATGGAGAAGCTTGTAGAAGAGGGAGGGTGTGACATGAGTGGTGGTGGGGGACATGGTGGACAGGCATTGTGCCTCTAGTTCTGAGGCAAAAGCAGTGACAGACAAAACAACAGACTGCCCTGGAGTCTCTGCCAAGATCAGGTGTCTGCAGGGTGCACGAAGATGGAGGAGGAAGGTAAGGGGAGTTTGGACAGGGAGGAAGATGTGGGACTGGGCTTTACCGAGTCAAGTGGAGGCAACTGCTTGGTCCACATGTGGGGCTGGGAGACGTGGTGTCTGTGGGTGATGAATGGAGACGAGACGTTCTGGGGTGAGTTAGCTCTAACAGCTCAAGAGCTATTTAAGGATGCAGAGTAGCTGGTCTGTCCCACAGCTGCAGTTAGGGATGGTGAGTATGGATTGTGGGTGATTTTGCCTCTTTTGCCTCTTAAACTTTACTTACAGGAGAGCATAAGCACGCGCGCACACACACACACACGTATTTTATTTTATTTTATTTTATTTATTTATTTATTTTTTTTTTGGTTTTTCTCTGGTACCGGGAACCGAACTCACGACCTTGCACTTGCCAGGCAGGCGCTTTTGCCGCTGAGCTAAATCCCCAGCCCCTACACACACGTATTTTAAAGGGGCACAGCATATTCCATCAGGTGGCTCTTACACAACAGTACAAAACTAGATAGTTTCTAATTTTTTGTCATGTGTGTTAAATAGTTTTCCCTCCCATATTGTGTTGGTCTGGGGCTTTTTTTTGCAAGGGGAGAACAATATAATGCAGGACACATATTTTATAAGATTATTTATAATAGTCACCCAAAGAACGATATACAAAGAGTGCAGGAAATCTGTCCTCACGCCAAGACCAAGGAATACAGCTGAGGTCCTGGATCCCACAAAAATGTCCTGCATGAGTCTAGCTGAATGCCTAGAGCTCATAACAATGCCTCCGATGAATCCAACTGGAGGCCCAGAGCTCACGACAACGTCTCATGCAGGACTGTTTCACGGATCTGCGCTGGGAAGGCCCAAAGGTCAGTGGTGGAATCTGGGAAGTCTGTGCCAGTGGGATGAAGGATCTGTGCTAGCAGGCTGAAGGATCTGCACTGGAGCCAAGAAGTGACGCTCAGAAGAACCAGAGCTCCCTGAAAGGTACCACAGCCATCCTCAACAACAGTGAGGTCCCGAGCTCTGCCGATGATCAAGATGGCTGAGTTCCCATCAGGGAAGCCAACGTGACAAGTTTCTCCCGGAGACGGGCAGTGCACCATCTTTCTCTCTGGAGCCAGGAAGTGGTGCTCAAAGTGAGGACCAGAGCTCCCCCAAAGTGAACCAAAACCACTCTCAGTTCCATCAAGGTCCCAAGCTCCTTGGAGGATGAAAACAGCCAAGTTCATCAGGAAAGCCAGCATGAGGAGCTCCTCCAAAACAACCAACAGCTCCTTACAGCTTCCACCAGCTCCCAGCAGCCTTTCTCTGCTCCCAACAGGCCTCTTCTCCTTCTCCAGCTCTGCCCCTTATGCTGCTGGCAACAGTCCCCAGGTGGGCCTCCCACTCCCAGCACCATGCTTACTCAGTTCTCCTGGGGGTTATAAGTTGACCACCAGTTATCAATCCACTACACGTATTTAAGATTCTTTTTAAAGAATAGATAACCAGGGTTGAGTTTATTGAGTGAAAGGCTAAGAATACTTTGGAAGACTCTTGACAAGATACATTTCCAAAAGGGTTTGGTGTTTTGCAGGTTTACCAGAAGTTCTGCTTCACAGCTGCCCCTTTGGGCTCCTGTATCCAGAGATGTGGCACTGTTTAGCCCACTGTTTTCTGTAGTCACCAATCCGTGCTTCTACTCTTTGCTTTCTTGCTAAGGCCCAGCTATGCTTAATGGAAACACTGGAGGAATCGGTGCTGGCTACTTCTCCCTCACCTTCCAGTTGTGAAGTTTTACTTTAAGATGCAGACTTTTGGTTTGATGAGCTCCTTTCTAGGCCTTTCTCGATGAGCATGGAAATTTTCAGCAAGTTGTGCCCACTTCTGGTTGGTGTTAAATTTTTATTATTGATTTGAGGAAGTGTGAGGGCATACATACACATGCGATATGGTCAACTAATATTGTAAATGATGGAATTTTAAAAAGCATTTTAAAGTAAAAACACATTGACATTAACTACCCTAACAACTCTCCCTTATTTGAATACACATCCCATCATGCTTGCCACTTTCTGAAGCAGTTCAGGAGGTCCTTTCTCGTGTCTTTAGTTGCGCTGTTGTGGCTGCCTCGATGATAGGAATCAATTCAAATCATTTACTTTTCATTGTCATTTTGACTTCGGGGGAGAACCAGGAGTTGCATGGTCCCAGATCCAGTGAATAGGTGGGTGAGGACACACTGTCATGTTTTGTAAGCCTGGCTTTCTTTGGATGTCATGCAGCAGTAACACTGTACTTTTTATCGGACCTCGTAAAGACACTTATGAAATAGGACTTCCAGAACTGCTTTAGAAGGTGCAAGAATGATGGGAGAAGTGTGTTGGAAGTAAGGATGAGGATTTTGAGGGGGAATAATGGCAATATATTTGTGCAATAGATTTTTAAAAACTTTAAATATTCACTGTGAACTTTGATTATATCTCATATACACGTATGTGTCCACATATATGTTGAATGTATTTTTAAAAACTTGAAGAAATGAGTTTTGTTATTTATGCCCTTTATTCCATCTTTACAGAAGTATGTATATGTGAATTATTAAATTCCCTGATTTTGAAAGGAAAACATATTTACTTTATTAGTATTATCAAGAGGCTTACAAAACACTAATAGGATTTATTGGTATTTTAGACATATTGACCAGGAATTTTTCATCATGCTTCACAAGAGAAGATTTAAAAAAATTTATTACTACATACTTGCAGCATGCAATGACTACACTCATCGCGAGTAGTTACTATGTGTATGTTTTTTTTTTTTTTTTTTTCGGTACTGGGAATCGAACTCATGACCTTGAGCTTGCCAGGCAGGTGCTGTGCCACTGAGCTAGATCCCCAGCCCCATTACTATGTGTATGTAACACATTTACACTCTTTTTCTTCCCCTTTCCTTTCCCTCCATTCACCTCCATCTCCTGGTTCCCTTTCCTTTTGTGAAAGCTCTATCTCCCTGTTTCTTATTGCTTTGTTAAAATTTTTAATTTTTTTTTAATTTTAAAGAGAGTAGTACATGAGAAACAAACAAAAAAATAGAACAGTAGCAGCATACCAGTATCACTAACATAAACAAATCAAAGCAAGTGATACAGGGTCTCAAGACAAATTAATATACATTCAAAGTGATACAGGGTCTCAAGACAAATTAATATACATCAACAGTGGTTGTTACATTGCATATCGCTATTCTAAACTTCTTATTGCTTTTTATTTTGCTCTTTAATTATAGTTTGGGTTTCTCATAGAAGGGAAACCACCAGATATTTAAGCTTGTGCATCTGATTTATTCCACTTAACATTCTGGTTTTCAAACATCTTTTGCTCCCTCTAAAGCTTTATGATATTTTTATAGGCTTTTTCTATTCCCATTGTTTGTTAAATACCTAGCTCTTCTGCGCTGTGAATTATGACTTTTTCGGTGATTTTTACTTTTGCATATGTATTTGAGAAGAAGCGGAAACTAATCCACTCACAATAGGCAGACATTGTGAATTGTTTTGCAATGAGAAAAGAAGGATCTTTTTAGTTCCTGAAGTTTTATTGTTTTTAATACATACATTTCATAATCAGAGAGCCTCTAACCCCACACACGAGTCCATAACCAAATATTTTAGTTTTATCAACATCAGAAAGGAAGACATTTTATTACTTTGTCTTTTTCTTAGTTTCACCTTTCTGGTGCTCACTGACAGGTATCTGTGAATTGGTAGTTTTGTGTAAATAATGTCTGCAGAGAATAACAACCTCATGGTGAAGTTTAGTCACGTTACCAAAACTGTGGGATGAATTACACAGAACAACTCACCTAGACATTTTCTTGCTTTCCTACCACAGCATATCAGAAGAATTTACCATACGCATATCAACAGCAGGGCTCAAGGAGGCGATCCCAACAGAGAGGGGAAGGGCGTGCTTTTCAGATGTACTCTAAAGATGGCCTGGGGAAATCACGCTCTCAGTTTGAATTTCTGAGCCTACACTTTCATTTTAGAGCAAAAGGAGTGGCGCTCACTGTCATAGTTTTGGGGTTTTGGGAAGGGGAGCAATATAATTCAGGTCACATATTTCATAAGATTATTTATAATAGTCACCCAAAGAATCATATACAGAGAGTGCAGGAAATCTGTCCACACACTAAAGACCAAAGAGTCCAGCTGACGATCTGGATCCCATGGTAATGTCCGAGTGAGTCCAGCTGAAGACCTAGAGCTCATAACAGTGCCTCCAATGAGTCCAACTGGAGGCCAAGAGCCTATGAAAATGTCTCACGCAGGCTTGTTTTACGGATTTGCACTGGGAAGGCTGAAAGGTCAATGGTGGAATCTAGGAAGTCTGTGCCAGTGGGATGAAGGATCTCTGCTAGCAGGCTGAGGGGTCTGTACTCAGGCTGAGGGGTCTGTACTTGAGCATTGTTTCCTGGCTCCAGTACAATAACAATACAATAACAATGCTGTACTGGAGCCAGGAAACAATGCTCAAAATAAGAACCAGAGCTCCCCTGAAAGGTACCACATCCATCCTCAGCAACAGTGGGGTCCCGAGCTCCTCCGATCATGAGGAAAGATGAGTTCCCATCAGGAAAGCCAAGGTGACAAGCTTCTCCAGGAGACTGAGCAGTGCACCTTCTTCCCCTCCGAAGCCAGAAAGCGATGCTCAAAGTGAGGACCAGAGCTCCCCCAAAGTGAACCATAGCCATTCTCAGTGATAACAAGGTCCCAAGCTCATCCTCCGATGATAATAGCCCAATTCATCAGGAAAGCCAGGTCCTCCAGGTGGATAGCTGAAGAGAACCAGCAGCTCTCTAACAGCTTCCCAACAGCTTCCACCACCTCCCAACAGCTCTCTTTTTCTCTCACTCTGCCTCTTACACTGCTGGCAACAACCCTCAGTGGGGCCTCCCACACCCAGCACCACTCTGGTTCAGTTCAGCTGGGTGTTGTTTTGACCATCAGCCATTTGACCACCAGTTGCCATCCACCACACTCACTGATCTGCGGACTTTGCATTCCTTCCCCACGGTGCCCTGCTAGCTCCCTTATTCATTGCTCGATAAACATCTATTGGATGAGTAAACAGATGGCACTGAATACAGAATGGTGGGTGATTAGAATAAAATCTGATGGCCTTTAAGTTTCTGGGTGGGACTTGTATTAATTTTACTTGTTTGTTAGGTCAGTTCTTTGTTCTGCTTTACAAAGAAAAGGAACATTGACTCTACTTGTTGTATCTTTACTCACTTTCTTTCATTTAAATTTTTTTCTCACCAGCTAGGAGCCCCAAAAGCAACAAATACTGAGTATTTCCTAGATGCCAGGCCCTATGCTATTCTCCACAGCAGCACTGTGATTACTGACACCACCAGGGTGTACGAGACCCAGTTGATGGCTAATGGTACTCCGTGGGCACAGAGAGAGTCAGTCTCTTGACTGAGGCACAGCTAGGAAACCGCTTTGTCTCGTACTGCCATTAGTACTCCAATCTTTAAAGCTACCTTTCTAGACTCCTGTGTGTGTCATTCTTCATAGATTTTGTCTACATAAACAATCAAGAGAAAAGCTTTTCATTAGTGTATTAATTTGTTAAATATTTAAAACTGAGCACATGTTCACTGCCAAAACTTGAGCTAAGTGCTAGAGGAAAAGAATCAAGATGATAGCTCCTCTTAAAGAAAGAGGTAGAATAGAAGATCGTATTGGAACATAAGTGTTATTATAGAAATGTTCATTCATTCAAAAATTTGACAGCTTGTGGTGGATCAGATGCTATGTTCTAGGTGTTTTGCAACATCAAAAATTAAGAGGCACTGCCTGTTCTCATGGAAAGTTTAGCTAACGGGTGGCTGGAACATAAGCAGCTGCAATGTAATGTAATACATGCTATAATGGTGTAGGCATAAAGTCACGGGATCATCAGGATGAATGTCCAGGTGTTCTTGGAAAATTTCTTTGTGGAGTGCTGCTGAATTCTGTTCTGAAGAAAGTTAAAATTTTTCAGTAGATAATTTGGGGAAAAGCATGCCATGCAGAGGCATAGAACTGTGACAGCCTGAGTTTTACTGAGGCACAAGGCTGAAGTGACACATAAGAGTCAGGTTAGAAAAGTCCATAGAAAGAGGACTTTTCTACCAGAATCATTATTAGCTTTTGCTCTCCAATGTTCTACCTTGGGAGACAGATTGCACCCACTGACTTCCTTGGTCTTCAGGGTTCTTCTTGCTTTGGCTATACTGTCTGCTTACTTCCTGTAGCCTTGGTTGATCTTTGTCTCCAACTTGTCAGAAGCTAACGTGTTCTGTCCCTTTTGTGCTTGGAGTTCCTGTGTTTGGAATGTTCATCTTGAAATTCTCTGTAGAGTAAGAAAGTCACGTGTCAGCCAGGGAAAATTTTTCTTATGGAAAGATTTTGATGACTTGGAATTGTATAGTTTTATTGCAATACACTATCCAGATCATAGTATCTGCTTGTGTGGATGCTATCTTAGTGCTGATTTTTGAATCCAGTTTCTACTTCTACTTGGGTGACTTTCTTATCTTGAATCAAGAAGTATAATTTTATTTGTTTTGGTGGTATCAAATATTAATACACAATTGCCTCTTGTGAAAACTGAATAAAAACAATAATCCAAAATTCTTAGGACAACAAAATTTGGTGTCTGATTTCTTTCTCCCCAAGTTATGGTAATTGGAGTATCTCTAATCTTTTCCTTCTTCTTTTCTGGATTTTCCTCCACTCAGTTTTGATAATTTTCCTTCTAGGTTTTGTCTGATGTTCTATCCATGTTTGAAAAGTATTGCGTACAGTTTTTGAAATTTATATCTTTTTAGTTTTCTTTCTCTGTTGTTTTATACAAAAGCAAGGGGAGCTTTAAGCTTTCTTCTTCTAAGAACCATTTAGCAGATATTTTTGTAAAACTATGTCTTGACTTTAAAAATGAAGAGTCTTTGGTGAGACCTTAGCAAAAATATAAATGGCTAAGTTAAATATTTAATAAAATGTGGGCAGGATACGGTTATCTGTGTGCTTGGGATTTGAGATTTGTATCTAATGATCATATATAATTCTTCTTTATATTACAGAAATTATAAAATCACTTAGATTTCTGATAAAGTAAAGGTTTTCCAGTCTTCTAGTTACTGGGTGAAGTGGAGGGATAGAACTGGTTTGAAGAATAACACAAATAAGAATGGAATTATAAAAGTTTCGATTTCTCTTCATTGGAAATCAAGAAGAAAGCCAAGTATCTTTGTTCAAGTGTTGGTGAAATATTTAGTAATTGGTTCTCCCATAATTAGGATAGTTTTTTTTTTTTTTTTGTACAGATCTACAGAACAATACTTAACCTTTTCTCAGCAATGTTTGTAAATACAAATTCTATGTGAACCCATACCATAAAGTGAACACTCCATGCATAGCCAGATATACCAGGCTCTCCTTTGCCTGTGTAACCTTGACAAAGTCATTTGACATGTCTGAGCTTTTCTTTCTCGTCTGCAAAGGAAGAGGTTTGTGAGCTTTCACAGAAACATTCAGCAAGTGACATACGGCAAGTGTATCTCAGGTGAGACGGGAGGTGCTGATAGTGGGAGACATCACCCCTGTTCCTTAGACTTTCTACAGGAAACCCCAGAGAATATGAAGGCACTGTGTCCCCTGAGCTGGGTTTGACATCTAAAATAACACCACATTAAAATTTGCCTCTTATCTTTGAGGTTCAGTAAGAAGGTGAATTATTTTTCCTCTTAAATTTTCATTATTATTCAAGAAATAGTTAACATGGTTGTTCTTCTGTCTTCTATTTTTCCTTTTAAATTTTCATTATTAATGAAGATACCACAAGCATCCTAGAATTTATATTAAGAACTTCAAGTATATTATCTTAACTTTTATATCTTTAGACTTCCACAAATACCAGATTTTGTATTTTTATAATTTTGCTAACAATAAAGGTATACTATTTATTCACTCATATTACCAAAAGTTTGTTAAAATGGTAATAGTGTAGAGCTGTAGTCCTAGGATTGAACCTATCAGCAACAAAGTACCCAGCTTTGTAACTAGAATAAATTGTTACATAATAAGAAATGACCATGGATAATTCCACAGTGATATGAAAAATTGAACAACTCAAGCCTGCAAACATTTGGTTGTCAAGGGGGCAGCAGGTTAAATAAATTTAAATATATTTATGCATTTGCTGGGTGATGTCATGCTGGTACATCTTTTTTTTTTTTTACTGACTTAACATTTTCTAATTTCAGGTGGAGGCCAAGCCGCTGCAGTGTCACAGTGTATAATTATTGGACAGCCAGCAGCAATTTTTAAAGCAAATTTCACACTGTCTCTGAGACTAGTGTCATACATTGCTGGTTTGGATTAGTTTGTGAAAGTTATTTATGTATCAGACACTTGAAATTAAGGAGAGATAGCATTCCATTAGTAAACTAGGCCTGGAAATTAGGCCTAGCTATCACCTTTGGTAAGGTAATTTAGGTAGTAGGTAATTTAGGTCAAGATAAAATATTTAGATTTTTATTTTGTTTTGTGAGAAAAATCACTTATGAATTATTTACCTCTTTTTGTTCTTCCCTGAGGACCTGAGACCCAGTTTTGGATCTGCACTGGAAAATGTGTAGCATGATACGGACTGAGCCCCCTGTTATTGCATGCCCCCCACCCCACACAAGCCAGTGTCTTGCCATCAGTGTATTTCATACAGTTTCTCCCTTCTCAATTCATGACTGCTTCCCATAACAACGTTCAAGTAACACTTGGTTGGAGACTCAGTAATTATAAGAGGAAATCACCTTCCCCTCCTTTCCTCCTAATCAGTATGAAAAGGACAATCGACAAGGCTAATCCTCATATCCTGTCTTCTTGTTAAGCAATCTTGCTTGCTTTTTTTCCCTCTTCCCTCTTCCTTTAGACAGGAAGCCAGAGTAGAGTCACACAGCACAGAAAAGACTTAGGGTTTGGACAAGATGCAGAGGCAGCAGGCAGAGATCTAGACGAAGCAAGAGTGTAAACAGACTGAAAAGGTTTTATTTAACAAGCAGGGTGCAGAGATAAGAAGGACTAGCATTTAGTTAGCTGGTTGAAGTTGAACGGAAATAAGGATAAGCAAATTCAAGCCAGGTCCAGCTTTTTAAACTCAGCCCAATAGACAGCTCCCAGGGAAGCCTCTGAACTGGGTGCCTGCCCTGATGGTCTCTGGCAGCAGCAGAGTTCTTGGCACATTCTGAAGTGGACCTGAAGTGGACCCTAGATAGCCAATGGTTTTTGTGTACACAATACAACTATAGTAGTCATACTCGTGTGTACTTCGTAGTTTTGAGGTTGAGCCTCAGAAAAAGCTTGGCCTCGAGGAGTGGCAATAATATCTTGAAGACCTCTCTGGAAATTAGAAATCATGATGGTGAAGAGCACAGGCACTTTGGGCTTTGAGTATAAGCTCTGCTTTTGATTATCTGAGTCACTAAGTCTTTCCAACACACAGTGTCTATGTATCATAAACATATTCCATTTATAACCCATGCCTGATAATAGCACTGCTACTATAGGGTTCAGAGAATTCAGTGTCCATCAACAGATGAATGGATAAAGAAAAATATGGTATTTACACACAATAGAGTACTACTGTGCCATGAAAAGGATACATGAATCATTTGTAGGAAGATGGATATACCTTGAGATCACAATGCTAAGTGAAAAATCAGAGATATAAGTTTTAATATCACATGATTTCTCTTATATAAGAAACCCAAAGTATACAAAAAGCAAGACAGAAGATAAATCATGGGAAGTAGGAAGATATATCTTTCTCAAAAGAGAAGGGGATCAGGAGATGGTGAGAGCAGGTGGGAGGTGTGGCGAAGGGAATGAACAAAGGAACTAAGATGTGCTATGTCCGTGTACCAACTCATGCAAGAGCTGTAGACATTATGTACTGCAAATTTGTACAGAGAAAAGGGAGGGCATCAAGAATTGGGTGGAGGGGGAGGAAGGGGCGGAAAAGGAGATTGAAAAGGAATTGAGGCGGGTTTTATACATGTACCGACTCCCCACAAGAAATGGGAGGATTATGCATGACACACATGGGCCAATAAAAAAGTTAACAAAGAGAGAAGAGAGAAAAAAGAAAATAGAAGGTGGGTTGCTCGAGTGGAGGAGGGTGGGGGCGGGGCAGGTGAGGGCGTAAGGAAAGGGTTGCAGATAATCCGTGTTACACGCATGAAAACGGCACGGTGAAGCACATCACCCTGTGTCAGTAACATACACCGGTATTTTGTTTCTGTCCCATAAAAAGGGGGAATTCAATGTTAGTAATAATAACAATAGTAATAATAGTAGTAGTATAGGAGATTAACTATACAATCGTGCTTATTGCATTAAACTTTTGAAAACTGAGTATACTGCTACATAGAGAACCTGATAAATGTCTCAAATCTGCTAGGCTTATTTATATAAATGGTTTTCTAAAATAATCACTGGACGCTACTTTTTACGTTAGAAAAATGACACCTCTCTGTTTTCCCTTGAATGAAAATCAATGTTGAGAGTACTTTATCATATCAATTAAAAATCAGGGCTGCAAACCTAGAGGTACAGTATAAATGGGCCCTGGTCCTTGGTGACCGGACACAATATTGATACTTAGGGATGTGGATGGTGATTGAAAATTCACTTCTTTTAATCTTGGTTGCTTCTTCATGATGTAAGGGAATAACTAAAAACAATCTTATTTGAATCTACTGTACATAACAGTAAAGGCATTTGACCGAATTGGAGGGGAGTAGTGACGAGTTTGTTGTAAAAACACATTCTAGCTACTAGGTGTGTGCACTTGTGTGTGTGTGTGTGTGTGTGCGTGTGTGTGTGTATGTGTGTCTATGAGAGAGAAAGAGAGAGAGAGAGAGAGAGAGAGAGAGACAAAGAGAATTTTTTTCCTGTTAAATGAGCGTACAATTCATTAATGCTCTTCTAAATGCATGCAGTATGTAACCATTGCTGAAGGTGCAGGTGAGCTTCAGATATCTCAGGGTTAGACTGACATACAATGGAGAATAGCTGGGATTATTCTGGGACAAGAATAGCTTCCATATGAATTTCTGAGAAGAAGCTTAGTTTACCTTGAGCAAGTCACTGAACTTCTTTGAGCCACTGATACAGCTTCAATAAAAATGTAGACGCTATTTATTTTGAGAGCTTTCCTGCAAATTAGAGACAATATTCAATAGCTGGCAGATATATTATTTGTTAAATTAATGTGCTACTTCAGCCACTTATTTTTGCCAAATTTGCTTATAATATAAATTCTCTCTTGTGATTTTGCCAAAGTTTAAAAAACTGTCTTTAAAAGTTTATGCTTAGCTGAGCACAGTGGGTCATGTCTATAATCATAGCATTCTGGGAGGTGGTTGCAGTAGGATTGCAAGTTCAAGCCGAGCATGGGCAATTTAGCAACTTAGTGAGACCCTGACTCAAAATAAAAGGTTGAGGGCGTAGTTCAGTGCAAAGGCCCTAAGTTTAACCCCCAGTACTATTAAAAGTAATCTACTTAGATGCCAATTTAAATTTTAAAAAAATAAAATGTTCTTAGCACTTGGTTCGTTCAATTTTGTTGAAATGTGCATTTCCTTACTTTTTGATGATTTTTGACATCATCAAAGGATAGGAAGTGATGAATATGTTAATTAGCTTGGTTTAATCATCTCACAATGTGTGTACATATCTCAAAACATCACATTTTACACCATAAATATGTACGATTTTTAATGTGTCAACCACACATTCCTTCAGGCATATCCATGACCGATGTTCACTTTATTGCTTCTTCAGGTCATGTGACAGTGCGTAGTTGATGTACTTGAAAGGTCTACATGGCTGTTGGATTTAAACAGCCTGTTCTTTTCATTAAGTTTTACATTTCAGTATCATTATGTCTAAAATGAACTTCTCTATCGCAGGGAAAACACATTTTCCTTGGTGAGATGAATCATTGCTGACTCACTCATCTCCCTGTCAGGGCGGAAGCTCGGTCTAGCAGTTCAAGCCGTGGTGAGTGAGTCAGTTGTGGTCCCATTCTCCTCTGGGCTCTTTGGTCGTTGGTAAATCCCTGGTCCAGTGGAGCTGGTACCTCCTTAGGTGTTCTACACGGAGGAATTGACAGAGATGACAAATTTGTCCAAGGGACAGTGAGGAACAGGATGATGAAGAAAGGCGAGAAAACATTTGCCCTCCCCTTAAAGAGATGCATTTTGGTCTTCACTGTCTCCCCTGGGTCGGTATTGACTTGCGGACTTGGTGGTAAATTAGAAGTGGTTGGGTATTGGGACTTCAATTGGAGGCCAGAGGAGATAATTACCTGCACGGCCCCTTCTCCATTAGTGACACCGGAATGACTGAGAAGCAAATGGGGATTGATTGCTAACCTGAGGATGGGAGACCTGTTAAAGCTCTTATGATGGTGCTGTTTTCCTTTACAATGCCATTTAACTGAAGATTTTCTCAGTATGGTTTTATTCTCTGACAGAAGAGGCACGCAGGGCTAATGACAAACACATTGTTAGTACTTTATACTACTCGGTGAGTTTTGGTTCTAAGCAGGCTATGGGTTTGCATTTTGCATGTTGAGTCCCAAGAGCTCTTTCAAGCAAGCTGCAGCAGTGTCAGCTGTTTAATTGTACAGCTGTTTAAAAAAATCCATAAAAGAGGAGATTTTCTTGAAAGAGCTGTCAATAGAATTATAAATTCGGCATCAGAATAAGCCAGTGACCTGTTTATTAGACAAGGATGTGCTAGAGCAAGCGTCTAGGTTTTGTGGT
This sequence comes from Chinchilla lanigera, assembly GCF_000276665.1. NCBI lineage: Eukaryota > Metazoa > Chordata > Mammalia > Rodentia > Chinchillidae > Chinchilla > Chinchilla lanigera. Next base: position 8,941,613 of record NW_004955402.1, on the reverse strand, counting down.
TTGATATGTTACTTATTTAAAAGTACTGAGCAGGCAAACCGTCAGGAGTCAGTTTGTATATACCCACTTTGTATTGAATTATCATTTATTTTTACTACTGGGACCCTTTCCGTGTTAAAATGGACAGTAGTTTGTCCCCCTCATGGTGCTTTCTCCTCTGTGGTGTACTGGGGGACTTTTAATGACAGCCCCACATTTTCACTGTGTCTTCCTTTGGAATCATGCAGAAGACCTCAGGGCCAGAACGGAGTGCCAGCAGTGCATTTGGGAGGTGATCCTGGGGAACAGGAAGGGAGGCAGAAGGGAAGCAAGCCAACAGTGCTCTGCCCAGTAAGTCACGTACGTGTCCAGTCATGGTTCAGCCCCAAAAGAGACGCTTCAGGCCACATGTAGAACAGGTCTCAGAGTGACCCCCATCCCACAGTGACTAAGGCTACCACTTTCACTGTCTTCCAGCTTGCCCCACCAAGGGGGGCTAGAGAAAAACCCTCTCAGCCGGGAAGACACCTGAGTTTCTGGTAAGCAGCCTTGGACACTAGAGGTGGGTACCAGGCGTGAGTGCAGCTGCCAGTCATGTTTCCCACTGGCTCTTTCCTCTGCGGTTACCTTTTTTCTGCTAGAAATTGATGATAGGTCTCTGGCACTAGCTTTGTCTTTCTTCCCTCTTCTCCTATTAGAAATATTGCCACACTGACTTTCTATTCTATCTCTCTTTGAAACAATGTGGCAAAGTATACATTACAAAATTTATCACTTAAGCATTTTAACTGCACAGTTCAGCATATTTACATTGTTTTGTATCCAGTCTCACCGTTTATCTCCAGAATTTTTCATTTTCCCAAACTGAAACTCTGCCTATTAAGCAATGACTCCACATTCTGCCCTCTCCCCAGGTACCTCATATAAGTAGAATCATATATTTATCTTTATGTCTGACTTATTTTGCTTATTGAGTGTGATGTCCTCAAGGTTCATCCATATTCTAGCCTGTGTTGGAAATGCACTCCCTTTTAAGGCTGAATAAATGCTCCCTTAAATGTGCATGCTATTTCTTATTTACCCATTCATATATTGATGGACAATTGTGTTGCTTCTACATTTTGGCCATTGCAATAATGCTGCTATGAACATTAGCGAGCAAACATCTATTCAAGATCTTGATTTCAGTTATTTTGGGTGTATACTTATTGTTGGAATGGCAAGAGCGTATGCCATTTTTTCAGTTGTGTATTCAGAATTGAAACTGATGGGTAATATGGATCTCTTTGAGGAACTGCTGCACTGTTTTCAGCAGCAGTTGTACCATTTTACATTCCCACCAGCAATGCACAAGGGTTGTAATTTCCATTGACACTTATTTTTTCTTTTTAAAAAATAATGACCATACTAATAAGTTCATGTTATTTCTGTTTTCTTTTGGTTGTTCTTTTTTCTTTTTTTCTTTTGCCCTTTTTGGTGGTATGGGGGATTGAATAAAGGGCCTTCACATGAAGTTACATCCCAAGCCCATTTTTATTTTTTATTTTGAGAGAGGGTCTGGCTAAATTGCTAAATTGTCCAGGGTGGGCTCTATCTTGCAGTCCTGCCTCACCCCTGTAGAGTGCTTGGCTTACAGGTGTGTACCATGTGTTATTCACTTATCACTTACTTTACCCTTAATTTATCTCTATTCTTTGTACATTTTTGGTTTGTACCAAAGTAGTTCTAAAAGAGCTAACAAGTTCTTTTTGAATAAAAGTTATTTTTTTGTGTCATACATGGATGAATTATCATAAAAAACTTGGAAATATAAAAATATATGTATAACTTTACAAATTAAATACAGCTGATGAGAAGATTATTTATTTAATGATCTATCGACAACTTGAAAAACTTGTACTGTAGTGATTTTTGAAGTCTGCACTCTAAAACCTAACAGTCTGTGGTTAAATCTTGACTCAATCTAATATCTGTTTGACTCTGGAAAAATTACATGATCTCTCAAATCCTCAGTTTTTCTGCCCACAAGGATGAAAGTAATAACAATAACTTGCAGCTGTGAGGATTAAATATTCATCCTGAAGTTGTGCAAAAGATCTGAGCTTCCCTCTACCCAGCAGAGTAATGGGAAAGGCATATTCATAAAGCAGCCGCGGTAGTAAGCATATAATCATGTATGGCTTGTATTTAGATGTCCTCCCAAAGCCTTATGTGGTTGTAGGTGGCTTTTTCAGAGGTGGCTGAATCTAGAGTGTGTGACTGATTCATGATGCAGTGCTAGGATTGAGGGTGCTGGGATTAAGGTGGGTGATTACTAAACCAATCCACAGGTTGGTTTGACACCATGCTAATTCTGGTAGCCTGGATACAATATAAAGCACAGAAAGAGGCTTGTCTTGTCTCTTGCTTGCTTTGCTACTTTCTGCCCACAATGAACTGTTTTTTTTCTGTGATGTCTGTCTGCCATGCCGTCTTGCCTTGGAGCCAGCAGGTTATGGGCTGAAACCTCTACACACTGTGAGCCAAATAAACCTTTTCCCTTTTAACTTTGGGTGTTGAATATTTTTTTCTCAGCAATGAGGAAAGTAAACTCCTGAGTTTACAGCTAAAATGTGCTGTTAGGAGTTGTAGTCTGGTCAGAAAGGCAGGTCACTGTGGGTGTGACTTGTAAGGGTATATTTATATATTCTTGGCCCATTTCTTCATTTTTTGCTTCCTGTGTGCCATGATGTGAGCATCTTTCCTCTACAAGGCCCTTGCTCATGTCTTTCTTGCCTGGGATCCAGCTGACTATGGACTGAACCCTGTAAACACTGTGAGCCCAAATACACCTCTCCTCTGTAGGTGTGGATTTCAGGGACTGTGCTCCACTGTGAGGAAAGTGACTAGTAAGCCCATCAACACTGTTCAAGGGTTTCTTTTCTATATCCTCAGTAGCACTTTTTTTTGGTATTTTTATTTTGTTTATTTGTCTTTATGAGACAGGGTCTCGCTATGCAGTTCAGGCTGGACTTGAGCTCACTTTGTAGCCCAGGCTGGTCTCTAACTCACAATAATCCCGCTGCCTCTGCCTCCTAAATGCTAGGGTTCCAAGTGTATGTCACCACACCCAGCTATTTTTGCTATTTTTAATGACAACTATTCTGACTGGGGTAAGATGGAATGTCAGTGTTTTAAAAAATTATTTTTGTTAGATATTTTTTATTTTAGATACTTAGATATTTTTTATTTTTTGTTAGATTTTTAAAATTTTGTTACATATTTCACATACATAATGATCACATTCATAGTTTTAGGTAGTTTATTAGAAAAAAAGGCTTGCAATAAACATAAGTATGCAGGTATGACCTTTAACTGTGGTAGTTAACTTGACTGGATGATGAGATGCCTAGCAGATTAGTAAAGCACATTGCAGGTACATCTGCATGGATCATGGGGGCATGACCTTAGAATCTGTATGTGGCCTCTGACCTCTTCCTTTGTCTACTCTGCTTCCCAGCTACCATGAGGTGAGTAGCTTTGGTCCACTGTGCCATTTTGCCATGATGTTTTCGCCTTGGAGACAGCTGTCCGTAGACTGAACTCTCAGAAGTCATGAGCCAAATTAATCCTCTCCTCTTTTAACTCTTGGGTATCATGTAGTTTGTACCAGCAACAGGAAATCTGACTAATAAAGCAGGTATCCCTAGAGTATGTTTAATTCTTTCAAGCATATACCAAGGAATAGTATAGCTGGATCAAATGGTACCTCTATTTTTAGTTTTTGATGAACCACCATATTGATTTTCATAAAAAAAATCTAATCTACATTCCCCCCAACACTGTAGAAGTGTTTCTTTTCTTTCTGTATCCTCACCAACAGTTTTTGGGTATTTTTAATTATAGTTATTCTGATTGGCTTAAGATGGAATCTAAATTTTTTAAAAAAATTTACTTTTGTTAGTACATACTTGGCATGCATGATAACATTCATTGTAGGGAATTTTCACCTGTACATAATATCTCTTAATTCTCCTCCTGTCAACCCTTCTTTCCTTCCCCATTTACAAGTTTTGTTTCCATTCTCCTTCTATTTTCTTTTTAAAAAGTCCTTTTCCCTTCCTTCCCTTCCCCTGACCCCTCTGTTGCATTTGCTTGATGGCCAAAGATGTTGAACATTTTGTTTCAAATAATTACTGGCCTGTCAACTGATGAATGGATAAAGAGTATGTGGTCTATGCAGTGTACACAGTGGGGAAGAATGAAATCATGTTGTCACCTGCAGGAAAATGGATGAAACTGGAGATCATCATGTTACGGGAAACAAGCCAGACTCAGAAAGACAAACACCATGTGTTTTCTCTTATGAGTGGAATCTAAAAACAAAATGACATACCTAAAGAGAGACTATTATGAAACAGGAAGAAATCAGAGGGAGGAGGAGAGAAGAAAAGGGCAGTGGGAAGTCAGAAATGACCAATGTAGGGCTGGGGATGTAGCTCAGTGGCACAAGAGCCTGCCTGGCAAGCACAAGGTCCTGAGTTTGATCCCCAGTACCACAAAAACAAAAAACAAACAGAAATGACCAACGTATATTATATGCATGTACAAATATGCCCTACGAAATTAATTATGCTGAATAACTTATATGCAATAATAAAAGTAAAAAAGTTTTTCAAATTACAAAAAAAAAGAGGACTTGACCTAGTCAGGGATCTCAGAAGACTTCCTTAAGACCTGAAAATTGGAAATATCTGAAAATTTAGGAAGAATTAACTGGACCAAACATTTTGGGTAAGGATTCTTGTGGGAGATGTACTGGATGTTTTATAATGGAAAAAAGTAGAAAATAAATGGTGATGTACAAATGTATCATTCAGGTCCACCTTAGAGAGTAGAGAAATGATTTATAGAGAATACATTAAATTAACTTTTGAAGGAGAAGGAAGGAAGATTTTGCTGGCAGGGATTTGAGGAGGCTGCCTATACACTGAGGCAGCAGGAACATTTCAGAACCTACATTTCCCCTCTTTAGAGGCCAGCTTACCCTTTGGTGTAGCAGGATCCGAAAGTGTGAGTGAAGTGGCAGTGGTAGGTGAAAGAGTGGAAGTAGGCAGATGCCAGATGTTGAAAAATGTCAGAGCTATGCGGAATTCAGTATTTTGTCTGTGGACAATGGGGGACACAGAAGGAAGCCTGGAAGAATATAATCCTATTGCATTGTTGAGCTGTCACTCTGCAGTAAGTAGGAGAAAGGGTTTGGGAGTCAGACTGGAAGCAGGGAAACTACTTAAGGGGGCCAGGGCAATTATTTTGATAGTGCTTTCAGGAGATGATGAAGATCTGAGTTAGAGCTGATTGTGGAAATGATGGCATGGAGTCTTGAAAGATTAAGAGTGAGAATAATATTTAGTGACCCATGGAGCTACAGAATTTAATGGTTGCCCTGCTGAGTTTTGGTCTTGCTTTGGTCCTGTTGCTTTCTACCTTCTTGTCCCTTCCTTTTGGAATGTGACTGTCCCCTCTGTACATCTAGGGTTTCAGCAGATGCTTGACCCATGGGAGGCATTAAATAATATAAGCAGATTGATTGGGTGAATGAATAAAGAAGATTGCTCAGGGAAAATGAGGACAATGAATAAAATCCCAGTGTCAAATGGAAGGGGAGACCAAACAGATAAGCATTTAAAATGTCTCTAATGTGGCAGTTATTGATCTTGATCATTAAGGTTTATTGTATTTCCTTCTTTTGAGGTGTATATTGTTTTACATGGGAACATGGTTATCTTTTCCAGATTTGTAAAGTCTCTTCTCCCCCACTTAATATTTTAGCATAAGCATTTCCCTCATGATGGAAATGTCTTTATTTAATGTTTAATTTAGATTGCATTTCATTTTTGTAGGTTAAGTGATAACATTTGTCTGCTACATTTGTCTGCTACAGATAGCATTTGTCTGCTACATGGCAGTATGCCTGAGTCATAAAAGGTGGTTTCATAATTCCTGTCACCTCATCCTTGCCTCCTTGCTTATTCATACATTCAATCACTTAACAATGCAAGGTTTCACAGAAGGTCCAGATGCCAAGCTCATAGGATGGAAGAGACAGATACATACAAAATTCATCATGCCTACACTTTGTACACTGAATAACTACTAGGAAGACAACAATACACAATGTATTAATTACTGTAACTCTCCTACTAACCTGTTTTGAAACTCTGTTTTATTGTTATTTTCATTTTTTTCTGTTTAAAATAAAAATATTTTATTATTTAAAAAAACCCCAAACGAAAAGAGAATAAAAAGTGTTCTAATAGTGGTCAGTGCTAAGAACTATCAGTCTACAGTCAGGGAACACTATGGAGTTTTGCTAAATCAAAAAACCTACTTCAGGATGACATTTTAATTAAACTGTCTTCTTAATTTTGCTCTTTTAAACAGCCTTAACTATATGCTTTAGATGATGTGTTTTATTATCTCTGTGCTTTCAAGAAAGAAAAACTGGCATTTTTGAAATTAATTGCTGTGTACCTAGCCCTGTAATAGGTGGAATTATTCATGTCATTTACTTGAATCTTCATTATTTCCTTCAAAACAGCTGTGTTTATCCTTCTATGACCAAAGAGGAAAGTTGAGGTATAGAAGAGTTAAACTGGTTCATTTTGATTGGAGTTTAGTTAGGAGTCCAGGATATTAGCATTCAAATTGAGGTCTGCCTAATACCAAAGATCATATGCTTTTATTATACAGTATTCTAAATATGTAATTCTGTTAGTTTGGTTCTTAAACTAGAACCTTAGTGAGTTTTGTATATGTAGGACATCTATATATTTCACTTACAGTGTTTATACATGTTACTGCACCCAATAAAGCTATGGCTTGATTTTCTATAGAAAATACTATTTGTGTCTAACTCTGTACTTTCTTTTTTGCCAGCATTTTTGTCCTCTTCTCTCCTACTAGTAAATCTTTCATCAGATCTATTACATAGGAGAAAAAAGCAGCTGACTTAGATCCCAGTTCTTGTAAATGCCTTGTGATAACAATAATGAGAAGCAATGAACCCTCCTGCAAAAGTTATTGGCCAAAAGGAAGAAGAACATGATGATACTGGAGGTATGTTCTTCAGCTGTTTCCCCCAAATGCATCTGATTGTCCCAACTAAGGCAGGGGTCTCTCTCCTTGGCCCCCACTGAACAGCTCAGCAGAGTCCTAGGCAAGACCGTGGCCTTAATAAATATGTGTTCACCTGATAGGGGCAGGAGCCAGTGGTGAGCTGATCTCACAGTATAATGTCAGCTTCTGAATAATTGAGCATGGTCTGCATGATTAATGGATTTATGTATTCAGCTTGTATTAGCAATATTCTTCCTGCCATCTTTCATCCTCAGCCATGCATTTGCTGAAAGATATTCTACGAAGTGTGGTTAATAAAACAAGCAAGAGGAGGCATGTACTGGGATAAAGGTGTTGTTTGTTTGAAAATAAACAATTCATATAAATGTTCTGCCTCATATAGATCCACAGGTTGTAAATATAAATAATCAACACTTTCTCAGTAGCAACGGCTAAGGTTAGGAAATAATATATTCATGAGATGGTAAGTTCTTTTTATTATCATTCTTAGGAATGTAATGCACAATGTAGCAAAAGCAAATTTCTATTCAAGGCCATGAGTGATATTTTATTTCATAGAAATACATTGTGAAAAATACTAAGCAATGATTCCGGTTAACTAAAGTGATCCAGACTCAAAAACACCCCTAAGAAGAAGTAAGTACAGTCCTTGTTCTTCAGCTACTAGGAAGAGAGCAAAACATTCCTGAATGACTTTTCTGATTTGAATCCCAGAGGTGGAAGGGGCGGTAGAGCCAATGAGGACTGTTCAGTTTTTACCTGCACACCAATACAGAAAGGTACTATTGGTCAGGCCCACTTAGATTTAGCCATATCATGTACAATAACATCTAAAAGATACAGCAGTACCTACCTCTTAGCGAAAAGGTTTGTATGAGAGTTGCTTGACTCACACACTTCATGGAGGACGATTACTGATGTTTATGGTGGAGACAGAGCTATGTACATACCTATTGTTTACACTGTGAGCTTTTTAGACCACGTTTATAACTTTGGCATCACTGTACTGGCCAGAAGTAGCCAGACATCCTTAATGGAGTGTGTGTTTTATTGGCTCAGTGCTCTGGGGTGCTCCTTTATCTTGCTTTCTTTATCCAGTCCACAATGTCTTCATCTATTTCTTCTGAAACACAGGCTCTTAATCTCTAGAGAATTATGCTTCTTGTTGCTAGGCAAATTTTAAGGGCTTTCACATTCTCATTCAGGATGCTTTTGGGCTTAGTCTGTACTGCCAGGGCTCTGGTAGGCCTACTGTCCTGCGTTTATTATGGGGGCTGTCCTTATCCTTGATGGTGGCTGTCTATCTTCTCCCCTCAGCTATCTATTGTGTCTTCAGTCTATGTACCTGGTGGAAGGGAAGGAGTAATTTTTATTACTAATAATAGTAACCAATAACTTTTGACAGGAAAAGATGCATAGTAAGTATCACTTGGAAGCCTAATCTCCTCAAGAAATACCACTATAGCAGGGTACCTGGGAATAAAGACTTGGAGACTCAGGTTACTTTCAAGGATTCATAGCCATAGGTATGGGTGTTACGTTACTAAGATCAAAGGACATTGATCATCCTCGTATTTTAAGCAATATCAGTTTGGACCAAGGTGAACACCTGACCTAAAGCCATTGGGAATTGGAGGGATTCACACAGTGACTTGGCAGTGACAAATAGCTTTACATGTGGTTATGAACACTTCAGGCTAGTGGCCACATTGGAACTTGGACTGGCTTAACACTGGTTAAATTCCAGCTCCAACCAATCACGTGGACCAAGGGGTTTGGACTATGATTGGTACATTAGTAGAATCATTTCTATACTAGAAAGTAGAGAACAGAAAACAGCACAGTTGTGTCCTCACATTTGCTGATACATATTGAGAATCAGATGTATCATTTATCTGTTTTTCTGTCACATTAACTTTTCTTTCCCCTGCTAACAACTGTGAGTCTAAAAGGCTAAAATTATTTGAGTAAGTAACCTGAGATTTTAAAATGCAAAAGTCATGTGCTCATTTCTAGAAAAATTATAAAGAATTCTCAAAATAGGTTAATTTTGCAATATTTTTAGAATGAAATGGGACTTGGGACAGTGGCTACATGGCATTTCATTAGGCAGTTTTTCTAAGCTCATCTATTGTTCAAGAGAAATGAACTTCAAAGGAATGGAGAAGCACTGGGAATTTTTGAACAAGTAGGGAGTTGTTCTTAGGAACACTAGGTTAGTTTAGAAGAACATCATGAGTATATCATCATTATCATTCAGTGTCTAGACAGCCAGTGGTAGAGACTATCCTGTTCCTCAGGGAAGAAGGTAAATTCAGAGGAGTGGGAGGCTCTTCTTCCCCTAAGTACACAAATACTTCATTCCTGGAGGCCCTGAGGTTAAGTATGGCTATGGCAAATACCGTAGAGGCAATAAAACTGAAGCCAAGTGGGATTGCCTTAAAGGGAAGAGTTACATCTTCTATAGGGGAAAATGATATCTACCACTTATGTGTAACCGCATGTGTTGAAAAGAGCATTAGGTAACTAAAATTATTTCTAGCTTTACAGTTAGTATGCAACATATTTATTATTTTTATTTTATAAGTCAGAAAACTAATGTTAGAGAGATTGTCTCATTATTTGCTGGTAAATGGGATGGAAACTCAGTTCTGAAAGAACTTCTATTTCAGACTCTGGAAGATGTCTCAGATGTTCTAAGAAAACCTAGAACTGACAATAGATCATAAATATATATAATTTTTGGGTAAATGGAAAAGTTTTGGGTCCTTGGACATATCCTAAAACAATCAGTGAAAATAAATACTGATTTCATGATGCTTCAGTAAAAATCATTCACTGAGTCCACTTACAGGAAGGAGTCCATACTATTTAGATTGATATTCAGATTCCTTGGTTTGAGTAGTCTCTGCAGTTGTTGATATGGTCCCTCCCTTGTCCTCCCTTTTCTTTCCCCTCCCCTCCCCTCCCCTTTCTTGACCTGTCCTATCCTATCCTTCTAGATGCTCCAGGAGAAAACCTCTGTATCCAGACCTGTCATTCTGCTTTTCTTTTGCCTCTTGCTTACCACCACCAGCCACCATCTACATTTGTGTCATTCTTTGTATTTTTGTTATCTCTTTAGCTTGTGTTTTTTATGGCTAACCACATTTTAGCCAGTGGTAATTAGCTAAGAATCTTTACTAGAGTCAGTAACAGATGTTTGCCCAGTGTGTTAGTTAGCTTTCTTGTCACTGAAATGCAATGCCTGACACCTACAGCTGTTAAAGAAGGGAAGTTTTGGGGCTGGGGATTTAGCTCAGCGGCAAAGTGCCTGCCTGGCAAGCGCAAGGTCGTGAGTTTGGTTCCCGGTACCGGAGAAAAACCAAAAAAAAAAAAAAAAAAAAAAACCAACAAAAAAGAAGGGAAGTTTTACTTTAGCTCACAGTTTCAGGAGGTTCAGTACATGACCAGCTCCAAGGCAGCAAGCTCACGGTGGGCAAAGCTGCCTAGATCACGGTGGCTGGTAAGCCAAGCAGGGCAACAATGCCAGAGAGGACGTGGTCAGGGACCAGACACAGACCCCAAGGCCACCCATCCATAAGACACCCAGGAGCATGCTTTACTAATCTACTGGATGTTTCTTAATCCAGTAAGTTGAGGATAAATGGTTACATGCAGGGAGATGATTGGTAGTAGTAGTTAGCTGGTGTGCACTAAGCATCTTTTATGTGTAAGATACCATGGTAGATGCTTTATAGAAATCCTTTCTCATGCCGTAATATCCTACCCGGGGAGAAAGGAGTTGAAGCATCTGGCCTCTGGCTCCATCTTTGCTGATTACTAGGGACCCTCCCCTGGAATTGTGTGTGTGGACCTGGGTATAAAATGCAGATGTTTTATTATTTAAATGTTCCCCGATATGTGAAGTGATGTAGAGATCCTACCTATTAATCTAGGCCTGAGAGCAGCTGTAGGAAGCAGCAAGAAAAATCCTAGGGAATATGAAAGTGCCTTAGACCTCCCTGCTTTACTCAGGCCCTTTAATTATTTGTATCTCCCAGAACTTGTGAGTAAATATGTTACATTGCACAGCAAAGGGGAACTAAGGAAGGAGGTTGAGAAAAGGTTGCTGAGCAGCTGACCTCCATAGAAGGGCCTTGCTTTGGATCCTACAGGTGAGTCCAGTGTAATCATGGAAGTCCTTAAAAGCGCAGGAGGGCAGCAGGAGTCAGTGTCTGAGGGGTGCGATGTGAGAAAGGCTTGCCTGGCTTTGAAGGTACTAGGGGGGCCACAAGTCAAAGAATACAAGCAGCGACAAGAAGCCAGAAAAAATCAAAGAAGTGGATTCTCCCCCTGAGTTTCCAGAAAGGATGCGGCTCTGACAGTACATTGATCTTAGCCTAGTGAGACCTGTATCAGATTTCTGATCGTCAGAACTGTAAGATAAATTTGTGCTGTTTTTTAGCCACTAACTCTGTGGTAATTTGCTACAGGAGCTACAGAAAACAAATGCTGTAGGATTTGTCCTATATATTTCCATTCGTAAGATGGTTTGCTCAACCCAGTGTGATATTCAGTGGTGTGGGCAGCATTTAAAGTCAGGTTCATCCGGTCTAAAGCTATTCCTTCCTTGTTTCTGGACTTGTGATTTTATTAAAGGATGCTGTTGAATTTTTCTTGGACTATAGCTACAGTTGGTGGCTGTCTGATTTTATTGATAATACTTTTTCCTGTTACATTCTGATTTGTATACTTCCTCATGGGAGAAATAGTTTGCACTTGGCTGTCATGGTGAGCACAGATTTCTGTAGATTTTTGGATGGGGCTTAAAAGGCAGTAATTTTCTTCTAAATGTTAATTTGAACTGTTGGGAAGAGTGATCCTGACTCAGGCAATATATAAATTAGAAATACCTGCAAGTCTTATAAAACTTTCTTACCTGGGAAGTTAAATAAGGTTAAATTAAAGTTATACAAACATTTCAATGGCTTTAAATGGTGTCTTAGGTCAAGAACAATATTTACTGGTTATGTGGTTAAATAAGCATTTAACATCAGAAAAACTTTTGTTTATATTCAAGTTTCTACTTATGCGTGTGATTCTGTATTAATTAGCTCTGAGCCTCCATTTCCTGATTTTTAAGATGAGGATAATATAACTAAGTAAGGTGCAAATGAGAATTCATGTGGAGCACACTGTGGTCTATAAAACACTATACAAATATAAGATGTAATAATGATTATTGTTAGGAGATTTGGAGAGCGTATGAGTCTATCTGAATGCAATTCACCTGCTGCATGAAAAGTTGGGCTGATTATCATAGCCCTCAGGAACTACTCCTGTCGGTTTTGTTCTACCAATTACTGGCTGATCAAGGAAAACTTATGAATCGATTTCAATAATACACATTATTATTAGCTTTTCCAAACTAATTTAGAGCACAGAGGTCCCTAAGTGTTCAAAACTCGTAACATTTATTGTTTACAATCATGGCTCACAAACTTGACTACACATTAAAATTGTAAGAGGAAATTAAAAAATAAATCCTGGACCCCATACTGAGATACACTCTGTGTGTGTGTGTGTGTGTGTGTGTGTGTGTGTGTGAAACCTGAAGATTCAAACTAGCACACAGGTTTGGAGAATATGCTGGCCTTCTGATAGCCACTGGTGTTACTTGTGTTGATAGGTAATCTTTTCTGTCTTGAAAAAGTGTTGTTTGGCTGATGCTGTGAGCTTTGTGTCTCCACATAAACAGACTTTCACTGAGTATGATTGTTGATGATGTTTACATAAGAAAAAATACTGGATTGTTCACGGGTCACAAGGAGTGGTTTGTAGCTCAGTTATTTGGAGAGATAATAGCCAGTTTTTAATTATTCATAATACATGTTAGAAAACCAGGAACTTGAAGAAACCATGCAAATGATCTGGTTCACTTTGTCTCTTTTTCCCTGGATAAAGAAACTTAGGCCAGGAGAAGTTAAAAGGCAGAACCCAAAGTAACTCCCCTTGTCACCCAGGACTAAACCCCCCAACCCTTCTTTCTCCTCAGTTGATATGGGAATTACAGAAGATGTAATTGAAAGCCACCAAATTCCTCATGTTAGCCAGGAGCTCAATCATTTTTCTTGTATTAGACTTTTTCAGTGGCAAAATGCACAGACCATATACCAAATTATGAAATTATTCAAATTCCTCTTGAATAGTATGTGGTGATGTGCTAAGCAAGATCTTCAGAATTCAAAAATGACAGAGAAATCATTTGAATTAACAAGAGTTTTTTACCCTTAGTTATTTTTGGTATTTTTCTGTTTTCCTATACATTACCTGGCATGGAAATGACTGTAATATCACCCCCTTCCAACAACAGTGATGGATCTGAGTTGAACTAAAGTGAACAAAGTGGATGTTAAAATTCACAAAATAAATGCCACATACCAGTGCAAAAGAAAGTTTATACCTTGCTAAATAATACAACACTGTTCGTATTTGAGGTTTTATGCATCCAGGTAGAGGAAGAAGTTCTTCTTATGCAAGTTCCTGCAGCATAGACTGGTTATGTTTCAGGAGCTATGTATTGCAGGAAGAAGATTCCATGTATTTTAAACTTTTGACTGCTTCTGACAAAACATATTAGACAATGTTATTTGTCTCCTATTCCCACTCTGTCTACATTTTTTGATGTCTGGATTATATTTTACTTGTCGTTGGCCTTCTCAAACCTGCTGATGGTTTACTGTCAAGACAGTCTCTCAAACTGTACCAGTGAGGAAAGAAAAACTTTGAGAATAAGACTTAAGCAGTATTTTACAGCTTCTGTCCTATTTCCACATCATTTAATGAAAATGTTTTTGTACTAGAATTTACACAGACATTGACTTTTTTGCTTTTTATCAAATTAATTTTGATGTGACAATATAATACATAAATAATGAAGATATACTAATGTTTTAAGGGTTAGAAATTATATCATTAACACTCAGGAGGCTGAGGCAGAAGGATTGTTGTGAGCTCAAGACTAGCTTGGGCTGCAAAGAGAGCTGAAGACAGGCCTGAACTGAATAGTGAGACCCTGTCTCAAAAAGACAGAAAAAAAAAAAAGAAATTATATTGTCACTTGAAAGTTGTATTAAAAACTAAAATGCTGACATAAAAGTAATAATTTTAATGGGGTAAAACATATTCTTATCCAATGTCAGGCAATGTTCTAGGTCAGTGGTGGTGAACCTTTTGGAGCTTTCAGTGATAACAAACAGCCCTCTGTGGCATGTGTGCCATGGGTTCGCCACCAGTGTTCTAGGTGGTAAGGACGCAATAGGGAACAGAAGAGTTGCAGCTCCATGCCTCCTCAAGGGGAATGGAAAATGAAAACATGCACTGTCAGGTGGTGGGAGGAAAAGACACCTGGTGTAAATGGAGAAGGGATGATTGGGGTCTTACTTTGTAGTTTAGGCTCATCTTGAACTCATGGCAATCCTCCTGCCTCAGCCTTCCAGGTGCTGGGATTACAGGCATGTAATCCCACCATGCTTGGCAATATTTCACATTTCAAAGCCTGAAACCGGATTTTTAAAATCCTGTAAAATATAAATATAAAAATGAGATACATTTACAATATCCTATTTTCTGTTAATGAACTGATAGAAAGGGACTACGGGCAGTGATTTCTTAACTCTTTAGATTTGGTAAAATAAAATAACCCTTAGTAGAAGGGACTGGATAAGTACAGATGAAATAAATTTGGCCACATATTAATAATTTTTGGTTTATTCTTTCACCCAACAATTCCAGTCCCAGTACTCATCCAAGAAAAATGAAGACAAATTTCCACAGGATAATTCCAAAATGCCAACATGCCAATGGCAGCTTTAGTCACAGCAGCCCAAACAGGAAACAATCTAGATACCAAAAGTTCATCCTGGTTAATACTTTTGGTTATAATGGAACCCTGCTCAGTAAGAAAAACATGAATTACTAACAATAATATGGGTGAACTGAATGGATACAAACTGGTCTAAAAGAAGGTGAAGTCAAAGTAGCACATATCATATGGCTCAGGATAGTAGTATCCAGGCAAGGGTGGGGTAGAAAGGGCAAGGAGATGGGCAGCAAGGGTACAGTACCATCTTACGCAGTGAAGAACTGTCCAGCTTTAATCAAACCCTGTGTGGAAGTTAGAGCTGAATCTTTAGATCTCTTTCACTTCCAAATCTAAATTACATAGCTGGCAAAAACAGTAGTAGATTAAATAAGAAAACAAGATTCAGAGCCACAAACATGAAGAAATAGACTAAACTTTTATAAAGCACTGGAGGCCTATGCAGCCTATATGCGTATTTACTAGAAAAAGAAACCTATGTCTGTACCATTTTATGAAGTGCAGTTTGAGAAAATATTTTCATGGGAACTGTTACAACTGTTCTTTGCAATGATTACCATCTTGCAAAGAATGAGACTGAAGTTAGGGGGAGTGTGACACTTGTCTAAGACCAGACTGCAAGTGACAGAACTAAAATGTCAACATGAACCCAGCTGGTCCTAAGCTTAGGGCTCTTTCCTCACATCATGTTCCCTTGCAAATGCAGCATGGTAACGATGAGGACAGAAAAGCAGTGAGTGTCCACCACAGGCTCTCCTCAGCACGTTTTTTGGCCTGCTCTCATCTCTGAGTGCTCGCAGCGGCTGCGGGCTCTCGCCTGGACGTCCTCTCACCTGGCTAATGCATCTTCACCTGCTCACTGTGGGTGTGAATGTGTCATCCCATTGCTTCTGTGCTCAATAGCTTCTGATGAGAAGTCAGTGTTACCCTTAAGAAGGTTCCTTTGTATATGATGAATCTTTTTTACTTTTTTCTTGTTGCTTTAAAACTTTTTGCTTTGCCTTTCAATGTTTTGCCCTTGGTGTGAAGATAATGACTCCTTGCATTTATTCTACATGGATTTTAAAGCTTCTTGGATGTGTGAGTTAATGTTTTTCATCAGATTTAGAAAGTTTTAGCCACCATCTCCAAATATATTTTCTGCTTTTTTTCTTTTCTTCTGGTATTCCTAGTATAGGTATGTTGGTATCTTAATGCTGTTTCACCTTTCTCTGAGGACTCTGTTAAGTTTTATTTTTTGCTTTGTTTCCCAGATTTCATAATGTGCTGATTTATCTTGCAGTTTGCTGACTATTTGTTCTGGCATCTCAAATTGCTATTAACCCTCTAATGAATTATTCATATTTGGTAATTGTATTTTTCAATTGCAGAATTTTTGTTTTTATGATTAAAAAAATTTTTTTTTTGCTCATATTCTCTATTTGATATGTTGACACCAAACATTCTTTTGACTCTTTAAGTATGATCTCTTTAATATGATCTTTGAGCATATTTATTTTTTTATTTTTATTTTTATTTTTTTCCAGTACTGGGAATCAAACTCATAACCTCATGCTTACCAGGCAGGCACTGTGCTGCTGAGCTAAATCTCCTGCCCCAAATGACATCGAGCTGAACATATTTATAATGGCTGCCTTGAAGTCTTTTTATGATAAGTTCAATATCTGGGCCCCTTCAAATAGCTTCTATTGCATACTACCCTCCTCTCTCCATAGATAGATCATACATTACTGTTTTTTGAATGTTGCCCATTTTTGATACAAAGATATTTCAATTAATCCATTTTTGTAACTCTGGATAGTGATTCCTTCCTTCTTGGGGCTTATTGTTTGGTTATTGTTTACTGACTTGGTTGAACTTACTGGCTGATAGCTATAGTATTTTTGAGACTCCTTCACTCTCCACACACTGTTGCCAGCCTCAGCAGCTATTTCTGACCCTTGGCTGGGCAGAAACCCTGTTACAGAGCAGGAGCTGATGGCATGACCTAAGTCTTCTGTGGTTGTTCCACCTGGATGCTCTCTGTATAGAGGAGTCGTGAGTGCACCAGAGGTCAGGAAGCTAGGACTATTGCTGCCTCCTGTTTGTGGCCACCATCCAGTATGGACCTTCTGTAACCCAGCGCCAGGGAGCCAAGAAACAGTTAAGATTCATCAGTTACCATACGGTCTCTGCTCTAGGAAGCTGGTGAGAATGAAAGCTGGTGCTTGACTGCTACTTTCCCTGGAGTGGCTCAGTGCTGTATAGGAAAGGTGAATACACTGATCACCGGCTGTCCTGCCTGGTTTCTGCCTAAATTGCAGGAGCAGGCATGACAGAACATGTCTCCAGGCTGCTACCAACTACACAATAGGTCTAAGCGCTGTGCTGCACCGTGCTGTGGAACCTGGGGTCTGCTGATGTTCACTGGCTGTTGAAATCATTCAGAAGAGTTCCCCATCCCAGGGAGCTACAGGAGACGGAAATGCACCCCCGGCTGCTGAACCCAGTGTGCCCACTAAAACTGCATTTTGCTTCCTGGAGGGCGGCGCTGTTGGTGGAAGGTTGTGGTCTCTGGCTTGAATGCCATAGCCTCCCATTCTTTTTGTTGAGATTCCATAGGTTCTGCTGGATAGATGCTTCTCAGTTTGTTGTAACCCTTTGGTTAGCAGCCAGAGGTTTTAAATAATGGTTTTGCTAATTCTGAACAGCTTAATTAGTATCTTTCCAGTGAAGAGGTTTCACTGGGTTGCAAAGTCACCCCAGAAATCCTGCCTTCTGTAATTAAATTATATTATTATAAAAGCTTTGCCTTATCTATTAAAGCACTTATTAAACATATTGAAGAAATTTCCAGTTAATGAGCTAATTTCACTTCCACAAAGGCACAGAGAGCAGGTTGAGACTTACGGTCTTTCTTATTTTTCTTTCTTTCTTTTTTTTTTTTGTCCGGTACCAGAAATCAAACTCATGACCTCATGCTTGCCAGGCAGGCACTGTGCAGCTGAGCTAAATCCCCAGGCCTGTCTTTCTTAGTTTTCAAATGACACATAAATGACACTGGGGGCCCAATACTTGCTGAGGATCTATATCTAGCTATTGGCCTACAGGAAATTCAAAGCAAATGTTCTTATTTGAGACTGGCTTACTAAGGTGCCAAGATTACACTACTTGTACCACCTATGTTATGGTTTAGATCTGAAATATCCTCTCCAAAGACTGTGTCTTTGGAAGGTGATTGGCTGATGGTGTTGCTATGCTCATCAGTGGATTCGGTAGCTGCGTGTGATGTTAGGAAGTGGGCCGTAGTCAGGGGAGGTGCTCAGTGGGGGTGTGACCTGAAGGGTGCATCCTTGTCCCTGCCTCTTCCCTCCTCTCTGCTCGCTGGCTGCCATGGGATGAACAGCTGTCCTCTGCTAGGCGCTTGCACCGTATACGAGGGCCAAGAGAGGGAAAAGCCCAGATAAGACGTGGATCTGGGTCTGAGATCCATCCTTTTATTCCCAATAATCAAGACCCAAGAGTGCTTTTAATAGGCTGTTATACCTTGTGTTAAAATAAAAACCCACACGTATACACCACACCATAGCTGTAAAATTACTTCCTCACTGTGTGTTATTGTCTTAGTCTTGTCCACATGTGAATGATTCGTACATTGTTAAAAATACTAATTTTTAAAAGTCTTATGCCATAACCATTTCTTTTAGAGCCATAGGCTTTTAAAGCTAAAGCAGAGATAATATAAAACTCACTGCTCACTTTTTAAATGAGGAGAGTTTACTTTTTAAAAAGGAGAGTTTAATTTCAAAGTTTAGGTCATATTTTGAAGAAATTAGTTTTTGGAGTGGTGGATTTTGGAGCTAGGAGAAGGTTCAATTATTTAATTTCTACAGAAGAGGAAATACAAGCTCAGAGAAGTCGCATGTCTTGCCAATGGCAAAATTAGGAGAGTTCAGTTTCTCTGAAGCCTGGACGCTTCCCTATATTTTAGACTAACAAACGTCATCAAGAAAAAGTGAACAAGTTTTTGTTAATCCACCCCTCTACCCACTCAACACACATAGCTGGTGTGGAGAACAGACAGCAACTTTGACTTTTAACAGTTGCTACCTGAAAACCAAACTTCGCACACAGTATGAATGCAGAGGCAGTTTCTCCTTTCCTGGAAATTTAGGTTGTCTGGGATACAAACAGGGAGGCTGCCGGGCCACCCAAAGCACACGCTGAAGCACACCAACGCGGGCTCCTGACGGCCCCAGCCTTCTGGGTCTCTGTGGGCCTCATTAATTTGATGTGCTTTACTTCCGTGACAATAGAATGCTGGCCTGCTCAATTACTTGCCCCTGCATTTCCCAGCCTGTCACGCTCCCCCCACGCACTGGCTGTGGAGATAACTGGGAAAGGAAGCCCTCACTGCGGGGACGGGGTTCCACACTGTGTCCTCCGTGCACCCAACAAAGGATACGGATCTTCCTGCAGGTAAGTGGAGGTGAGTTTATTCATTTAAAATAGAACAATGGCTTTGATAACAAGACATGGGCACATCCAAGTGTTAGTAACAGGCAACTGTTGGTATAATTAGCATGGGTATTTTTTTCCTCTCATTTTTAATAGTTTTTTTTTCTCTTTCTACATTTAAGGATAAGAAACATAGTTTCTCTCTGCTTGAAAACATTAGACCCACAAATACTGCCAATTCCAATATTTTAAAATAGCTCCCGTATGGCATAGTTTTATTCCAGACTGACGTTAACATTCGTATCTTTTTTTAAGTTGTGGCACCACTAAATTTCCATACGAAAGAAAGAGTGGCAGTGAAAGGAAGGAAGGCGAAACTGGAATTTTATTACAATATGTTTTATGCTACGAGAAAGTCCCAGTGTGTGTTTCTTGCAGTTTCAGAATTGGGTGATCCCTCAGGTAAGCAGCGAATTTTATGTTGGCTCTGTTTTAATAAAAGAAAGTTTTCACTTTGGAAAAGTGAAGAGTCTACTGTCAGGTTTTTAAAATCATTGTGCTATTTTTAAAAGATTGCTTCTTTTCATTTTTAAGTTTTTCTTTCCTTCCTTGCTGAGGTTTCAGATATTCAGTTCCTCAATCTACATTCTGAATTCTATTTTCTGTAACCTCCTTCAGGTGCTATAGCAGATATTTATCAGGTTCAAATTACGAGGACGCTCCCCATGACATTATCAAAAGTAACCTAGTACTCTGGGAGGCTTAAGGCAGAAAGATCACAAGTTTGAGCCCAGCCTGGGCAATTTAGTGACTTAGTGGTACCCTTGTTTCAAAAAATAAAGGTCTGAGTATGTAGCTCAGTGCAAAGGCCTGGGTTCAATTCCCAGTACCACAAAAGAGAAAAAGCAAAAGTTAAAATACTTGCCCCCTATTTCATAGACATGGAACTGATCTTGACCGACAAGGAAGTGCGTGCAAAGGCCTTATAAGAAGTGAAAGAGATGACTCTAACTCCAAGACTGGCATAAAAGTCTACATTTCTATCCATGGCACTAAACAATCCATTCTGACTTTCACCCTCTATTTCTACTCTATTCCTTTTTCCAGCTTGTAAGCATGTGCCTATGGCTCCTTCGTTAAACCTGTAACAGAAATTTCTTCCCTACACTCCGAAGCCTGTCTTTTCTCTTCTTTTTGTTTTTCTGCATCTTGGTAGATGAGTCCGCCCTCACAGACTCTGCCCCTTCCCCTCCATACCAACTCCTAAACCCACCGCTACCTGGCTTTTCCTCTACTATTATAAAAGCACCTTTCAGAGATGAGCAATTATTTGCATGCTAAATTTTATAACCTTCGCTTTGAACATTTTAAACTTGAAGTATGAGTGAATAGATTCTATTTATGCCCTACTCAGATCAAGTTCTAAAATCTCTGCAGCACTCTGAAGGCTCCCTCATGCCCCTGGAGAGTCTTCTGCTTAACCTCAGGCACCGGCGCCTTCATTTTAACTTTGGTACCACACTGAGCTTAGCCCAATCTCCATTACCCTGGAAACAGAATCACAGCCCTTGTGTATCTGAGTTTTCTCACTCAGCACTATGTCTAGTAGATATACACAAGCATTATATCTACAGGTCGTTCATTGTTTTTAATTGCCGGGTTGTATTCAAGGTATGTATAAGTCATATATTACCTTTTCTGTTCTTAATGGACATATGGGGTTTTGACTGTTAATCATTATATGTCAACAGGACTGGATTAGAAAATGCCTGGCAGATATATTCATCTACTGTTTCTAGAGATGATTGGCAGGTAAGCCAGCAAACCAAGAAAGGAAGATACTTTGTGATGGTAGGTAGCATCAACCAACAGGCTTGTAGCCTGGATGGAATGAAAGGGGGAGAAGAGGAAGTGGACGCACATTTAAAATGCTCCATTTTGCTTGAGCAGGTGTGTCTTTTGCTACTGTTATTGCCTGTGGATATCAGACTCCAGTTTCCTTAACCTTCCACTGCACACTCATACCAGCAATGCGTCAGGGAGCTTCTAGACCTGTGGTCTTGAGCTGGTGCTGCATCCTTGATCCCTCTATGGCTGAGTGGCTACTTCATCCGGTGGCTCTGTAGTGTGCAGGAAGCTTTCTTCTTCTCTTTTTATTTTAAAGAGAATAAAAAATAAATAACAAAATAACAACACCAACAAAAACAAAACAACAAAATGATACAAACAAAAACAATAAAAATGATACAGCGTTTCAAAACTAAATGACAGGAATTAACAGTGGTGGTTATATTAAATATTGTTGTCTTCAGTGAAGTTGCTCAGATTACCAGATGTAAGAGTGCAAGATTGATCAAACCATTAAAGAGAATAAAAAATAATTTAAAAAACCTTTAGAAATGACACAGAGCTTCACTAAACAAGATGGTAGGCATTCACCAATGGTTATTATATTGCATGTTGTTGTCTTCAAATTAATTGTTCAGATTACCAAATATAAGCATGCAAAATTGGTCAAAAAAATTTAAGTGTCAAAAAAATTTGAGCATTACCTGTTCCTTTCAAAAAACCAATATACATCAGCAGCACAGTTATCCCAGTTATCCTTCTGTATATATTTTTTCCCTTTCTTCTTTCTATCTTTTTCTCTTTTCCCTCATCCCAGTTGTCCCTTCCTTTGAGCAATTTCTTTCCCTTTCATAACACCTATTGTATGTTTTTTTTTACTCTTCCAGGTTCTTACATGAGGGAGACAATACAATGTTTACACATGTGAGTCTAATTTATCTCACTTATGAGTATTGTTTCTATGGTCTCTAGTTGCAGGGATTTACCTATAAAAGCCTTGAGCTTATCTTTTTTATAGCTGAGTAATACTCCATTGTATAAAAATACCACATCTTTTTTATCCATTCCTCAGTTGATGGGCATTTATGTTTTTTCCAAGATTTAGCTATAACAAGCTGTGCTGCTATAAATATGGGTGCACACATATCACTGTGTCATGATGTTTTTAATTCTTCTGGGAAAATACCCAGAAGGGGAATAGTTGGGTTAAGTGGGACCTCCAATCCTAGTTTTGTGAAGAATCTCCATACTGATTTCCACAGTGGTTATACCAGTCTACACTCCCACCAGCAGTGGAGTAGGGTTCCTTTCTTCCCACAGCCTCTCCAGCGTTTGTTATTGGTGGATTTCTTGATGACAGCCATTCTTTCTGGGGTGAGATGGAATTTCAGTGTTGTTTTAATTTGCATTTCTCGAATGACCAATGATGTAGAACATTTTTTCATATATTTATTCATCATTAGTATTTCCTCATCTGAGAAGTACATATTCATCTGAGATGCCCATTTTTGGATTGGGTCTTTGAATTTTGGGGGCCTGATTTTTAGAATTCTTTATATGTTCTAGATAGAAGTCCTTTGTCTAAGGAACAGCAGGCTAAAATCTTTTCCCAATTTGTTTTTTTTTTTTTTTTTATTTTGTTGATGAATTCTTTTGATGTGCAAAAGCTTTTCTATAAAGTGAGATCCCCCTTGCTGATTCTTTAAAGTATTTCCCGTGCAGTTTGGTTTCTGTTCATGAACTCTCTACCTACCCCTATGTCTTCAAGATTTTTACTTTTTTTCTC
>NW_004955402.1:8907686-8918480 GCF_000276665.1 Chinchilla lanigera | reverse complement strand
AATTTGTTTTTTTTTTTTTTTTTTTTACTCTGTTGATGAATTCTTTTGATGTGCAAAAGCTTTTCAATAAGGTGAGATCCCAGTTGCTGATTCTTTAAAGTATTTCCCGTGCAGTTTGGTTTCTGTTCATGAACTCTCTACCTACCCCTATGTCTTCAAGATTTTTACTTTTTTTCTCTTCCAATGGATTTAGTGTTTCTATTTTAATATTTAGATCTTGGATCCATTTTGACTTTAGTTTAGTACATGGTGATAGACATGGGTCTAGTTTTAGTCTTCGGCATGTGGAAGGCCAGTTTTTCCAGCACCATTTATTAAAGAGGTTATCTTTCTTCCAGTGAATATGTTTGGCCCCTTTGTGAAAGATAAGGTGGCCAAGTGTGTTTATAGTTGTGTCTGCATCTTCTAATCTGTTCCATTGATCTTGAGGTCTGTGTTTTGCCAGTACCATGCTGATTTTATCACAGTAGCTTTATAGTACAATTTCAAGTCAGGAATTGTGTTGCCTCCTGCCTTTCCTTTGTTGTCCAGAATTACTTTTGCTATTCTAGGCCTCTTCTGGTTGCAGATAAATTTTATGAATGTTTTCTCTAGATCTGTGAAGTGTACTAATGGTATTTTAATTGGGATTGCATTGAATCTGTACAACAATTTTGGGAGTATGGCCATTTTCACAGCGTTAATTCTTCCTATCCATGAGCAAGGACTATTTTTTCATTTTCTGAAATCCTCTTCGATCTCTTTTTTTCAGAGTACTGTAATGTTCACTGTATAGATATTTTAGTTCCTTTGTTAGATTGATTCCTAAGTATTTCATTTTTTTAGATGCTATTATGAAAGGTGTGGTTTTCCTAATTTCTCTCTCAGTGTGTTTGTTGTTTGTGCACAGGAATGCTATTGATTTTTGAGTGTTGACTTTGTATGCAGCTATGCTACTAAATTTGGTTATTAAATCTATAAGCCTTTTAGTGGAGGTTTTGGGGTCTTTTAGGTAGAGTATCAGGTCATCTGTGAATAATGATAATTTGACTTCTTCTTTTCTTTCCTTATTCCTTTTATTTCTCTTCCTTGTCTAATTGCTCTGGCTAATATTTCCAGAACTATATTGACTAGGAGTGGTGACAGTGGGCATCATTGTCTTGTTCCTGATTTTAAAGTGAAAACTTTCAGTTTTTGTCCATTTAGTATGATGTTGGCTGTTGTTTTATCATTGATGGCTTTTATCAGAGTGAGGTAAAGACCATCTGTTCCTATTTTCTGTAGGGTTTTTATCATGAATGAGTGTTGGACTTTATCAAAATCTTTTTCTGCATCTATTGAGATGATCATGTGATTTTTGTGTTGCATGAAGCTTTTGTGGGTTCTTCTACTCTTCTGTTTTCTTATCTAATAAATTCTTTGGAATAATTATATATTTTTTAGCTGTCAGTTGTGTTCCTCTAGAGAACCTGAATCAATGCAGAGTTGTTTGCTGTTTTTGCTACTTTTAGTAAGGCTGCTATGAACAATCGTGTGTGTGACTTTTGCTAAGCAAAGTGTTATCTTTAATCTTCTATCCTTCAGCATTATTTTAGTTGTATGTTTTTATTGTTAGACATTCTTTATCAAGTTGAGGGCACTCCCTTCTATTCTTTTATTTTAAATCATGAAGGAGTGGTGAATTTTGTCAAGTGTCTGTTTTAATGATCTGTGGTCTTTGTCTATTGTATCGATTGCATACATTTATAGTAATCTATTTTGAGATGTTAAATGAGCCTTGTTTTTGTGAGAAAAATCCATTGGGTAAGGTTTATAATCTTTTACTTGTTGTAGGTCTATTTAGATTTACTATTCTTAAGCCAGTTTCTATAGTACGTATCAATATAAGTGTTCATATGATCTAGTCTGGGTGTATAGTCCCTTTCCTGTCATTGGGACAAAATATCCAGTACCCAAAACTTAAGGGAGAGAGGCTCATGGTATCTGTGGGCTAAGTTCACAGTTGGCTGGCACAAAGTGACAACGTGGTAGACAGGCCAGGTGGAGGAAAGCTGCTTAGTGTATGGCAGCAGAAAGAGGAGACATGCCAGGGACAAGGATCCCCTTGTCCCGGTCATGTACCCAGTGACCCACTTTCAGATGGGCCCATCTGTCACAGCACATTCTGCCATGAACCCCTCAGTGATGAATACAGCACCACCTGTGATCCAATCACCTTCCAAAAGCTCCACCCCTGAACCTGTGAGACTTTTGGGGGGACATTTTAGATCCGGACAATAATACCTGGTGACCCTGCACCAAATTTCTTAAAACTCTCATATAAATTTTCTAGCTCAATCCCCTTGCTGAGGAGAACATCCTTTCATTATGGTAGAACATATACCATGGGATGGGTCAGAAAGGATGGGTAAGAAAGGATGGGTAAGAAAGGACGGGTGGAACATCCTCTTCATTATCTTGAGTGTCAGTGCAGCATTCTGCAAATAAGTTCTCCTAACTTTTCACCCTGGCACTTGCTGCTTCTTTCTCGGGAATCCAAACTGACTCCATCTGAGGCTGCTTTGGGGGTCCCTTGCAGGACTTCCCTGACATCACTCTTGGGCCAGTTCCCACTGAGGATTTGACTGGACAAGTATTTCTTGTAATGCTGGTATAATGACGACTCATCTGTGTTTATCTTAGATTGCACTAATTTCTTCACTTTTGGCTGAAAGTTTAGCTGGAGTACAATTCTTGGTTGATAGTCTATCTTTTAACACCTCAAAGATGCCATTCTACTCTATTCTGGTTTCCATGATATCTGATAAAAAAAATTAAAATCATATTGGAGATCCCCTACCTGAGAAAATTGTTTTTTTTTTTAAATGCTGAATTTTCTGTGTTTGACACCCATGAATTAGATTACTGTATTTAAATATGAATATCTTTGAGTTTATTCTACTGAAATTTGTTGAGTGATTTGAATATTTAGGTTCATATTTTAAAATCTGGAAAGATTTTGGCTGCTATTTCACTATTTTCCTGTGTATTTTTAAATCTTTTCTGTTAGGATTCCAATTCTGTACATATTGATCTGATTGGTGGTATTCATTTTCCTTCACTGTCCTTTCTTCTTTCTGATCTTCTTGATCTTTATGACCTATCTTCAAATTTGCTAATTTTTCTGTCAGCTCATCTGTATTGTTGAGTCTCTTCAGTGAGGTTTTCATTTCAGTTGTTTATACTTTTCAACTCAAGAATTTCTTTTTGGGGCTGGGGATTTAGCTCAGCGGCAAAAGTGCCTGCCTGGCATGCGCAAGGTTGTGAGTTCGGTTTCCGGTACCGGAGAAAACCAAAAAAAAAAAAAAAAAAAGAATTTCTTTTTGGTGGTTCTATAATACCTATTCTTTTTTTTTTTTTTAAATGATTTTTTTCTATCGTTTGAGGTATTAGTACCACTACTTTAATTTTTGCAACATGATTTCCTTTAGTTTTTTGAATATATTTGTACTAACTTATTTAAATCTTCATCTTTTAAGTATAAAATCTAGGTTCCCTCAGGAACATTTTTTTTGTGTGTGTGTTTTTTTCCCCCTGTGAAGAGCATTTTTTTTTTTTTTTTTTTTTGCTTTGTCTCAGAATTTAATTGTTGAAAATTGGAAATTTAATATAACAACTGAGGTATCATATTCTCCTCACTACACTTTATTGTTTTTTATTTTCTTGTTACTAATTACTTGTTTAGCAACATTCTTGGATTGAGAAATCTATAGGTTCTTTATTCTTTGTAATGTCTCTCACTTTTTGCAGTTCATTCATGTTTGGTTTCTCAGCTCTCTCAGGTATGTTTTTAAAAAATCAATGGCTTTGTGGCATAGGTGACTTATTATCAAGTAACAGTTTCCTATGGGTGTCTGCATCTATCCAGAAGTGAAACTCTTTAGAATTTTGAGATATTCATTTTTCCTATTATACTGGTGAATTAAAATATGAAGTCTTTTTATGCCCATTTCATAGTTCAAGAATTATATACTGCATAAAGTTTAGTGTTCTTTCCAGAGTTAGATCCTGAGTTTTAATTTTCATTTAAAATCAGAGAATTTTTACACCAAATCCAGTGATTTTCCTATTCATTGTCTTTTGGGAAAAGAGACTCATACTTTGGAACTGAATTGAAAGAACCAGCCTGTGGTATTGGGTTGCCAGGTATGTGATTACCAGGAAGGTGATGTTTAGAGTGGTTTGAGAGTAAATTACACAACATTTCATGAATTTCCCTATTGAGTGTCTTCATTTGGATCCTAATTTTGCTGCCCTTCTTAACAGCTGGATGCGTAACATGAGAGGTTACCCCAGGCAGCAAAGAGCAGCTGTTCTGGCCCGTATAACTCCCAGGTTTGCTTTTTGATGTGCCTCATGAGCCCATTAGCACCTGACTTACTAGAATTTTGAAAGAACATACACTTGGGGCTGGGGATTTAGCTCAGTGGCACAGCGCCTGCCTGGCAAGCACAAGGTCGTGAGTTCGGTTCCCAGTACCAGAAAAAAACCAAAAAAAAAAAAAAAAAAAAAGAACATACACTTCTTGATTGAGGTCCCTGAGACCCACAGAACAAACATTCAGTTATTGATAGCCACAGCAGAAGTTCACTCTAATTCTGAAGAATTTATCATCTATAAAAGATGTGTATATACTGTACATGATTTTCCTAATATGCACCAGAAATTCTTCAAATTTTACATTTTCAGACTTCTCAGGAAGTTATTCCCTGTTTATGAAAATAAAGTCAAACAGCTGCCTTGTGCCATTTGATTTTTCAAAGTGGTGTCTGATTTTTCCAATTTTAGATTAATTTAAAAGAAACATGCTGATGCATAGAATTAAAGGCATCATATATGGAATCAGTTTTCGGTATTTTTCCTCCTCTCCTCGACTCTACCCACGCTTCCCTCTCAGTGGCCACACCTGTGGCAGCCAGCTTTGGCTTTAAGCATCTCTCATATTCACTCAAAAGGAAATACGCTTTTGCTGCCTGACTCTCGCATAACTGTCCAGGCTGCATACGTGGAAGAAACACGTCCCAGATGAGTGCTGCTTTCCTTCTCACCTGCCTTTCCCTCATTCTGTACTGAAGCACAGCTTCAGTGGAAAAAGGAGGATGAAGAACAGATTTGTTGTAGTAAAATGGGAGGGAAGAATCTTCTGCCTGTGTGGTAACAATGTTAATTAAATGACTCAAAGCGGATAGTTCCCCTCAGGCAAGGGCCTCGCTGGCTCTTCACCCAGGGAAGGCGATGGGCGTGTTCCTACTGGTTGGATACAACCTGCTTCTCACTGCCTGCTCCGGGCTACGGCCTCAGCGGCTCCTTCCTCACCCATCATGGACTTGCTGTTCACCCGGGGACAGCACAGTCAGGAACCCTGAGCTTATCCCTCTCACCTTCTGGCCAGTGTCCAATATAAATGATCACACTTTCCTTTTGGAAACTCTTGATACTTTTGCTTCTATGACAACTTTTTCTTGCGTCCCTCTTGCTTTCTGTCTCAGCTTCAGTTTTGGACAGGTTAATTTTGAAAGTCACATGAGAGAGTCAATCAGGGTTTCTAAGCAGGCATTGGAATCCTGGGTCCTGTTCTCTTTTGGCTGAACTCCTAAACACTCAGTCCTTGGTTCTCTTCTACCCTTCTCTTTCTCTTTGTTTCTCTTTTCTTCCCTTGATTCTCTTCTCTTTGGCAGTAACTTTTTAAAATTATGACAATTTTCACGTGTATCTCTCTATCTAGTGCCTTACGTCTGGGCTTTAGACCGTTGTACTCAATTCTGTTTGGAAATACATCTATTTCTCCACCAAAACATGAGCTCCACATTCAGGGGGCAAAAGGCCCTGATGTTCTGGAAATGTTTCCTGAACACCTGAATGAGATTAGAATTAAGAATATGATTTTTTTATACAAAATTTCATGTTGATCTTTTAAAATCAATGTCCTTTGCAACATAACAAATATATTAAATAAAAAAGTTAGCTATAAATCATTTCCTGAAGAACACGGACAAACTCATTTTTTAACCTAAGAATTAGAACATCAGAAAAACTTTCATCTACCTATTCATTCCTCTCTTGCCTCTACCATCTCCATGCCACAAAGATAATCACTATTGTAAACTTCATTTATTATTGTTTAAAATATAGTTTTGTAGGTATGTGTATGCCTAAATATGTCCATTAGTTTTGTTAGTTATTGACCTCTATATAGATACTATTATACTATGTGGAGTTTATGGAGACATGTTTTTTTGGGTGAACATTATGTTTTCAAGTGTACCTGTGTTTCAGGTGGCTGTAACTTGTACATTTTCAGTGCTATATGAGTAGATCATAACTTTATTTTTCTTTAGCCAATGGACATCTGTGATATTTATATGCTCTTAAGAACTTTTACACACATTTTAACAAAGTAATATCTCTCTTTTAATTTATTTAGTTTTAAAACATATATAATGACATTAATTTCCTTTAAGATTTTATCACTAAAATTTTTATAGTAATATGTACTGTATGAGGTGATTTTTCTTGTTACCTCTCCCAAAGCAGCTTGTTTTCTTTCACCCCAGGGCCTCTGCAAATATTGTTGTATCTTGAAGAATTTTGCTTTTATGATCATTCTCATTTGCTGGAATATTTTCTGTTTATCTTTTATGCTTCCTTCCCTTCTGTCTTTGTCTCTCCCTTTCTTTCTTTCTCATTCTTTTTCTTTTTCCCTCTCTCTTTCTCCATTCTTCCTTCCTTCCTTCCTTCCTACCATCCTTCCTTTGAGATAGGTTCTCACTATGTATTTCAAGCTGGCCTCAAACTCACAGCCATCCTCCTGCCTCAGCTTCCTGAGTGCTGGGATTACAGGTATATGTCACCATGCCTGGCTACTTTGTTTCATTTTACATTCTGCTTTTTTTTTCAGGAAGCCTTTGTGACTACCCAGATTGCGGTAGGTGGCTCTAAACCCCATCGCATGCTCCTATACTGTGTTTATTTTGCTTTTCAAAGCACGAGATTACTGTGCGCCTTTATTATCCACCAACAGGTTAATTTGAAATGGTAGATGATGCCTCACTTTGTGACATATCTGCAGGATCCAGCCCAGGGCCTGGCAGTGGAGAGAGAGATACTTTCAACACACCTTTATTAAATAAACAAATGAAGAAATTTTTAATCTGTCACTTTCTGCTTCCCAAAATTATCAATGAAGAGAACTATTTTTTCTGAAGATAGTGATACTTTGGACCAGGTGTTTCAGTGTAGATGGCTATTAAAAATGGAGATCAGCAAGGCCCTGAACACCACTGGGCTTCCGTCCTTCCTTCCCTCCTGGGCCTGTGGGAATGCTCTCCACAAAGGCGCTATTGATTCCTGCCATTAGGCTGCCAAACAAGCCAGCAATAATTGCTTTAGGAATTTTGTGCATGAATTTTTCCTGTTAATTTCCCAGGAGTAAAACCAGCTGCTCCCTTCTCTTTTAACAAAAAATTAGAGAGCAGGTGGAATTAGCCCAGTCAGAAGTGATTGTTAGATAAGTATTATTTACGTGAGTGTAGGATAGTAAAGCATGGGAAACAAAGTACAAAAGTATTTAAATTTTTCAAAAGATTTTAATTTGAAATATGAATAAACAAAGCAAAGGCCAAGGCAGGAAAATATATTTGGTTTATGAAAACACTTTCCCATTCTATTTAAAAATATTTAGTATGTTTTCAGGGTTTGATGAGCTTCAAGATCTTCCTTGTTGCTCAGACCAAGGAACAATGGATCAGCTCAGTAATCTTCATTGCTTGTGCATCTCAGACATTTTTTTTTTGAGGCAGAATCTCGCTATACAGTCCATGCTGGCCTTGAACTCATTATGTAGCCCAGGCTGACATTGAACCATAAGGATCCTTTTGCCTCAGCCTTTCGAGTTCTGGGACTATAGGTGTGCACCACCATGCCCAGCTCCTCAGACACTTTTTTGAGATCATTTTCCCTTTCCTTGTAGTACATCTTTTGAAACGTCCTTTTGGGGAGGGGCTTCCTCTTGTGTTTTGTTTACATACTATGTCTGTAGTGGTAATTTGCTGTGCCTTCTTGCCTGTGTCATGAGCCTCATATATCTATTTCAGATATCACTGGGTGTTTCTGTGAAGGCATTTTATTTGTATGAGATTATCTTTTAAATCACTAGATCTAGTAAAACCTATTATTCTCCATAATATGAATGAACATCATTGAGTCAATTGAAATCCTTAAGAAAAGATAGATAATAAGAAGTAGGGAGATAGCTCTTTCTCAGATAGGAAGGGGATTAAGAGATGGAGGGAAGAGAAGGGGAAGAAAAAAGAATTGAGATGTGTTCTGTCCCTGGGCCAATCCCCATGAATAATGTCATCATTATGTACTGCAAACACACACTAATAAAAAGTAAGGATTGAAAAAAAAGTAAAAAAAAACCTCCTCCACCCTCCCCAAGAAGAGGGAATTCTGTTTCTAGAGCACCTCAGGACTCAAGCTGCTCCCCACTTCTTCTTGCCTCTGAGACCCTTCCTAGGTGGGTAAGATGGGATGCTGGCCTTGGCAGGCCTGGGGCGGGGCAGGGCCAGCCATAATAACTTATCCTCAGCACCTGCGGTGGCCCAGGGAAGAAGCTGTTATTTTTGACTTAAGAATTAATCTTCTGTTTCTTTTATCTGTCATGTTTAATTACTTTTATGTTCCTTCTAGGTTAGGCTTTGTTTACAAAATAATTTTATTTCTACTTCTGTCCTGAGTTATACCAGTTCATCTCTGAGATTTTCTAGTTTTGCTGTATGCTGTTTTTATGTCTTGAATCATTTACTTAATGACTTTTCATTTGTTTTAAAGTAGAAAGCTGCAATTTTTTATTTGTCCCGTGAACACGTCTTTTGGTTTGCTTTCATTGCTTTTGGGGATGTTATTTTAGTTCATTAAACTTTTTTTTTTTTCATGAGATTCAAAGGAATCTGAAAACTGGCCACTAATGTATCTGTCATTCTCATTATTTCTATTTCATACAAGTGATTGATACAATAGGATTTCTACACACCTGGATTTATAGAAGCCGCTTCCTTGAATTGGACCCAAGTTGATAAAAGCTGCTTATGTTAAAGCTCTTGTATTTCCTCTCCTGAGGGAGTCATGTCTTAGTAGTTTCACCTTTTCCAGAAACTCTGTTCCATGTACTATAATTTCTCTAAGTTACCCTGGGTATTTGAGACTTTGCTTTATTTTGTGTCTGAAACATTTAGGAGTAATAATTACTATTTCCATTTTAGGACACCCTTACTTGGTCAAAAAGTTTTTCCTCATTTCAGGGTAATTTTAAATGTCCTTCTCCAAGTTATAGATCTTTGATAAACTTGCACTGGTCATATTGCCAAATCCTGCTTGGTACCTAGAGAAGCAAAAGAATTTAAGCAGAAAAAATATATTTTAGTTTGAAAACATCTCAAAACGCTGCGATGTTTCCTTCTCATTTAGTGAGCAATTTTAGGCCCCTGTGGGATCTCTTTTCAGAGAATTTCTATATTTACTTGAGTTTCATTCAAAAACTCATTGATGTGGAAATATGTTTATCTTTAAAACTGCATTTATCTCTTATCCTCGCTCCTTATTCAAATGACATTCAAATCTCTAGTCTCAGGCTTCTATAGGTGCAAGGTTTTGCTAAAAGATTTGGTGATGTAGAACTCATGAAGTCCTGAGAAGTGAGGCTTTTTCTCAGGTTTCTCAAAAACCTGCTTTTCATGCATTCATTCTTAGTAATTTGCATCACAGCAAGAGAGAATGAAAATGTCAGAGACTGAATTACTGCTTCCCATTATACTGTTTTAACAAAACTGTGATTGATTATTGATTCTGTAGGTTTATCTATTTCAGTAGAGTTCTATTTATTCTCTAGTCAAGCTCTGAAAAACCGAGTTTATAAAAACAGAGCTGTACTAAATTGATGAGTTCTGATTCATCAGACTATTTCTGATCTTTTGTTCCTAAATTTCTGTGACTTCATTTCTTAGTCCACAGATGAATGACAATTATCTTTTTAAAATATCAACTTAACTAACTGTAGTTACATACAGTCAATATATCTCGATGCATTTGACAAATCTCTACCTGTGTAACCACTGAAAATTCAAGAACAGTTGTCTATTCTTATGGTAGTGCTATATTGTCTCAATTATTGCAGTTTTTGTATTAAGCTTTGAATTTAAGTGGATTAAAATATGAAACTTTATTCTTCCACTTCAAAATTGTTTGACTATGCCAGGTCCTGCAAATTTTTGTTGGTTTTAGAATCGGTTTGCCAAATTTATCAATAAAGGCTGCTGATATTTTTATTGGTATGTATAAATATATATTGTGTGGTCCCTTCTCTCCACAGTATGTATATTGCATGATCTCCTGGCCACCACGGACCTTTTTTTCCCTTTTGATAATGGTAATTTTAACAAGTGTTATCTGACAATTTATTATAATTTGAATTTGCTTTTCCCTACTGTTAGCAATGTTGAGCATTTTTTTCAACTACCTTTTGACCCTTGATATCTTCTTTTGAGAAATATTGATTCAGATTCTTTGCTCATTTTAAAATCAAATTATTCATTTTATTTTGAGTCACATTTCTTGTATATTTTTGGTTTTGATCCTATATTGGATGTATGGTTTACTTTCTCCCATTTTGTAGTTTGTCTCTTCACTCTGTTGATGTTTGCGTTGCTATGCGGCAGCTTTTAAAATTTTTTTTAAAATGTTTTTTTATTTTAAAGAGTAAAAGAAGGATAACATAAT
>NW_004955402.1:8859357-8904536 GCF_000276665.1 Chinchilla lanigera | reverse complement strand
GGCTCTCGTGACCCCAGTCCACAGGACCTCTGACTCCGTGGGCTTAGTCTGCATTCTCATGTTCTCTGAGTCCTTGTTCAGCAGCTGCTCCTCCACTGGCTCTGGACCTTTCTGGTTCTCAATGGCAGGAGCAAGAGTGGCCTGTTGTATGGCATGCATTCCCAGGGGTTGTTCAAAGTTTGAACACGTCCCTGGGTGGGCATCTGCAGTCGGTGCATGGTGGGCC
Source organism: Chinchilla lanigera (assembly GCF_000276665.1). NCBI lineage: Eukaryota > Metazoa > Chordata > Mammalia > Rodentia > Chinchillidae > Chinchilla > Chinchilla lanigera. The sequence goes on along the minus strand of NW_004955402.1, from coordinate 8,904,310 downwards.
AATTGTGTCACTGTTCCTCTGTGTCATGATAGATCTCAATTGAGCAGTGGCGTGTAACAGTGCTTGCCGCTGCATGGCTCCCCATGTGCTGGGGGCCCTCCCTCCGGGGGCCTACAAGGCAGGAAGCTAGCCAGCTGGAAGACCGGCATTCCTCACCCATGGCTCCCTGTGTGCCGGAAGCCCTCCTTCTGGGGGCCTACGAGGCAGGGAGTGAGCTGCCGGTCCAAAGACCGGCATTCCCTGCCCAAGGCTGCCAGTGCGCCGGGGGCCCTCCCTCCGGGAGCCTATGAGGCAGGAAGCTAGCCAGCCAGAAGATTGGCGCTCCCCGCCCATGGCTCCCTGTGCACCGAAGCCCTCCTTCCGGGGTCCTATGAGGCAGGGAGTGAGCTGCTGGTCCGAAGACCAGCATTCCCTTCCCAAGGCTCCCCATGCACTAAATTTTGTGTTATCCTATTTATCAATGTTTCCTTTGTATCCTATTCTTTTTGTTTGCTTTTGGGGTCATATTCAAAATATATTTGTTCAGACCAGTGTCATGGGACTTTATTCCTATGTCTTTTTCTTTGAGTAACTTCAAAGTTTCAGGGCTTACATTAGCAATTTATTAAAGAAACTGTCATTTTACCCATTGTGTATTCTGGGTCCTTGTGTTGAATTTCAGTTCTCTATGATCCATTTTTCTAGGAATCTTGTTTTTTATTATTATTATTTTTTAATGCCAGTACCATGCTTTGTGTTGCTATGGCTTTCTGGTAGATTTGGAAGACAGGTAATAAGTGCTATGCCTACAGGTTTGGTCATTTTTGCTCAGAATAGTTTTTGTTATTTTCTTGTGGTCCATACACTTTTTAGGATTTTTTTTCTATTTCTATGAAGAACATTATTGGTGTTTTGATAGAGGTTTGCATTGAATCTGTAGATAACTTTGAATAGTATGGAATTTTGACAGTGTTAATTCTTCTAATCCATGAATATGGAGTATCTTTCCATTTATTTGTATCTTCAATTTCTATCAGTGTTTTGTAGTCTTTTGTGTAGAAATCTCTCACCTCCTTGATTAAATTCCTAAGTGTTTTATTTTTTGAACCTATTGTAAATGGAAATATTTTTAAGTTACTTTTTCAGATAGTTTGCTGTTAGTGTATAGAAATACTGCTGAGGGGGTTGAGGATTTAGCTCAGTGGCGCTGCGCCTGCCTGGCAAGCGTGAGGTCATGAGTTCGATTCCTGGTACTGGAAAAAAAAAACAAAAAAACAAAAAAAAAAGAAAAAATGAAATGCTACTGATTTCTATGTGCTGATTTTAGATCCTGGAATTCTGCTGAATTTATTCTAACAGTTTTTTGGTGAAATATTTATGTTTTTTAAATGTATAAATTCTACCTCATGTACAAACAGGGACAATGTAATTTTTTTGCAGTCTGTGTTCCCTTTATTTATTTCTCTTGCCCGTTTTCTCTGGTGTGGACCTCTGGTACTATACTACAAATAAAAGTGTCCACTGTGTTCTTGTCTTGTTCTAGGTCTTAGCGATAAAGCTTTCAGATTTGCATTGTGTTAGTCACATATATGTCTGCCACATGTGATTTTTATTGTGTTGAGGTACATTCCTTCTAGTTTACTTAGATTTTAAAAAATTTTATAAGTAGATGTTGAATTTAGTTAAAATGCCTTTTTTTGTAACTATTAAAAGGATTGTGATTTTTAATCTTTTATTCCACAAATGTCATAAATCACATTATTTATCTTTTAAATTTGTGTTATGTCAATGATGTCAGAGTATCTCAAAAATATATTTCTATTCTTGAATCAACTTATACTATTGTCATACATTTTACTTACACAAATTTTATAAACTTTTAAAATATGCTTGTTTTATATGCTCAACTGTTTTGTACAGAAACAAGGAAATCTGTTGTGTTTACTTGCTCATCTGTGGTTTCTTGCATCCTTTGTCTCTTTATATTAGATCTGAGTTTTCATCCAGGTTCATGTTCCTTCAGTTTTCCTGAAACCTTTCTTGTCATGAAAAACTGTTGGCAGTGAATTCTTTTAACTTCTGTCTTATTACAATATACTTGTTTCACCCCCATTTGAAACAGTTTTTAAATCAATTTAAACTAATTTAAACTTAATTTAAAACAATTAAAATTAACAGTTGAAAACAATTTTTAAATACTTCAGTGGTATTAATTACATTCGTATTATTTTACCATCCTTACATACCCATCTACAGATCTCTTTTTACCTTGCAAAACTGAGACTCTATCTCCAATAAAAAATGACTCCCATTCTCTTTGATCCCCATTGCCTGGCAACCACCACTGTATTTTCTGCCTGTTTTATTCTGAATATCTTAAGTGTCTCATGTAAGTGAAATCATGTAGCATTTGTTTTTTTATGACTAGCTTGTTTCACTTAGCAAAGTATCCTCAAGGGTCATCCATTTTCTGCTTTACATTTGTGAAGTTATTTGAAGTGATAGTCTACTTCATCACGACTGGTGGTGTAAATCTGCGCAATTATCTTAATTTTGGTATCTTTAGAATGTTCATTTTTTATGTTATCTGCAAAAATAATGTAAGTACAACCCGAAGTTTGTTGGAGTTGAGCATTATTTAGCATAGCTGATCCATTATGTGTATTCTCAAAGAATATTCTTCATCATCCGCTACCTAATGTTTAAAGTTTGCCAGAGTGTCCATTGTTCCATTTAGCATTTTTAGGTTATGAGGTTATAACAGCTCTTTCTTACTTATCAAAGGCCTCACTGGTCCTTCTCTGGGCTGCTTTGCATTACTTATTTCAACAAGATCAAGTTTTGCTTTCTCTTCTATGATTGTGTGAGGTTGTCAGTAATTGTCCCAGCTCTTGATGACCTCTTCTCATCCTGGTTTTTGCTGCGATATATCCATAAGTATGCAGGACTCAGGTTCATAAGACTGAAGTGTACATTTCAGCTCTGAGGCTGGTGGGAAGCTCACATAGCCACACTGACCTTACCCCAATGCGGAATTAGTGTGAGACCACATTTTCTTCTTACCTCACAGATTTTAATATGGTAATATAAAAATACTAAGCTTCCAGTGATATTACCTTGGGGCAAATTCATATAACAGGATCTCAAATAATTTTGTTTTTACCATATGTGATTTTTTACTACAAAATTATTTTCTGATATGTTATGTATAACTTATAATGTTGTCTCTTGCCCCATGAAATTGATTTGACAAATTCTTTAGATGACACAGAGGGTGACATATCACCTTCAGTGACTCGTCTGAAACTTCCTCAGCAACACATTCTCTCCTGTGTCCTAGGCTTACTCAGTGGGTATTCAGGATGATAGAGGTTCTTACATTTAACATCTTGCATTTATAGTGGGTCTGTGCTCCAAAGATTCTTTAAAAAATTACTTGTTTGTTGAGTATAACTTGTTCTCCAAGGGATATGTTAATCTAGATTACAGCTGAGATGATAATCTAGATTACAGCTGATATGTTAATCTAGATTACAGCTGAAAAAAGTTTTCTTGTATACAATGTAGCGGTACTATGTGGATTAACTGGTACAAATAAACTAACATTTGTGTGAGATATTTAGACTATGAAGATTTACTTTAAATACCTAAACCAGGGGTTCTCTGATGGGGTAATTTCATAGGTTTACTTTGCTCATAGGTAATTCTTTTTTAGCAGGTGATGTTTATTGGTGACAATTTTCAGACTTTAGTTCCGGACTCAGAACAAGGAATTTTTAACAATTGTTATTGTGTTCTGTAGGTAGATTGAGAGCTGAAGATCTTTAATTTGATATTTAATGAAGCCAGTGGTTTGCCATTGACTCATAGTTGATTTTTAAAATTTTCTAATATACACAATTATGTGTGTGTATATTTCATATATGTATGTTGTATTGCTACATAATATACAGTATAAATATGCTATATATTAAGGTTGAATAATTAAGTGAACTTGTGCAATACACATCACATACATTATTTTTTTCTATGAAGTCGTTCTCATTCACTCATATCAGTTTAAACCTTGAAAGGTGAAGTGAGACTTACTTTTTTCTGTCCTTTTTTTTTTTTTTTTACTGTTCTTCACAGCAGGATACTTGCTTTTGAAAACTGGTGCTTCTCTTTTATTCTTCATGCCAGACTTGTGAATACAAGATGCTCCCATTGGCATGCTGAGCTTTTCCTGAGGTAGAGAAGGAAAACCCAGTGCTGGTTTGTTTTGAGGTCTTGGAGGACCTGGTTGGAGGGATAACTGAAGCACTTACCAGACTTAAAGTGCCACTCCGTGGGGATTTGATGGTGACGTATGTCATTGCCAACACTTAGTGGCATAAATTAGAATTTTGCTGGCGATTGTGCGAAGTGCATCCTGATGCATGAAACGTGGTAGTTAAGACAGTTTTACTGTCACACTGGTGGCGTCTCCATTGCTGTCTCATGCATAATTTTACTTTTCATTCTCAGAAGGTAGAAAAGTCAATTTAAGTAACTTTACTAAACCAATTCTGGGCTGGGGATTTAGCTCAGCAGCACAGCGCCTGCCTGGCAAGTGCAAGGTCGTGAGTTTGATTCCTGGTACTGAAAGAAAAACAACAACAACAAAATAAACCAACTCATTCATGAAAGAAATTTCTTTCATGAAAAACAGTTTAAATCATTTAAAAAAATGCCTTTAAAAAATGTCCTTGCCCTACCTAATGTCTGCTATGAGCAGGAAGACTTGCAAGCAGTGGCCATTAACTGGGGGGCTTCCCCTTTGAGACGTGAAGTAATTCAAGATGGAAGTCATTCTGGGGTAAGTGGGAGGAAGACTGTGGGAAAGGGATTTGGAGACTAAAACACAGAAACTCCTTGCTATTGTCTCTTCTTTTGAGGTCCATGAGGGTGAGATACATCTCCATAACTTTCTGAGACTGTTATAGCCGGCAAGCCAGGATAGCTAAGTATATGTTACCTCTTCAGTTTATCTTACTTTTGTTAGCCTTGAATATTCATTAAAATTTTGCTTGACTATTTAACATTCATGCTTAGGAAATTAAAAATAAATTAACAGTTTTAAATAATGATCTGAGACATAGCTCTGACAAAGAAAATAGTATTCCCCAACGTGTGAAGCACTGCAAGTGAAAGTCAGTGTTGGGACACTGCCAAAGAAAAGTCGCTCGGAGCACTTGGTCATTCACAACGGTTCCTGGTCCCATAGACGTTCTTCTTCCGTTGTAACCTTGGAGGTTCTAGCTTAATGTTATTATAACTTTTGCTTATATGTATTCATTACAAAAGAAAGTAACTAAAGAAAGAAAATATCCTGTTTTAATTTTTAAGTTCATTTTAGAATGAACCTGATTAAGGTTAGAGATGGTTTACCAGAGTATTCCTAAAAGACTAAAGCATTACAAGTCCTATGGGAAAACTCATAATTCCAGGATGTATCATTAGTAGAAGTTAATATTCTAAAGAAAATGTCACGAAGTGCTATAAGGTCCTATGAAATATGAGAAAACTTTCATGATTCCAGTAGGCATCATTTTAAAAACTTAATATTCCAAAGAAAGCTGATAGTTTCTCAATTTTTGTTTCTACAATAAAGCTCCATAAGCTAGAGTTTACCAGCTCACCCAAACCTTATATGATGTTTTTGAACTTACAGTGGTTTCATTTAAAATGGTAGAGCAAGAGTCACATTGAGCAGAGACTCTACTTGTAATTTTGCATTGTGCTTTTCCTGGGATAATGATATGTAGTGTGATGGAGGCTTGGATGTGGGCAGTGACAGTGAGCTGAATCTTCCCATCAGCCCAGAGATCATGAGAGGAAACAATCAGCCCTCATACTGGACTCTGGTGGTAAGCTAGGGTGTCCAAGAGGCTGGGTGTATTAAATATCTTTCACCTATGACATTGTTAACTTACAATGACTTTATTGGCTATAACCCCACAGTAAATCAAGGATCCTCTGTCTGTATTTTTAGCTTCTTTCTGCAAATTCAAGAGTCTTAACATATTGTTTCTGTTTCTTGACTTTAGCTTTTTCTCCTAGATTTTATTTTTTTATTTATTTAATTTTTTATAACTTTTTTCCCTTCCCATTTGTTATGGTTTATGTCTGTGTGTCCCCCCAAAGCCTCCTGTGGCCCTGGGGCAGGCTATTAGATTTTGAATATGGGTGTGAGAGCTACACCCGCCCTGGGGTGGATAGTTTGCATATGTAAGGGAGAGGAGGAAGCTGCTTGGGGAGATTCCTCCCCCATTCTGCCCTGGTGTGTGTGTCCTGGTAGTTGCTTAGCTGTGTGCTGCTGCCCTGAGATGCAGTCCTCTGCCACGTGCCACTCTGCCTTATAATCTGCCAAGTATGGATTGAAATTTCCACGAACTGTAAGCGAAATAAACCCTTCCTTCCTTAATTTTGGGCGTCAGGTATTTTGTCCCAGAAGTAAGAAAAAAGTAACCAAGACACCATTCCCCTATCCTCCCAGTGTTGATTTTAGTTTTAAGGTGATAGATACCTAAGAAAAAGAGTTGACTCACTGTTGTTGTTTTTACTAAGATCTGCCTGTTCTTTTGGTCATTTTCTTTTTTAAACAATTGTTTAATTATTGGCCTTTCCAGCTCCTGTTTCTTGATTTCCTATGCTAACTAGATCTGTCAAGATGTGCCATAGACAGTCCTTGTGCTTTTGGACTGACTTGCCTTGGCCTGTAGTCTGTTACTGGAAATACCATAAGAGGTACACTGGTGTTTTAAATGCATTTTAACGCAGGGAGAACTTTTGCTTGAGTCAATATCCTAACAAAACACCTCAAAGAATAAAACAAGAGTAAGGAAATAGAATCCTAGAGCCAAAAATAACTGCTGACTTATGGAATCTACATATGTAAGAATAGCTAGATATTAAAACATATAATACAGCAACTCACCAGATTAGCAGATAAAAAGGAAAAATATGATCTTAGTGCTGTCTAAAAAGGCATTTGATGAAATTCATCATCCATTCTTGTTATGAAATTCTTAATAGGATAAAATGCATTCTAATAAAATAATAGTAAAAATGTCACTGTTGTTCTATAATTAAAAAGAACAGTATCTAGATCTTTGGGAAGCTATTCCTTTACATTTAGGAATAAGAGAAAGATATTCATTGTGATATTGTACTTTAATGAAGTCCAGGTAACATAATTAGAAAAATCTATGAGGGTTCTGAACGTGATAAAAGAAGGCAAAATAAATATTTGCATGCAATATAGTCATAGATACTATAGTCAAAACCAAGTGGGTCCTCTGAAAATTTAAGAGACCTGTAAGAAAATTCAGCGAGGTGATGAAGAACAAGAAAACTACCATCGCTTTCCCATTTCACAATAAAACAAACAAAAATACAGTTGAAGGGAAGCACTCATTAGCCATAGCCACAAAAGACTTAAATACCTACAAACAAACTGAATTAGGAACAGAAAACAAATAAATGAAAGTTTAGACTATTACTGAAGTACCTGAGGAACCATGTAAATCAAAAGGTCCTTCCAAGGGGCTGGGGATTTAGCTCAGCGGCAAAAGCGCCTGCCTGGCAAGCGCAAGGTTGTGAGTTCGGTTCCCAGTACCGGAGAAAAACCAAAAAAAAAAAAAAAAAGTCCTTCCAGTTCTTGAATATGGAAACTCAATATCATTATGATATTCTCTAAGAAGATTTTTAACTGAGCTGCATAAAGTGGTTCAATTTTCTTGTATTAAAGTCATTTTGTATTATTTAAAAAAGTTCTTGAAGGAAAAGTTACTGCTTTTTTAATGTATTCATGGAGAGGATGGGTAGAGAGCTTTACAGGATATTAAACGTACTGTAAAAATATACTAATTTAAAATTTGGTACTGGCACTTACATAAATATGTATAATTCAGTAAAACAGTAAAATGTCCACAAAGGGGCTCAACACGTTTGTGAATTTGATATGTGTTAGAGGTAGCATTGAAAAAGCAGTGGAAAAAAAAAAGATGAATTATTTAGTTAAGTGGTCCTGAAACAACTGGCCATCTGGAAAAAAATTGGATCCAACCATAACTTCATATGGAGCAAAGACTTTAGTGTAAAATTAATCCATAAAAATACTAGAATAAAACATAGCAAAAATGAAAAAAATTGGAATAAGAAAGTATTTCTAAATGTCACACAAAACCAGAAGCCATACAAGAAATTATTCATAAGTTTGACTAAAACTAAAAGACTTGCACGGTAGAAAACCAAAAATATGATATAGCTCAGTGGCGCAGTGCCTTCTTGGCAAGCAGGAAGTCCTGAGTTTGACTCCTAGTACCCAACCCCCCGAAAAAGAGAAAAAGTATTTGTGACACAGTGTCGTGGTTATTTTTCTCTTGTTGCTGAGACAAAATTCCTGACACCCAAACTTAAGGAAGGAAAGATTTATTTAACTCACAGTTTATGGAGGCTTCAGTCCATCATCAGCTGGCTGCAAGGCAGGGTGCCATGGCATAGGGGCAACAGTTCAAGGCAGCAGAAGACAGTAAAAGCAACAAGAGCAAAAGTGGGGAGAACAACCCTTTTTTTCCTCCCTTATATTGTAAGCAGGCTACCCGACTCCCCAGGGCAGATGTGGCATTCACACCATCTCCCTGCCTTCCTCTTGCATAGGCTCAGGATGTTTACAAAGTGGGGACCCTGCCCTCCTGCTGAGTTGCTTAGTTAAACTTCTGAGCTTCTCAAGTTGACACAATGTATCAACCATTACACACAGTATAGATAAAATGCACATTTCCTCAATAAAAATCAGAAAATAAACAATTCATCTGAAATAAAAGCAAAGATTGTAAACAGCTAGCTCACAGAAAGTACAAGTGACTCTTAGGAAAATGTATCTTACTACATTTAACATGAAAAATATATGTAAAACTGCAGTGAATTAGATGAAAATACTATTAGATTCACAAAGATAAAAAATAGGATACTGCAAACTTGTTTTTCTCTGTGTTCTATGGGTTAATGATAGAGCTACTAATAACAGCTAATATTTTTAAGTATTTCCTTTGGGTCAGATATGATTCTAAGAATTCCACAGATGTTTATTACCTAATTCTTTAAATCACTCCTTTAGAGGCTGGGAATTTAGCTCAGTGGCAAAGCGCCTGCCTGGCAAGCGCAAGGTCATGAGTTCAATTCCTGGTACCGGAAGAAAAATAAAAAACAAAACAAAACAAATAAATCATTCCTTTAAAGAAAGTACAATTATATTCCTATTTTTACATGGCAAAATTAGGGTCTAGAAAACTTTCCCCAATCACAAAGAAAGTAAATGACAGAGAACATATTGGGCCTGGGAGATTTCACTAAAGATATACAAGCAGGTATATTTGACTAGTGTTCTCCAAATGATCTGTAATACAAATTCAAATGCAGAGCTGTTAGCCCCAAAATTCCACTTTCTGGGTGTAATCCAACAGATTTATTCACATATGTAGATATATTCATTGTAAGCTTGCCTGTGATAGCAGTAGGTTGAAAACCAAATTCACCCATATGACCTTATATATACTGTAGTATAGCCATATAGTGAGTGTCTGAGCAGCTGAAAGCAAAATAGGAAGCTTTTCAATTGCCTCACCTATAAATATACTATCATTCTTGTATCCCCTGAAGAAGTATATATCCATATTTGTATATATGTCCTCATGTTATATTGGAGCATCTTTAGAAGAATGAACACAGCACTGGTAATTGTAGCTGCCTTGGGGAAGGAAACTGGGATAGGGTTAAGGGACAGACCTTTCATTATCCTTTACTTTTAAATTTTTAGCATATTTTCCATTCAAAATTAAATCAATGGATTAAAATTTTCATATGGTTTTGGAATGAATTCACCAATATTGTGAAACCCTTTCTGTAGGGAGGTTGTATTTGGTCACATGTTTTTAAAGAACAGTACACATAGATGTAAAGTATACAACATGATGATTTGATATGTTTATACATAGTAAAGTAATTGTGATTTTTTTTAACAGCCTGGAACACTGATCGCCGACCTTACTGGGCACTGTGGACTGGTTTTATGGAAGAAGGTTTTTCAATGGACTTGGGGTGGGGGATAGTTTTGGGATGATTGAAGCATATTGCATTTACTATGTACAATATTATTATTAGTAGTAGTATTATTTATTTATTTTAAAGGGAGTAGTAAATGAGAAATAAACAAACAAAAAAATAGAACAGTAGCAGCATAGCAGTACAACAAACATAAACAAATCAAAGCGAGAGAATTCAAAGTGATACAGGGTCTCAAGACAAAATACGAAATCAACAGTGGTTGTTACATTACATGTCACTATCCTCAACTACATTGCTCACATTACCAGATGTAACAATGAAAGATTGCTCAAACCATTAAAGAGAATAAGAAAATAATTCTTCGATAAAACATTAGAGATAAAACAGAGTTTCACTAGACAAGATGGTAGGAGTTCACCATTGTAATTCCATTGCATATTGTTACCTTCAAATCAGTTGCTCAGACCACTAGACACAAGCATGCAAAGTCGATCAGAACATAAAAAATTGTAAGCATTAACTGTTCATTTCAATACACCATCAGACATCAGCAATGCAGTCATCGCAGCTATTCATATATATATTTATATTTTGCCTTCCTTCTTTTTTCTTCTTTGCCTCATCCCAGTTGTTCCTTCCTTTGAGCAATTTCTTTCCCTTTCCTATCATCTATTGTATGTTTTGAGTTTTACCTAGTCTTTCAGGTTCCTGCACCAAGGAGACAATATGATGCTTACAACTGTGGGTCTGATTTATTTCACTTATGAGTATGGTCTCTAGTTGCATCCATTTACCTAAAAAAGCCTCAAGATGATCTTTTTTAATAGCTGAGTAATACTCCATAAAATACCACAACTTTTTATCCATTCTTCAGTGGATGGGCAATTGGGTTGTTTCGAAGATTTAGCTATAACAAATTGTGCTGCTATAAACATGGGTGCACATCTATTGCTATGGTATGATGTTTTTAGTTCTTCTGGGAAAATAGCCAGAAGGGGAATAGCTCGATTACATGGGACTTTCAATCCTAGTTTTATGAGAAATCTCCAAATTGATTTCCACAGTGGTTTCACCAATCTACATTCCCACCAGCAGTGGAGTAGGGTTCCTTTCTCCCCACAGCCTCTTCAGTGTTTGTTATTGTTTTATTTCTTGATGACAGCCATTCTTTCTGGGGTGAGATGGAATTGTTGTTTTAATTTGCATATCTCAAATGAATAATGATGCTGAATATTTTTTCATGTATTTGTTCACCATTGGTGTTTCTTCATCTGAGAAGTGTGTATTCATCTCAGATGCCCATTTTTGGAATGGGTCTTTGAATTTAGGGGCCCTGATTTTTTTAAATTCTTCATATGTCTTAGGTAGAAGTCCTTTGTCTGACAGGTAGTTGGCTAAAATTTTTTCCCAATTCTTGGGTTTTCTTTTTCTTTTATTTGTGATTTCTTTAGATGTGCAAAAACTTTTCAATAAAATGAGATCCCAGTTGTTGATTCTTTGAAGTATTTCCGGTGCAGTTTGGTTTTTGTTCATGAACTCTCTGCCTACCCCAATGTCGTCAAGATTTTTACCTAATTTCTCTTCCAGTAAATTTAGTGTTTCTGTTTTAATATTTAGATTTTTGATCCATTTTGACTTTAATTTAGTGCATTGTGAAAGACATGGTGTAGTTTTAGTCTCTGGCATGTGGAAAGCCAGTTTTTCCAGCACTATTTATTAAAGAGGCTATCTTCCTTCCATTGAACATGTTTGGCCCCTTTGTCGAAGATAAGGTAATCAAGTGTGTTTGTAGGTATATCTGTATCTTCTAATCTGTTCCATTGATTGTCAGGTCTGTTTTTGTCCCAGTACCATGCTGATTTTTATCACAGTAGCTTTGTAATATAACTTTAAGTCAGGAATTGTGATGCCTCCTGCCTTTCCTTTGTTTCCCGAGATTGCTTTTGCTATTCTAGGCCTCTTCTGGTTCCAGATGAAATTTAGGAATGTTTTCCCTAGATCTGTGAGGTATACTAATGGTATTTTAATTGGGATTGCATTGAATCTGTACAACAATTTTGGGAGTATGGCCATTTTCACAATGTTGGTTCTTCTTATCCATGAGCAAGGAATATCTTTCCGTTTTCTGATAGCCTCTATAATTTTCACTGTATAGGTCTTTTACTTCTTTTGTTAGATTGATTCCTAAGTATTTCATCTTTATAGATGCTGTTGTGAAAGGTGTGGTTTCCCTAATTTCTCTCTCAGTCTGTTTGTTACTTGTGTACAGGAATATTATTGATTTTTGAGTGTTAACTTTGTATCCAACTATGCTACTGAATTTGGTTATTAAATCCATGAGCCTTTTGTAGAGTTTTTGGGGTCTTCTGTGTAGAATATCATGTCATCTGCAAATAATGATAATTTTACTTCTTCCTTTCCTATCCTTATTCATTTTATTTCTCTCTCTTGTCTAATTGCTCTAGCCAATATTTCCAGAAGTATATTGAACAGGAGTGGTGACTGTGAATATCATTGTGTTGTTCCTGATTTTAAAGTGAAAGCTTTCGATTTTTGACCATTTAGTGTGATGTTAGCTGTTGGTTTATCATGGATAGCTTTGATCAGCTTGAGGGAAAGGCCATCTATTCCTATTTTCTGTAGGGTTTTCAACATGAATGAGTGTTGGACGTTATCAAAGGCTTTTTCTGCACTGATGGAAATGATCATGTGATTTTTGTCCTTGACTCTATTGACATGGTGTATTACATTTTTTGATGTGTGTATATTGAACCATCCCTGCATTTCTGGTATGAATCCTACTTGGTTGTGGTGTATAATATTCTTGATAATTTGTTGTATTCTGTTTGCTAATATTTTATTGAGAATTTTTGCACCTATATTCATTAGGGAGATAGGCCTGTAGTTCTCTTTCTTGGTTGGGTCTTTCTCTGGTTTTGGTATCAGGGTAATACTTGCCTCCAGGAATGAGTTGGGGAGAATTCCTTCCCTTTCAATTTCATTAAAGAGTTTGAGAAGAATTGGTGTTAACTCTTCCCTCAATTGCTTGTAGAATTCAGCTATGAATCCATCAGGACCCAGGCTTTTCTTCATTGGCAAGTTTTTAATTACATTCTCAATTTCACTGGCTGATATTGAGTTATTCAAGATTTTTATATCTTCTTCATTCAGCTTTGGTAATTCACATGTATGGATAGTATAGTATACATTTCCTCTGTGTTTTCCATCCTATGAGAGTAAAGATTTTCAAAGTAGGTTTTGATGATCTTGTGAATTTCTTCAGGATCTGTAATGATTTCACCCCTTTCATTCCTTATTGTGTGTATTTCAGTGTTTTCTTTCCTTTTCTTGATATGGTTGGCTAGGGGTTTATCTATTTTATTTATTCTTTCAAAGAACTAACCCTTTGATTCATTAATTCTTTGTATTGATTTTTTAGTCTCCATTGCGTTAATTTTTTGCTCTGAGCTTTATAATTTCCTGCCTTCTTTGGGCTCTGGGTTTGACTTGCTCTTCTTTTTCTAGGAACTTGAGGTGCAGCATAAGATTGTTTATTTGTGCTTGTTCTGTTTTCCTGAGGTGGGAGTTCACTGCTATTAATTTCTCTCTGAGGATTGCTTTCATTGCATCCCACAGGTTCCTGTGTGTTGTATCTCCATTTTCGTTTGATTGTAAATAGTGTTTAATCTCTATTTTGATTTCATCTGTGACCCATTGGTTGTTCAGGAGGATGTTATTTAATTTCCAGCTGTTTATGGAGTTTCTGTGTTTTCTTTTGTCATTAATTTCCAATTTCTTTGCACTATGGTCTGATAGTATACATGAAATAATTTCAATTCCTTTGTATTTACTTAAACATGTTCTATGTACTAGTATATGGTCTATTTTAGAGAACATCCCACTTGCAGCTGAATAAAATGTGTATTCTGATGCTGTTGGGTAGACCACTCTGTAAAGTTCTACTAAGTCCATATGTTCACAAGTTTGGTTAAGTTCTGTTATTTCTTTCCCAATTTTTTGTCTAGTTGATCTATCTCTTTGCAACAATGGTGTGTTAAAGTCCCCTGTTATGATGCTACTTATTTCATTTTTCATGTCTGTTAGAATTTGTCTTATATAGGTGGGTGCTCCTATATTTGGTGCATAGATGTTTACGATTGTTATTTCTTCCTCTTGAAGCTTCCCCTTCACAACTATGTAGTGACCTTCTTTATCTCTTTTAATTGTTCTTGGCTTGAAGTTCCCATTGTCTGCAAACAGAATAGCTACACCCACTTTTTTTCTGGGTTCCTGTCTCATGGAGTAATGTTTTCCATCATTTAATTTTCAGTCTATTAGTTTCCTTTTGGGTTAAATGTGTTTCTTGTATACAGCATATAGTTGGATTTTGTTTCTGATCCATTCTGCTAGTCTGCTTCTTTTGGTTGGTACATTGAGACCATTTACACTGATGGTTATAACTGATATGTACTGGCTTATTTTTGTCATGCTATTTTCCTGCTGTTGGATCCTCCTTTTTCCCTCTGTTTAATTGCTTGCTTTGCTTGTTGGTTCCTTTCTGTTGTTGTTCTTGAAGTTGCAGTCTGTTTTATCTCTTTCTAGTATATCTTTTAGTACTCTTTGTAGGATTGGTTTGGTGCTCATGCATTTCTTCAGTTGTTCTTTATCATGAAAATATTTTATTTCTCCATTAAATTTGAAGGGTAGTTTTGCAGGGTACATCAATCTGGGTTGGAAATTGTTTTCTTTCAGTGCCTGAAATACTTCACTCCAAGCTCTTTTTGCCTTGATGGTTTGTATTGAGAAGTCTGCTGTGATTCTGATAGGCTTTCCTTTATAGGTAATCTGTTTTTTCCACTAACAGCTTTTAGTATTCTGAGTTTTTGTTTAGTTTCTGGGATTTTGATCACTATATGTCTGAGGATAGATTTATTTTGGTTATGATTAACTGGAGTTCTATATGCTTCACTTATCTGGATGTCAGATTCTTTCCCCATGCCTGGGAAATTTTCTGCTATTATTTCTCCAAATTGTCTTTTTATGTCATTTGTGTTGACACCTGCTGTTTCATTAATACCTGTTAACCTGACATTATTTTTCTTTGCTTCGTCTTGCTGTTGTTTACTTGTTATTTCCTGGTTCCTTGTTGTTTTTAAGAGATCCCTCCTTTCACGTTCATTAGTGGCAATGCTATCTTTAAGTCTGAAAGTCTATCTTCAGCTTCGTTCAGGTGGTTTTGCAAGCCCTTGATGGAATTTTTAAGTTCCTGTATATCTGTTTGTATCTGTTTCATACCTCCTAGTTCTTTTCTGTATGATTCACTGAAGGTTTCCTTGAGTTGTCTATGCTCTTCTATTTTCTTGTCTATCACATCTTTGGATATGCTGAACATTTATTTCATTATTGTTGTCATTTCTTTTCTCACCTGAGATACATTATTTCTGATCTGATGTCTTCTATGGCCTGATGGATTTGTTTCTTTACTTCAGTTGCTATCATTTCAGAAAGTTCAGGTGTATGACTTCCAGGCTCTTCTGTGTTGATGTCTCCTGGACTTGTTTTGGGTGGTGTGGAGGTCTGGGAGTGCATTTTGCTCCTTAATTTTGTCATTTTTGAAGATCCAGAGGCTCCCTGGAGTGAAGCCTCACTCTCCTGATTGTGTGTGAGTGGCAGAGCAAGAGTCTGCAGATTCACAGTGCTCAGTGTAGCTTCTGTGCTGGTGAGTGGTGGCAAGCTGGGGTCCCAGATGCTCCCGACCTTTCTTGCATTCAGTTGGCTCCCAGGAGTGTGTGGGAAGGGTGGGGGAGGCTCACTGGCATTCCTGAGACTGTCTGGGGTTCAGCCCAGCTTCCACAAAAGTAGAGGGGATGCAGGTCATGTTCATCAAAGCTTCGGATATTGCCTAGGAGAGAGCCTGCTTCCCACACTGGAATGGGAGGGGTGAGCGTGAACTCCCTGAGGCTGCTGACTCTGTCCAGGTTTCAGCTGAGCCCCCCGGGGGTGTGTGTGAGTTATTCTGGCAGTGACCATCATGGCCCCAGAAGTTGTCCAGGGGTTCACGTGCCTCATACCCGAGTGGGGGAGGCACCAGACTGGCTCATCGGGGTTCCTAAAGGAGTCTGATGTTTGGCCCAGCTCAGGCAGACACACTATGGATGTGGCAGTTAGCCACTGAGGCCCCAGAGTGTGCTGGAGGTTTCGTCTCCCTTGCACACTGGTCAGGGAGGCAAAGCTGTGACTCACTGTGCTTTCTGAAGATGTCTGGGGCCTATATTTTTGTTATTATATTATAACATAATGAAATAATTACGTAACCCACCAAGATGCAGAATCAGTGGGAGGCCTGCATTTGTTTTCTTGTAACTAAATGGTGCCCTCTGGGAGTGATGGAGTTGATGACATCTGAGGTGTGTTGCTTACGTCCAGTCTATCCCATAATTTCATTTTGGTTGATGTCATTGGAGAAAACCCTGCCTCACAAACATAGGATGTTGGACATGGGATCAGGTTTTTAGTGCTTTAGTAGGAATCTCAGGATATTCTGCCTTGACTTTAATCCAGAAGGGTATGGACATTTAAAGTTATCACAAACATACTTTTAGGCAGTTGTCATTTGCAATGTCACACAGTTGATCTTCTTCTAGTATGGACACAGTTGAGTCATCTGACTTATTAAAAAATGTGTCACAGACCCATTCTTTCCAAGTTTGGGTGTATTCTGTGATTGGGAAGTAGTGTACAAACTCTTCTGAAAGCTGAGATAGGTGATCATGCACCCCTAGGAGAAGGAAGGCGCCGGTACAGTTTCTCTCAAAAATCTCTGCTGGTGTTGGAAATGTGAAAAGTCCCAATGCTCATTGTCATCCCCAAAATTCTAGTTTGGCTTTGAATGCAGCCACTTTGTCTGCCAATTTGAACATTGTTGTTATTCTTCCATTTTCATCTAAAGTGACTCATTGAGTTCATTAAGCATGTTGAATATACAGGTTTAGTGACCCATCAATGTCACTGAAATGTGCTGCCAATAGTGACTAGTTTTAGAAAAGAAATCTCTCTAATGCTATCATATTTCAAAATCTCTGGCATGGATCTACATTTAGAAAGTCATCATACTTCTGTGTATAAGAGAAGACCTGTGTGCTTTTCATCCATCTCCTCACAGATCTGTGTGAACACATGTGAGTTGAGGGCATGTACTTTAATGTGGCTGATAATTTCAGTACCATTCTGCCAAATGTGGTTCAGTTCAGGTGACATTGTTTGGCTAGGCAGCATTTCTCTATGGATGACTGCAGTGGTTTTTTGGTTGTATCAACTTGAGAAGTTTAGAAGCTTAACTAGATTGGCTTAGCAATTCTACACCCTAGGGTGTAGAGGACCCACCCTAGGGCCTCATTGCTTGGATGGTATAAAGGGGAAATGGGGAAGGATGGATGGGTTTCCATTTTCTTGGAGGTGCTCCAGTCTTCACCTTCGGCTTGGATGTCATCTCGTGACTTCTAGCACAGAGCCTTCAGCTTCCACCTTGGATTCTTCAGCCTTCCGGCATAGACTCATCAGCCTTCTCTTGCAGACCCGTCAGCCTCCTGATACAGACTTGCATGCAACACTGCAGTGAACTCCAGACCCTGGACTGAATCCTTTCGTCTCCAGTGTGCAGACACCCTCTGAACTCTTCCTCATCCAGCCCTGTGGCTGACCGTTGTAAGCCAATCTTGTAATTTCTTATACATTTGTATATCTTGTGTTATATCTGTCTCTCTAGTAAAACCCTGACTGATACAATGACACAGTGCAGAAACTCATATTCAGAAGTGACCTATTTGATCTGAATAGTAAAACCAGAAAGTCATTCAGCCATGATACCTGTTCCATGTGTGTACATACTGACACAAAATGACCAGTTCAGTTTTCCAATATGTAATCATTCAAACACTTGAATAGTTCTGCAGCTGTGGTGTTGGTTTGCAACAAAAGTGCATGTAACCTATCCTCATGCACATCATCCTGAAAAATACATCACACAAAAACAATCATTGTTGGCTTATTGTCAACATCAGTAGATTGGTCAACCTGGATTGTGTGCCGTGGAGACTCATTAATTCTAACAATTGTGCCTTAATATCCTCTACTATTTCATCAATTTGTCTAGTTGTAGTGCTAGCCAAAAGAGGGACACACTCTACCTTTTGAAGTGCAGCTAAAACTGCATCTGAACTCTCCTAAGCGTTCACAACAAATGTCCTTAGCAACAGGCAGAGTCAAGCCTTCAGTAGTAAAGGCCTCTGTATTTAGTAACACTGTCAGCCACTAAGAGTGATGCTTTCTGTGTAGACACATTTGATGAAGTGGTGGTCTTCATGAACTGCTTCTGTTCTTGGGTTCACATTTTTGCAAAGCTCCAGGCTTGAGTTTTAGTGCAAGATGCTTGGTCTTCATGTGGAGAAACAGTCTTAAAAGTTCCATGGCTTTATTGGATAAAAGGTTACCATGTGTTATACAAAGCTAGCTTGGAAAATGTGAATCACCTATTGCAATAAACATATTTTTAGTAGGACTCTTGGTATTTTCTTTTAAGTGCCACTTTTTGTTGGCAATTTTAAGAGTCTTCTGCTGACTCATCATTGGGTCTTTCCTCCTTTTCTAAGAAGCTTTCTAGTTACATTGTTTTTCGCTCATTTTGGCTAGGGTTAGCTGCAGGCTTCAAAACAGTGACTAAGACAAGTGAGCACTATGGAAAAGAGGCCTGGATGAAAGTGATGAATGAAATGTGGCCACACACAGTCTAAACTAAGTGTTAGATTTTGACTTAAGCCTGCCACCTGATGTAGCTGTACAAGTGAAGTATATCAACTTACCACTGTAAAGCTCGTGCCTGCATGCAGCTTAACTTGCCACTCACCAGTGGATATGAGCCTGATAGCAACTGATTTATTATGCTCTCTCTGCATTCAAATCTTTCTGCTAATGTTAATCTCTATTTGCAGCCATTCACCAGTGCTAGCATCACCACCTCAGATTCACCTTAGATCATCAGGCATTGGATTTGCATAAGGAAAGTACAACCTAGATCCCTCTGATGCACAGCTCACAGTAGGCTTTGCAATCTTATGAGAGTCTCATACCACCACTGATCTCACAGGGGGCTGAGCTCAGGTGGTGATGGGAGTGATGGGAATGGTGAAAGTACAGGT
This sequence comes from Chinchilla lanigera, assembly GCF_000276665.1. Taxonomy (NCBI): domain Eukaryota; kingdom Metazoa; phylum Chordata; class Mammalia; order Rodentia; family Chinchillidae; genus Chinchilla; species Chinchilla lanigera. Next base: position 8,885,048 of record NW_004955402.1, on the reverse strand, counting down.
GGAGCTTAGCTCACTAGCTCATCTCCTGCTGTGTGGCCTGGTTTCTAATTGGCCACCAACTCATACCAGTCGATGACTGAGGGCTTGAGGTCCTCTGGCCCAGAATATTTATTATCTCTTCCTCCAGTATCATAGTTCATAAATGTGGAAGTTCAGAAAGCTTAGAAATTATCTAAAATGTTTACTTTAAAAAGGAGGACATGAAGTTCCAGAGTGGTGAAGGGATTTGCCTTCTGCAACCTTCTTTCTTGCCTAGTAGTCATGGCTTCTCATCTTTCTACCTGACTATTCCCCAGATCCTTCAGGCCTGGCTTCTTCCTCGATGAGTCTGCCTGATTTGATGGAACTGAGAGAGACTTCTGATCACTTTGGACAGAAAATTGAAAAACAGTATAGAGATGTGAATGCATTGGATAAAACATTAAAATATATCTAGTGGCAATGCAAATGAATGTTTATGTTTCTTATTCAGTCTAATTTTAGTTCATAAACATTATTCTGACTCATGTTTGTGTTTGTTGCCTTTTGGTAATGCATAGTAGCAATGGTATTCTGGACAAATAGCTTTCCCTGGTCATCTTGCAAATCATTATCTCTACCGTAGTTATTCTAGTATTTGTGATGCAGCGGATGCCATGTTCTTGAGAAAAAGGTGATAGAGGTTGTGGGCTATCTAAATATGGGCTTTGATTTTGCAAGTAATTTTGTTCAATATAATGTATATTTTCAGGTAAATTAGAGCACATTCTGAATAGTGTTCTTCTCTGTAGTCAGGGCAACAAAACTTGCTCATTGCATTTAAAAATTCATAGATGCTTTATGAATTAATAAAACTTTAAAAATAGTCAACTCATTATTTTAAGTTTAGTGGTTGATCATGATTAATAGATAAGGGAACTTTAAAAAATTAATGAAAAAATGATGCATCACGTTGCAACACTGTGTTATAAGTAATGTAATTAATGAAGAAAAAGATGCATATGATGTTGAAGTACACGGGCAAATATGATTATCCTGACAATCAAATATTTACTCACAGAGCATCACTGAGGTCTGTTATGTGCGAGGTACTGCAGGAGCTGCTAAATGCTTTTTGGTTGCTCATCTCAGAATCATTCCATAGCATATATTTTACAGCAGAAACTAAAATTAATTTCAGATGAATTAAAGGGTGAAGTTTTGGATAGTTAACACAGTGGTTCTACTGCCTTCTATTTCTTTGCTGAAAGAAACTGTCAATGAGTCCTTGATTGATCAATATTGCATGTCTCTATCTGTTTTCATGAGAAACCACTTTGAAGATATCAATGTGTAAGACAACAAGCATTGTTAACTTCCTACCACTTTGTTTGTAACTCTGTACTGTCTGTACTGTTCTTTTGCTATTTTGTAAAATGTTGTCTGTCTGTTAATGTTTTCCTGCTTTTATTTTTAAAATTAAAAAAAAGGTAAGGAAGAAACTTTCTGAAAATATCTTGAAATAGGAAGCTGATTTAATCATGAGAATGAACGGTCAATTGTTTTGACCACATTAAATTCCTGTCCCACAAAATAAACCGTTATTCTCATCGGTAGTCACTGCGCCCTGCCACCTCTTTTCTAATCGCATTGAGAAATCCAAATGTTGTGTCCCTGTGTCCGGGGGGGGGGTGTCAAAGGTTTCATTGGGCCTCCTCATTTGAACCCAAAAAACAATCCTTCTGCCTTTCCTGCCAAGTTTAGGGTTAGTACCAGTATCGTTTTGTTGAAAGTTCCCAAATGTCTTCATATGGTATTTGATTGTCTTATATTTTTCTGTACCACTTTGGATAGTCCCTTCACTAAAATTTCTTCAAAGCCCAGGTGAGGCTGCCATAGCTTCCTCCTAGGACCGTGAATGATACAGCACTCAAATTATAGAATTCAGTGTTGATATTTTATGAAATTCTCATAAAAATCAACATTAATAGATATTATTTACATACAGTGAAACACACCCAATTTGCCTAAGTAATCTGATGATCTTTGGAAAAATATATATATTGCATAACCACAATTACACTCAAGAAAATGCAAATGTCCATTACCCTTCAAAAATTCCCTGTATCCTTTCTAAATCAAATCTTCCCACCTACATATCCCACCCCCCCCCGCAATCTCTAATCTACTTTCTATAAATATAGATTAGATTTGTGCTGTGGAATTTCAACTAAATGGAATCAGAGTATACACTCATTGGTATCTGATACCTTTTCATCAGCATAACATTTCAGAGATTCATCCATATTGTTACATGTATCAGGAAATTTTTTATTTTCAAGTAGTATTTAGTTACAAGAGTAAATTATAATTGGTTTATGTATTTTCCTGTTGATGGGCACTTGAGTTGTTTGCAGGTTTTAGCTCTTATAAGCAAACATACATATAAACATACTATAAACATTCATGTACAAGCCTTTGTGAGGATACTTTTTTTTTGAGGTTAAGAGCAGAATATATTTATTGAGGAAAAGAAAGCTTCTGTCCAAGGGAGAGAGACCAAAGGGGGACCCCAGTGGGTTGCCCCAGACTGTGTCTTTTCTAGGGACTTTTATAGAGCAAAACCACAAGGTGAGGTGGATCCAAATTGGGGGGAAAATGAGAAATCACAGGGTGGGCATGAGTTGGGACAAAACTATGGTCAGCCAATAAGAATTGTTCAGGTAAAATTGATTAAATCAGGATCAAATGGGGAAGCAAGTCATGTAGCAAGCAGGCATGAATACAGAACAGGGGCTTTTCCTGTGAGGGGTTGGGTCAAGGGCTCTTTAAGGTGATCGCTACCTGTTTAGAATATCAATCCCTGATGTTCATCCCTAGCCAGGTATGTGGGTGTCTTTTTTTTTTTTTGGTATCGGGAATTGAACTCATGATCTCATATCCCCAGCTTGAGGATACTTTTTTTTTTTTTTTTGAGAGGTGAACACTCAAGAAAATAAAAGTATTCTTTCTAAAGTGGTTGTGTCATTTTACATTTCCTTCAACATATCAGATTTTCATTTGTCTTATGCTTACCTAGTCCTACTTTCAATATTAACATTTTTAGCCATTTTAATGGTTTCATTGTGGTTTAACCTGCATTTCCCTGATGATTAGTGGTGTTCAGTGTCTTATCTTGTAATTTCGCCATTCCAGAAAAATGAGGTTGCATTACTGAAATCATATCCTAGATACAAGTCCTCTGGGAGTGAAGGCATTGCAAACATTACTCCCGATTTCCCTTACCTTTTAGTCTTCTAATGTTTACAAAGAAGCATACATTTTGAAGAGGTCCAGTTTAACAATTTTATGACTCACGTTATCTTGACAAATCTTTGTCTACTGAGGCAATGAAGATTTTTTTCTTCTGGAAAATTCTTCTTGCTTTTTTAGACATGAACCCTACAGGGAGTTAAATTGCCCCTTTGCTCCCTTTGTGGTTTTGTTCTCCTTCCTGTGTTCAGTTTCACAGTTTTTGTGTGTATATGTCTATCTGTGATTTACATTTTCCATGTGAATTATTGTGCATAACTATATTTAACATTATTTTGTGAACTTACAAATCTATATAAATGATCTCATCTTACACATGTTATCAGTTTGCTTTCTCTGTGAGTCAGATCATTTCAATATAGTGGGGACTAAACCTATAGTCATTTATTTACCTCATAGTTCTGTAGTCCTGTCCTTTGGATTGGACTCAGCAGAACAGTTGCTTAGCTGGTCTCAGCTCAGCTTATGCATGTGTCTATGGTCAGCTTCCAAGTATGCTGGGGTTGACTCATGTAGTGGGTAATTGGTTTGGTCTGTGCAGGTAATATGATATATATATGGGGAGACATATATCTATCTCCAAATATATATGGATATATTTGGCTTTGGGCTAGTCAGGGCTTATACTCATCATGATGAAAGAATCCTAAATTGGGCAAGCGCTAATATTCAAATGCTTTAAAAGTCTTTTCTTGGATCATACTTGCTACCAACCTGTTGAACAAAGTAATGAACAAAGAAGAGTCTAGAATCAGACTGGGAGAGCGCTCATGCTTCCTCCCCATATTTTGCCCCCCATATTTCCAAATTCCTGCACTTCCGATGAGCATATTCTGAGAGTCCCATGGGCACTGCTTCCTCTAATCACCATGATGGAACCCTGGATCCTTTTTTCTTGTGAACACACCTCTAAACTCTCTTCCCAATCCATTACAGGTAGATGGGACCATGTCATTGCTCCTTGACGATACAATGTATGTGAGAACGATGTTGGCTATTCCCAGTATTATCTCTTAAAACATTCTAAGTGGTCCTCTACCTTCTCAGTAAAGAAGATGGGAAACCAGCAGGAAGCCTGAGACCAGATGCGAGGGGAGAGTGACTGCTCAGCCTCGACGTGGAAGGAGGCTAAATGCCTCTGATGTTTATGCTGACCAACACAAGTGGCAAATTTCTGAAGACTGTAGAGTTTCACACATTATAAAATATTTGCCAAATTTTAATGCATATATACACACAATATAATCTAAGACTAGTTATATGCTTTAAAGATATAACTTTATTTTTAAGTTCTAAGGAGCTCTGAAGCCTCAAGATCTCCTTATTTATCCAGCAAGTTAATGGAATTAAAATAGTCATTCATTCTTTAAATATTCATGTAGTTCTGGAGAGCCTATGAGGGTAAAAGTACATTATCAATTGAGAAATGTAGGCATGCAAAACCTCAACCATCAGTCCAGATTTCTATCTTTATCTCTTTCTGACTATTGGCATTTCATTATCAGAATCTTATTCCTTTGAATGAATGATTATCTTGTATTTTAGATATCTCTTGAAAGTACGAACTCTCTTGTAGTCTCCATTCTGAAGAGTATTTAGTTAATTTTTTTGGTTATGTGACCAGAAATAGAATTTTATGACTTTAAGCAAAGAGAATGATACTATAAAGACATCAGTGAGTTCACAGAATTGAACAGAGGATGGACATGAATGATTATTCCTCATGAAGATCAGGGAGGTGGGAAGACGTGTCAATAGTGCCTATTGTAGAAGCTCTCCTTGGATTCTGCTGTTGAGTACCTTGGCACCAACTGGTTTTCTGTCCTTTAGAATCTCTGCTGTAGATTAAGATACATGGGAGGGACACTGATTCAGCTCCTAGTGCCCAGGAAGGAGGAAGTACTAGGGTTTGTGGCCCCCATTAGACACACAGAAATGAGAAAGGGAAATTCTTTGGAGAAAGGGTTATTAAGTGTTATAAAAAGGAAAACTGGTGTGGGGAATAATTCCCCGCAAGTGTATTCATTGAAAAGGGGGAATCGTTTGATGTCTTGGTGTAAATTTAATTAAATTTCATTACATATGTGTATTTGGTTAAAGGAGAGGAAGCAGTATTATTGTGTGTTATAGGCTGACTAAATTGTACATATGTTTATAAAAATTTATCTATCTATCTATCTATCTATCTATCTATCATCTACCTATCTATCATCACCTCTCCATCTAGTTGCAGTACTGGGGGCCTCACACTGAGCTACATCCCCAGGCCATTTTCTTTTTCTTTTTGAGACAGGGTCTTGCTAAATCTCTAAAACACCTAGGCTGGGATTGCAATCCTTCTACCTCAGTCTTCCAGAGTGCTGGGATTATATACATGTACCATCTGTCTGGCTAAATTATCCCATTAATATTGGATGGCTATACAGTCCAGGATCAGAGCTAGTGAAAATAAAAAAAGATGTAAAGAAAAATAAGGAAAGAGTAAGGAGTTCCTGAAACCAACCACAAGCTTTGCCTAGATAGAGAAATCATAGAGGCATTATCAGTAAAATTGTTGTTCAGTTGTTTCTCAACTCTATGAAACTTGGCTGTGTCTAGATGTTTCAAATTACTTCCTGGTAGCAATATGCCAGAGACTTAAATAAAAAAAAGGAATTGTGGATAGACTTTTGTTGGAATTCTACATGATTTATTTTATGGTAGAAATAAATGAAGAGTACCATACTTTATGTCAAGAAAAAAGGAAAACCTAATAAATCAAAACTTTACATACCTTTAGAAGTTAACTTTCAGACTTGAAAAATGGAGAGAAAAGTGGGAAAGCACCCACATGAAGCACAAGTGTGCAGAAATTAATTTCTTAGGGCACGTGAGACGAAATCTCTCTTTTTTTTTGTATTTTAGTGTGACATACAGTTGAGGGATTGGAAAACCTTTGTAGGGTTTTGCTTATAGTGCAGGTAACCTTGCTGTAGATAATCTTTGCAGCTCGGACCCTGATGTCTGATGTTTAGCTGGAGGTACCTTGTTGTGTTCCCCATTGCATTCTCTCCCTTACCCACCCCTCCCACACAGGTATGCAGCTCACACTGTAAGGATTTTCACTGGCTTTTGCTAACCGTCTTAGAGTTGAGTTCTTTTTGTATTTTGGTCCTTTAGGATGGATGGTTTTCATATGCCTCAAATTCTAAGGTCTCAAATTCCCAATGGTCTCCCAAATAAAACTCATTTTAAGTAAAGAAATATAGCTTTTATTTTTCTCTAAAAGATACTTCCAGATGATTCCATTCTCTATTACATTCCTTGGGTTATAGAACAATTATTAACTAGACTTTTTTTAAATAAGGTTTTTAAAATTTTAAATCAAAGTGGAATAGATCCTCACCAATTTAGACTTTTTAAACTTAAGAATTTGTGATTATTGGGAAGGGAATGATGTTTACCTTTATGTCACAAAAAAAGAGAATAATGTAAGTAATTTTGGGGGTATGTTTAACCTCAAAAAACACCCATCAATCATACTGTTATGGTTTGTGTCTAGGTATCCTGCCTAAGCCTCATGTGGTCATAGCTGGGGCTTTTTCAGAGGTGGCTGCATCTAGAGTGTATGGCACAGGAATTGATTTATGGTGCAATCTATGCTCAAGGGCACTAGGATTAAGGGTATGTGTGCTACCCATTCTGAGTAGCCTGGATAAGATGAAAGGGGCCGAAAGATATTGTTAAGGTTTCTTGTTGGTTTTGCTGTCTTGTGGTTGCCATGAACTGTTCTCTGTGATCCTTCTCTGCCAACCCACACTGCCTTGAATCCAGCTGGTTATGGACCAAAACCTCTACAAACTGTGAGTTAAATAAACCTTTACCCCTTTAACTTGGGATAGTGGGTATTTTCTCTCAGCAATGAGAGAAAAGTAACTAAGGCACATATTGTATTGGGGTGAAGGATCAAGTACACTTATGTATTAAGTGTTTATTGGGATTTTAAGCATTTTCCAACACATCATCGCTGGGATAGTGTTGGTGCTGACTGTTCTTGTTGGGAGGGAAAACTATTTTAGGGGAAAATTTTTTGAGAAGTGCTTCTAATTCTTGCAATAGGAATTTAACAGTAACTGATGACTTTCCATTTGGAGCATCCCCAGAGTTGAATTGAAGCCATGAATATGCTTTCGTGTGGGTAGTACACAAATAAGTCCTAAGGAATAGAAGCCATCTTTAGCAAGAAGACAGGGATGACATAGTGAGCTAGCAAAATTAGTTTCTTAGGTACCGAGGGAGAGTATTAATATACTAAGTCATTGCCAGGATTATAAAGGAGCAGTAATCCCCAGATCACACAATCCACAATGGGTAAGTAGGTTTCCCTCAAGACATGTAATGTCTAAAAAGGTTTCTTGCTATAGAGAAAGACTTGAAATTACTGGAAGTGTGTCTTAGGGAGCACATCATGAGTTCTGGCAGAATGTCAGTTAGTATTTCCGGTGGAAATGGGGAATTCACAAGATGATTTTCAAAGTTGCAGATGTACTGGTGCTTTTCAAAGCTTTTTCCCAGTTACTGAGCTGTGTTTCTAGCCTTTACAGAAGGATCTCACATAGGTCTTATTAATGTGCAATGGTAGATCGGTTCACAGGGGTGAGAACCTGTGTTTCACTCCGGTGGTGTAGCGCACAGCCCACAGTTGCACCAGATGGGTGCAGAGTCTGTGCTCTTTGCAAAACCATGAAGAAACCAAAACCCATTTACCACCTATAGTCTTTGGAAGTTGGACAAATAATAGTAATAAATATCAGTACAGTAAAATAAGTTATGATCATTTGAGCTGTTAGCTAGGAAGTTTATCTTTTGTACCCTATTTAAACAATTATTTTTGGTAAAGAAAGTCACTTCAAAGAACTCTGTTTTGTTAAAAAAAAAAAGGTCTCCCATGCTCTCAGTTTGCTGTCTGTAATCTAGGGAGAAGAGCTCTAGTTTCATATTTTGTTTAGTAACATCTTTCTCTGTGTCACCTACACCCATCCCGGGACTTGGATATGGATACCTGCTTGCTACATGCTGGTTCTCTAGATTCTCTTCAGGTAAAAAATGAAGACTTGAGCTTCAGTGACAGCACGGCATCCTTCCCTCTCTCTTTGCCTACCTGAAGTCAACCCTAATCTTCAAGGTCAAACTCAAATTGCATTACCTCTGGCTACACTGACTTCTTTTAATTTCTAGTAATTCTGGAATTACTTGCAGTAATTTCCTTTAATCTTGTGCCTAAGCTCTCTTCCAGGTGTGAACTCCTTATCGCACAGTGATCCCTGTCATCAGTTATTGGTTAATAAAATGTAATATGGAAAAACTCCTTAAGAGGATAGTCAGTGATGTTTATGATTTCCTATCTGTTACACTTGTAATCTAGTATATTTTTGAGGGCTACTCAGTCTCAGGAGGACCATGCTAAATTCTAGAGATAACACAATGGACCACATTGTCCCTGCTTTTAGTATTACCTAGAGGCAAGCACGCAGTTCAATAAAAGTAACAGGTGGATGAGTTTTGTCTATATAAAAACTTGTGGGACTTGGGAAACGCAGATCCTAATTCTGCCTTGGGGTTCACAAAGAAGGTGATTTCACAGGAGACTTAGACAAGAAGCAGGAATTTGTAAGGTAGACTGTGAGGGGGAGCAGATGGATGGTATTTCAGACATGTGAAAGAAGCAAAGACTTTTTAAGTATTATGGGAGGACAAAGTATAAAGAGATTTAGTGGATGATTTGCTCAGAGGGATCAAATGGATCATGGTGATGGTGGGTATTTTATGTTATTATGAAACACTTTTATTTCCTCCTGTGGGCAATGGAATCAAACAGGAATTTGGAGAAGAATGGATATTATCATAAAGGAAAACTTAAAGTCATAGGCACAAGCAAAGACTTTCTAAACATGACTCTGTATTAGTCAGCTTTCCCATTGCTGGGACACAAATATCTGACACCCACAATTTAAAGGAAGAGAGGTTTAATTTAGCTCATGGTTTCAGGGAATTCAGTGCATGGCTAGCACGTTCCAAGGCAGAAACATCATGGTGGAAATGTGTGGAGAGCAAAGCTACTTAGTTCATGATGGCCTGGAAGCTCAGGAGGGAAACTGTGCCAAAGAAGATGACATCAGGGACCAGACATAGTTCCTTAGGTCAGTCCTTCATGAATTACCTAAACATAACTTGGAAGAAAGCTGTACCCATCCTCTGAGTGGGTACCAAAGCCAATGAAGTTGACATTCCACCCTAAGTGCCACAGACTTCAGAACAATAACAAGAATTGGCACTGGGGTTACATCAAATAAGAAAGCTTCTGCACAGAAAGGAAACAGTCAACAGAGTGAAGAGACAGACTACAGAGAGGCAGAAAATCTTTGGCACCTGCTATCCTGGCAGAGGATTTATACCTAGAATGTATAAAGTACTCAAAATTGACACGTTACCACCACTAACAACAAAACAATTCAGTTGATAAATGGGTACTATGGCTTAAATCTACATGTCCCTCAAACCCTCATGCACTCACAGGCGGGGCTTTTGGGAGGTGGCTGGATCTAGGGTGTGTGATCCTGGATTATGGGTGGAGAATTGGGTGAATCCACTGATTGGACTGGCATGTTTTTGGGTGTACCTGAATAGATTTATTAAAAACAGAGACCTTGCTCTGGGTGTGGGCAGTGCCAACCAGTGTTTTTGTAGCCTGGATAGAATGTAAAGGGAGAGAGGGAAGACAGGCTTGCTGCTTCCTGCCTGCCCTTCCAAGGACTGTTTCTCCTCTGCCATGCCACCCTGCCTTGGAGCCAGCTGACTATGGATTGAAACCTTTACAAACTGTGAGCTAGCATAAACCTTTCCACTTTTTACTTGTGGATATCAGGCATTTTGTCTCAACCATGAGGAAGTACAGTAATGAAAACAATGAACAAATGAACACTTCTTTAAAAAAGTACAAATGGTTAACAGTCACGTGAAAAGAAGTCTATCATCTTTAACCATTCAGGAAATGCAAATGAAAACTACTGTGAGATTCTGTCTAACCCCAGGCAGCAAGGATTAAAAAAAATTGCTTGTGAGAATGTATGGGGAGAAAATATCCATTGTTGTTAAGAATATAAATTGGCACAACCACTATAGAAATCTGTATGGAGTTTCCTCAGAAAACTAAAATTAGAGCCATCATTTGATTTGGTATAACACTCCTTGAATTCTTCCTGAAAGAATTGAAGTCAGTACCCTAGGGATACTGCATATCCATATTTATTGTGGCACAGTTCACAATAAGTAAGCTATGGAAATAGCCTAGATGGCTGTCAACTGATGAAATTTAGTATATAAACACAATGGAATATTATTCAGGCATAAAGAATGGAAAATGTCATTTGTAGGAAAATGGCTAGCAGTGGAGTTATCCTTAAAAGGACAAATATCATACTATCATTCTAATAGTTAAGTTTTATTTTTTATCTTTTACATAAGACATTTTGCTGTTTTTCTTAGAAGCAAGGTATAGGGAAACTTTTCTTATTTTATCTCTACACCTCCATGTCCAGAGTTGAGGGTAGGTTATGCCACAAGGCCCATCCCATCTTCTGAAGTGGATCACTTATAGCACTTTGCTTCCAGCCTTCACCATATGGAAACAGAGTCTCATGTGCTGTATATGACTCTCCCAGGGGATGAGGGATTGGTAATACTACAGCTACTCATTTTAGAGAAGTGACTAGGGTCCCATCACTTGACTCAAGCTGTGATGTTGTCTTCATTCTGCCAACTAAGTGAAAACATATTTGCAGGATTAGCTGCTGTGCATGCTGGTCCTTCCTTAGAAGAGTGAAAGCAAATTTTTTTTTAAATATCAGATTTTCAAAAACTTTTGAAAAAAGAAGCCAACATCTTCCTTCTCTAGGAGAAAAAGAATTCTGTTGTCCAAAAATATGGGTTTACATGTGTAAAAATGTGGACAGAAACTGATGGTTTATTCACATATGAAATCAACCTTAATATCCTTACAGTTCTTTGTACTATCAAAGATTTCATTGCAAAAGTGGATCTTTGTTCTTCTCCAGTAAACCTGTCAGGATGAGCTAGGATTTTGAGATACATGTATTATTTTAACATTGCTTTCATTTTAAATCAGAATGACTATTTGGAAGTTACTCCTGCAGCCTCAGCTGTGCTTCTCCTATAGTGGCAAAAACCAGAAGACATTTTTAAGAACCCCTGGAAATCTCCATACTTGCTATTTATATGCTCTTGTTTGGAACACAAGTGAAAGAATTCATGAATATTACAACCTAAGCAGCTGTGTAAAAGTAAGCACGTATGCCTTCAGCTTGCAAAATAATTTCTTTATAGTTGAGCAAACCATGGCAGAAGGTCCATATCAATCGTTTTTGTTTCCCTGGATAAGTAATCTCTTTCATTCTGAAGCATGGAGGTGATGTGTAGAAAGATACAGCATCCGAATTTCAAGGTGGGGAGAGCGGGTAGTTAAAAGAACTACCGCTCTAGAACACAAAACAGAAGAACTTCCTGAATCCCAAGTTCAGAGTTGTTTGGAGCACCTAAAGGTCAGGAAAATCTTCTGCCTGGGTGATGAGGATCCTCACAGGGCCCAGCAGAAGCACTGCCCTTCCTGAGGGCTGGGCTGTCCTGAGCCCTGAGGACCCTTAACTACTGCAGCCCTCACTCCACCATTTTTACTCAATAATTAAGTTTTGAAGAGAACAAAAGTGGTCATTTTCTCAAAATGCACTTCCAGGGGTTTCTTTCAAAAAAAGAAAGGGCAGATTAGAAGATCTAAGGTGTTTTTAAAATGAGAAGTCTAAAATAGGTTGTGATTATGTATATTAATATGTACATACGTATAGACAAGCAAAGGAAGAATCTGTTGTCAAAGATATTTATCAAGTAGGGATTAGGGATTTCCTGCCCGATGTTAAGCAGGGTTGCTATAGAAATACGCATAGCCTGGGAATAACGATTACTTGCAAGTCAGGCAGTTTTATGAAAAAACATTTTCATAAAATAGTTCTGCAGTAGAGTTCTAATTAACAATATTCTGCAGATTGTTTTAAGTAACATTACAGAAATAATTCAGTATTCAGAAATATTTAATTATTTGCATGACTCTCATGTCTAACTGTTAAAACTCACAGGAGAGTGACATTTGACAGTAGAAACTTTTAATTAGAGTGCCTCTTTAACCATGGAGGGGGAAGTCAACACTCCCCTCCTAACCTTCTGAAAAGCCTGCGAAAGCTACCAGGAGAATGAGGGAGGAAGCAGCCTACCTTCTAGAAAACTAGAATTTTAGATAAAATTTTGAATTGCAAAGTAGGTTAAAAGACAGCCTGAAATACTGGAAATAAAATATATTTGCTGGAGACATTGGTGAAAGCGTACCCATGGCTGCAGTCTAAGAAAGTGCATACAAAGTGTTTTCCTTCAATAGGATGTGGTCAATTTTTATGGCGAAATGAAATCCTATGTTCACAGCATTGGGTGCCAGCATGCACGGGTCTGAGGTGGTGGCTTATGTGGTTTTTGGCTTTAAAGAACAGCAGAGGAGTGACCAAGAAAGAATTGTGGCAAAAGGCCTAATTGTAGGAAGTATAGTGCAGGAAGTGCAGTATAGCACCAAGAGTTCTGGCCCTTTCCTCTAAAGAGCTCTTTAAAGTAGCAGGTCCCGCTAAATCTTACTTCATTTAAAAAACAAGAGCTCACCAAATAACCTAGGTTATGGTATGGCAGAACCAAGGAGAGTGTGAGCAGGAAAACAATCCAATTGGAAACATGGTGTCATATGTTGCCTTGTGAATTACAGAAGACCTAAAAGTGTGCGCCACTCTGAAAAAGTGGGTGTAAAACAGCATGACAAGGGCTGCTGTCTGTCTACCAAATCTACTCTTCATATTTCTGGGCCTGGAGCTAGAGCACACTGCCATCTTAGAGCAGGACCGTGTGGCAGTAAGCATACTTAATGGCAGCCACTGCTGCATCTCCAGCTTCCCAACCCATGATGTCCATTTCCTTGCCACCCAATCTCCAGGTGTGAAACAAACCACATGTATTTTAAGTTAGAGTTATGGCATTATCCCTTTCCTGTTTCTTTCTTCCATGTTCCTTAGTGAAAACTAGATGACTATAACACAAAAGAGTTTATGTCTTGCTACTGCAATAGTCTAGACTGTTGCAGAGTTATAAAGGAGGAGATCTTTCCCTGCAGTCGTTCAAGGCCCCAGCTTATTGTCATATCCAATGTGACTGATATTTATGCTTGGAGAAGTGTATCAGGAAGGTATTACTGGCTGGGCCACCTCACTCTATGGCTTTCAAGGTCATGTTTCTTCACTTTGGACATGGCCATGGAGAAGGGGCATGAAAGAATCTTCCAGTGGGAGGAAGAGAAGAATATAGAAAACAGCAAATTCCTCTTCCACAGAAGATCCAAGGTGTAATTGAGAAACCTCCAAATTTGTTAAGAAGTTGTAAGGCTTCCCCAGATGGATTCTGTCATTGCTATGACTATTGTGTTTCTTGTTTCCTATTCTGAATGGGTGTTTTACTGTGGCTATCTTGTCTGTACTCTACTAATGTTTATTGGATATATACTTGTGTACATGGGACCTGTTAGCAACATTATTTTTAATCTACTAGAGTGTCAGTCCTCAAGAGACCATCATTGGACTTGGTATAAAGGACAGAAATCCCACAGAAGTCATAAATTTGAATCAGATGCAACTTCAGAATTATACTGGGTTTTCATCCTTAGGAAGGATGAGCACTTTTCATGGGTGGTTAGGAGGCAGGGAGTAACCAGAGGAGCAGACTGTGGCAGAAAGTATACTACTGTCCAGCAAAACCTTTGCTTCTTGGACTCTCAAACACATTTTCCAACCTCTTCTGTGCCGTGTGACTGCATTCTAGTCAACAGGATGGGAACAGAGGTGATGTGTGCCTCCTTCAGATGGTACCACGTACTCCCTGACTATCATCCTTCTGATGGACCGAGACGATCACTGTGATCAGAGAACACAGAGCGGCATGACAGTGTGACTTAGAAGCCCCCCAAATCCTCACTAGAGATATTTATTCCCTGAGCAAGAAATCAGTTTTTGTTCGTTTAAGCCATTATACATTGAGTCTGTTCAATGGGCTACAAAAGACAGTTTAGTCTATGCCAGGGAAGGAAGTAGGCAAAACTGAGGTATCTCTTCATAATGTTATGAGGCAAGATAAGAAATCGATCATCTGGGATCCCACACAATAAAACCCACGCTGTCATCAGATTGATGCCTAGCAGCACTTGATACATGCGGGACAATTTCGACTCTCCTTGACGAAAGGAAATAGACTTGAAAGTGTTGTATTCAGGCCAGCTGTCATTCAAGATAAATATATTGAATACACAAGAATTGAGGCTGTATTGTTTTCATGAATCTTCACGGAAGAAATTTTGAGAAGATGAACTCTGGTTTTCCAAGTGATGAGAGGAAAATTACAGCAGAAGGAGTAACAGAACTGGACTTACGTATGACTTATGGCAAACAGCAAAGGTACCAATAACTCAGCGTTCTCTGTCCGTAGCAATTAAAGGAACAAAAAGTCAAATAAGGATATGAAAAATATGACTACAAAGTAGATTTCTGATGCAGATTTATCCAATATGTATTAAATTTTATACCTTAAACAGAGGAATGTGCCTTTTCAATTACCAGTGTGATAGTTACAAGGAATGACTGTATCATATAACAATAAAACACCGACAAATTCGTATCATAAATGTAATAAATTAGAACTTAAAAAAATCAGAGAATCAGAAATCCCCTCTACAGAGATACTTAGAAGTGTTCTCTTAAGCCCTTTATAAGCATGACACAGCAGAATATATTGATAATAAAACCACAGCATGATAAAAATAAGGTTTGCAGTGAAACAAGGATCAGGATGAATTGTAGCTTTGTGCGCTACATTAATGAATAAGAATGCATGATCATAAGTGAATTAAACATGTAACTAAAGGAGACTGAAAATCACCAAGAGGAAAACAAATAAGGAATGAGGGTAAAAATAGAAATCAATGTTAGAAAACTTAAAAATGGAGAAACTATTTGTATATCCAACAGACAGATCTTAAAAATAAGTAATAGAAGAGTTAAATGTTAACTAGACAGTCAACAAAAATGGAGAGAAAGCACAAATACACTAAGAAATGTGAAAGGAAATAATTCCATTTTCAGAGAAGTTAAATGAATAAGAAGCTGGTTTTGTAAACCCCATGTAAATACATGTGGAATTTTTTGAAGTGGACAGTTTTCTAGGAGAATAAAATCTGTCATAACAGATTCCAGAAGAGGGAGAAAAATGTGAAAGGCTAATTAACTTGGAGGAAGTAAAGTTGGTAGAGAGCTAATTATCCAATTGTCCAGACAGTTTCATAGGGAATAAATCCAATGCCATTTAAAATGCTCCAGAGTCCAAATGAAGAAGGGAAGTTTCTAAACTCTTTCTGGAATACTGACAAGATTGTTACCAAGTCCAACAAAATGCAGCATATAAGACAAGGTACAACACAATACTGATGTAAAAATATGAAATAAAAGAGCAGCTTAGATGATCTAATAGTTAAGAGCTTATTTCAAGAATTCAAAGGATGATCTAATAGTTAAGAGCTTATTTCAAGAATTCAAAGGATGATTCTATATTAGAAAATCTATCAGTCATCTTTGCAAGTGAACCAAGGCAAATCTTGTGATCATTTCTAAATGTTCTGAGAAAGCCATGCAAAAATTAAATGTCATCCAGTCACAGAAGACCACATGTTGTCTGGGGATGGTAAACATTTTAAAATTAGGTTGTGATGATAGCTGTACAACCCTGAATCTACTGAAAATCACTGAATGGTACACATTAAGTGGGTGAATTGTTAACGGTATGTGAATTTTATCTGAATACAGCTGTCAAAGAAGTGAGTATACATTCTTGATATAAAACTTTAAAAAACTATTAACATGATAAAAATGAAAAAAAAAATGGTGTCTGGCTGAATCTCAACTCTAGCAGGAACCTTGGTGGGAGAAGCAGTAGTGTCAGCACTATTATTTTTACAATGTTCAGAAAGAACAACCGATCAGACTAGACAAAATACAGAAATTAGAGGCATAAAATTTGAAAAGGCTAAGGCAAAACCATCACTATCTCTGGCTTTCATTATTATAGGTGTAGAAAACAAAACAAGTAAAGAGAGAAAAATTAAAAGGTCCACTAAGATGAGTAGGTATGAAATTAATATACATCTGCTAATAACTTTCATATTTGCAGATTACAATCAGACTAGTTGAGAAAGGTTACTATATGAGTGTATTGACGTCATCAGCTCCGTGATCTAATATGTTACATAGCTTCTTTGTATCTTATTTTTCTGTGCTCTACATTGCAGAAAAATAAGCTCTAGCTCCAAAAGTTTTTCTAATAACTAAATATACTAACCATTTAATAAGCACTCTGCTCTTCTGTGCTCTCACCTCACTCTTAGGGTACAATGTGTCTCTGAACTGGTTCACATGTAGTTATTAGAGGGAGTGTAAACTGATAAACTGAATTACCGCCGGATGTCCATTCCTTCTCCATTGTAAATAACGGCCATGTACCATCTCCTGGGGGTAGAAAAGGAGCTACTGCTTCAGCGCCAACTGTATCAACAGCATGAGCTGGAATTGCTACACTGAGAATAATTTTGAAGCTCCCTGTGGATGAGGTGAGAAGAAAGAAAAACTAGTGTCGATTATGAGTGAGTTTCTTAGGAATCAGAAGAGGATGGTTGATTATGGGGCCAGCTGCACCACCATATGTATCTCAGGTTCTTGTTTTTATTACTGTGACTTCAGCAAAAAATCTTATGTTATTAGAATCAAAAATTGCAAATATTATGGTGTAAATGCTTCCTTGGTTCTTATGAGAACCCGCACTTGCTTTAAGTAAAAGACAGACACGATGTGCTTAGAAGTAAATATTTTAAAGGCAAAACCTAGGTGGATGCCATTATGTTGAACAATCTCTCTCACTGTGGTTATCATTGCAGTTGGGTCATCAGACATAAGATGTAGAGAGAGTATATTTTTTGTATTTGAGTTTAACTTATTAGGAAATGCAATAATATTATTAAAAGTAATATATTTTCTAAAATAATTGAAATACACAAGAAGCTTTACTTTCTATTAAGTATCATCCTTCTGGTAGTCATATTAGAATGCTAATTACTTATTCTGCTCAAACTGTTTGAATCATTTTCTGAGCTTGTGAAATTACCATCCTAGTCTGTGGTACTTTGTTTTAAATACGTCGAACAGCTAGAAGTAATCTAGAGACAACTCTTTGGGGGAAAATATATGTTCAAGTTGAATTATGTTGTGTGGCATTAAAATGAAAAATTTTGACTGTAAACTTTTGGATATGTGGCTTATTCGTTGTTGCTGAAAGCATTTGTGTACAAGAAAAAAGTTCAAAATGCTTTGAGGGATTGTACCCTCATCAGAATAGGCTTTTTCCCTGGTGACTAACCAGTCTTCTGTTGTGGATATCTAAATCAGCTTCAGATCAGCAGAAAGAGATTTACCCCGTATTTCACATGCGGAGTTTCTGAACTAAAGTTTCTGAACTTTTTACCCCAGTGTACTTTGGGGTAAAAGACCGAGTCTGGCAGGTGTGAGTTGCAGGCTCAACACTGTGTTATGTAATATTTAAGGAGATCTCAGGAGCTCTGGCACCATTGTTTGTACAAAATGTAACAAGTTGTTAGGATAAGTGAGAGAATGTGAAGCACACCAAACCCAGCGAACGACACACAAACACTTACCAAATGTCAATTCCTGGCTTTAAATCATGTTTGGAATAAGATAGGGTCTAATTTGATAATAATTAAATCTAGTTCCTTTTAAATCTACCCCCAAACCACACGATTCTTCTATAAACTAGTTCTTTGTGACTGGACGACCATTGGTTTGTGAGTACTTCCTATGACACAGGCAGTTTTTCACTTTGGATATCATTTTTGTGTCTTAGGCAAGAGGCAAGAGTTCATCTGTGATGTCAGCCTGCAGAGGGGGTCAGGCAGGGCTCCTCCCACCTAAACCTCACCCGGGGAGAAAGACTTCTTCAGGGATTCCTGGAGAGATAGCTCAAGGGGTCAGCACTAGAATGTTCGCTCTTATTCTTCTAATTAAATCTGTAACATTTAATGCTACGCAGCAACTTCAACCCCGAGCAATGGTGATCTAATTAAGGCCAATCATCCTCAGGAGAACAGTTCCTAAAGTGGCTTAAGATATGTAGTGAAGAAGGCATAATAGACATGGTTATGAGACTGGACTCTTCTGGGGACAGAAGGTACTTCATTTTTGATTTGGCTTTTGTTCTGTGCTAGATGTGCTACTGAGGGTAAGAAGGAATTAGTGCTTCTCTTGAGGGCTTTAGTTTTTAAATTTTCCTTTGAGTCAGTAAAAACTTAGGTTTGATATTTAAGAAGTACTGGGGTCATCCACTAATATGTGATTTAGAAACTTTTTTTTTCTACTTAGAAATTTCAATTTTTCTCCCTCTCCAGAAAAAGATGTATTTTTTTAAAAATTTGTAATTTTTTGCTAAATCTGTAGACACTTACGTTTCTGAATTTTTAGTAAGGTATAATTTACAAATAAGTATGCACTTATGGCATTTAATTATATATACAATTTATGGTATACAATATATGGTTTTGATATATATGTTGTAAAACAACTAAATTGAGCTAATTAACATCTGTCATCTGATATATCTATCCTTTTTTGTAGTGAGGACATTTAAGATGTTGGTCTTAGCAGTTTTCAATATAGAATAGATTGATTTAAGTGCCATACTCTGCAATAGATTCTTTCAGTGAATTGGTCCTTTAGTTAATTCTAGATAAAAAGATACTGACTTCCTTTGGTAGATCCTGGCTTCTGTTGGTGGTTTCAGTAAGTTGTGTTTTTCATATGGCCTGCATTTCTGAGATCCTGTCTCAAAATCAATTAGTCTAAGGTTATTCTTGTGGTTTTACATTTCTTCACAAATACTGGCCTCTTTTCTCTCTCATTAATTGTGTATTCCACAGACTATAACTCAACCAGTCTGTTTTCAGCAAACATAAATGCTATTGAAAAACATAGCTCAGTAGTACAATCAGAGTTGAAGTTTACTACCATTTTGTATGTCTGAGCCGGGAGTTAGCTCCATTTAAATACCACTGTGCCTCTACACCTGTCAGAGGGGTAGGCTTCTGGCTCAGCAGTGTTAGGCTAGGCTGACGGCTCAGCGGGACCAAGAATGCTTGAGGGTGCTGTTCCTCAGACTCTGGTCACGGAGTCCTCAGATGCTCGTCAAGGGGATTGATTCTTGGGTCCTTTCTTCAGATCTGCTGTGCTAGCCTATCTGGTCTAGGGGGGTATATTTTTAATGCATTTTAATTCTGGAAATAGCACTCTGCATTAGGAGAAACAATTTGTCTTCAAGGTAATGAAATTGAACTTGACACAAGTGGAGTTTTTCCTCTTTCTGATCAATTAATTAATTAAATTACATACTGAGTGCCTAGCACCAACCAGGCAATAAGAATACAGAGACAAATTTGTAAGTAATTACACCGATTAAGCATGTACAGTTGATTTGGGAGAAGACAGATGAATAAGCACAGAATTGTAATGGAAGGTGATAATCCTGAAGCAGAGGTGTATATCAACATTATGTAGGTGTCCTGGTTACTTTTGTTACTGGGACAAAATACCCAACACCCAAAGTTAAAGGGGAAAAGGTTGATTTAGCTCACAGTTTGTGGAGGTTTCAGTCGATAATCAGCTGGCTCCAAGGCAGGGTGGCACATGGCAAAGGGGCAACGTTTCAGGGCAGAAAAGACAGCAAAAGTAATAAGAGCAAAATGGGGGAGGGCAAGCCTCTTTTCCTCCCTTACATTGTAAGCAGGCTACCTGACCCTGCAGGGCGGCTGTAACACTCACACCCTGCCTTCCTGCCTTCCTGCCTTCCTCTTGCACAGGCTCAGGATGTTTACAAAGTGAGGACCCTGCACCCCTGCTGAGTTGCTTCCTTAAACTTCTGAACTTCTCAAGTTAACACAATGTATCAACTATTATAGTAGGATTAGACCAAAGGGAGTGAGGCATTACTTCCTGGGGTGACCAAAGGCTTGGCAGCAGGCACGCTGGGGAAGGGCTGTGCCTGTGAGAAGTAGTGGAGTAGCTGTGTAGAACCAAGGATTGGCTTGAAGAGATTTAGCTCTGCTGAGCAGATTTTGGTTCCTGCTTCTGGGGGAAGGGTAAAGAATCATTGAAAAACAGGTAACTCCTGGGGAAGATTTCTGAGCTACTTTAAAATTTGTAAGGAAAGATGAAAATAGGCCGAGCCATGATGAAAATAGAGATTGTGGTAGGGATTACAGGTAAGTTGAGGCAGTCAGCTGTAGGAGACCTACAGAGAAAAGAAGAGGCTTTTGCAGACCAGGAATATAGAAATGAAGGTTGAGCTGAGGGAGGAGATGTGGAAATGAAAATGAGGAAAAATAAAAGTGACATTTTGATGCAATTAATGGATCTATTATAGCCTAATCATAATCTATGAAATAATCTACTTTTCTGTGTTCAGAGCTCAGTAATAATCACTTTAAAAAGTAAGATGTCATCCTGTGAACTTTCACTGTGGAAAATAGTCTTTGCTGAATTCAATACTTTATTTAAACCCTGTAACTTTATTAATATCTCCCAACATTTAGCATATATAAAAATAGCCTACTATTACATTGTTGATACTGGCATAACAGGTTTAGGAAAAGTATATTCTAGTGGTAATTGTTCAGTGTCCTGTAGCTTCATTAAATGCCTCACGCAGGGTGCAGGCAGACACACGAGCTGCACTAATGACCTACTGCCAAGGAATGAGGGTTTTGAAAGGAAGAGTGAGATTACCAAGGAGCAACCTCTATGAATGACGGGAAAGCGAGGTTGTGGAATTGTAGTGTGGGCCTTTCTTGGACACTGCATGTCATTTGAGGGTGTGCAAATCATGTATTAAATGTTTGGAACTCATATCTGTCATAGAAAAGTTTCTCTTCCAGTTAGCACGGGTAAAGCAAAGATAATCTATTCAAATATTCTTATGGACACTACATTAGAACGATAACATTTTTGGTACAGAGAACAGCACGGATGTGTCATTTTTTTAGATTCTTAAGGTGAAGGTGGTGTCAAACTGTTGCCTATAGATCACATTTGTTCTACTGCCTGTTCTTTGTAGATAAAGTTTTATTTGAACCCACTACCTTCATCCATTTATGAACTAAGTATCTTTGGCTGCCTTTGTGCTGTCAGGGGAGGGTCTCACAGTTTCAACAGAGACTTTAAGATCTAAACTCCTTAAATGTGTATTGCCTGATATTTTATGAGCCCCTGCTCTAGAAATAAAGATTTTATTGATTCTGCTTTAGGAAGAAAAATAATATTAGGATAGCATAGGAGGGCGTTCTATACTTCTAGTGTCCCTGAAGCTCCAGTTTTGCTTCCTCCTTTCCTAGACAGGGAGTGAGCTATTATATGCTTCCCGAGGGTCCCTTCTACCAGGAAATGTCAGCGTTGTGTTACTTGGAGTTGGTAAGTTAGTTTCCTGAAGTCAGGTCCTCTCTCCTCACTTTGACCTTGGGCTCTGAGCCCCAGACACAGTGGCCCATTTGCTGTTCCTCAAAAATGCCTTGCTGGATCTACGTCAGGACTTTTCAACAGCTCAGGGCGCAGTTGCCCGTATCTGTGCAAGGACGGGTCCCTGTGTTCTTGGCATCAGTATCTGTGCTCAGACAGGGCTCTCCTGACCGCCCTATTTATAGTACCTTGTCTTCCTATTCCATCAATTGTTCACTCGCTTCTCATAGTTTTCATTGCATGAATCACCACCTGAAAGGGTTTAGTCTACTTGTTACTTATTGTCTATTTCCTTCGTTAAATTGTCAATCCCAACACTTATGGCAGTGTTTGGTACACAAAAGGCCTCCGTAGTTGTCGAGGGTGGCTGTTGAAACCCCGTGCTGTGAGGCACAATGTGGACACTAGAATCTAGAGACAGCAACACAGCCAGATGCTGGTGTAAATTAATGTGTGAAAAGATTCATTATTTCACGGGCATTGAAGGCCTAATTTTACTTATGAAGTATTCCAGGGAATGGCCAGAAAGTCTCCACTGAAAACGACCATTTTAGGACAGATTTTAGTAATTCTTAATATTCTATTTTATAAGGATAAACTCTTCACTTCCTTCAGCTCCAGGCATTAAATTCTGTCTAGCTGAGGTTTTTCTAGTAGCCAATTTTAGACATGTCAGTTTTCAGCTGCAACACTGACCTGAGCTCAAAAGTGTAATTACAGAAGGAGGGAAGGGGCTCCTCAGTTCTGACTAACACTGGGTCCTGGTCACTTACAAATGCGGGAATGTACATCCTGGAGGTCCCAGTTGCTGTGGTTCAGAGCCTGTGCTGGAGGTTTAGTCAGCAGTGTGGTCGCGCGAGGTCCTCAGGTCGATTAGGGAAAAGCCTTTGGCAGTGCTCGCAGCTCCCCAAGCTCCTGACTTCCAGTCTGGGGATGATATCTGTCCTCACCAGGGTTCTTGCACTGGACATCATCCACCCTCTGCCATGAGGTCCTCATGAGAGCTGAGTCAATGCTGGCATCTTGCCCCTGACTCTCTAAAACTCTGAGCTCAATAAACCTCTTTTCCTTTCAGAGTTAGCCTATCTTAGGTATTTTGTTAATAGCAACCATAATGGGCTAATACACTAGTGAAACCTAAAGTGTCTCCTTTCTCATCACTAGATTTTTGAGACAAGGTCTCTCTATGTAGTTCCCACTGGTCTTGAACTCGTTATGTAGCCCAGGCTGTCCTTGAACTCACAATGATTCTCCTGCCTCCACCTCCTGAGTGCTGGGATTATAGGCATGTGCCACCACGCCTGGCTCAGACCAGTGGATTTTTAATCCTTACTGGATTTAAAAGTGACCCTATGTAGTAAAGAGAGCTCAGTTACATTTGTTGCTTTAATTTTCAAATAAATTCCACCTATAGTGACATCCGGTTCTCATTAGCTAAGCAAATGAAGTTACAGAATGGAGGTGGGCAACTTTCACTGGGAAAGAAATGGCTATTTGACTCCAATTAAAAAGACATGGCTTGGCAAACCTGTAATGCTTTCATAAATTGGATGAGGTAGCTTTGGATATTGTCAGATAGTATAGTTGAACAGTTGGTCATAATCCACAATCAAGAAGACATACATGTCAGCTAGCTTTCCTTGCTCAAGATACATACTTGGATTGGGGTATAGGTTCAAAGCATGTTTTCTGGAGAATTTTGAAATTTGTTAATGTTCAACATGCCTAATTCAGGACAAAACTGTGTTTATGTAGTGTAGTTTCCCTATGAGATATTTGGGGCTCTGTGTACTTAAATATATATCACCAGAGTCACTCTTTAATTAGTAAGATGCTGGAGTCCTATTTAATAAATTACTCCTGCAGTGAATTAAATGACCTCCTTCTCTCTGGGGGATGAAACACAACTTTGTCTCTTCATGAACTTAATTTAAAGCTAATTTATGATGAGAATTGATGTATTATATTGTTTCATTTAAAGCTGTGATTGCAACTTGTTTTGCTGTGACTGGTATTAATTAGATTTGCAATGCAGTCTACATGGTTCTCTGTTTCCTTGTCTACTAGTACCAGCTGGTGATATCCCTGTGAGCTCGTAGTTCCATGTGTCAGTTTACGTGGTGTTAACTGGACATATTTCTGTTGAGACATGTTTTTAATGTTATGAAATGTCTTTGTTATGAATGAAATTGTGTTACATCAAATTTTACATACTGAATTACCCTCAGTGTGATTGTGTTTGCAAACAGGGCCTCTGAGGAAGCAATTAAAGTCAAATGGGCTGTAGGACTGGGGCCCTACTTCAGTAGGCTTGGTATCCTTATCAGAAGAGGAAGACACCAGGGATATCTCCCCTTCTATGTGCACATGAAGAGGCCACAGTGCAAAGGAAGCCATCTTTAAGTCAGGGAGAGGAGCCTCCTTGGAATCCAGTCATGCTGGCACTGGATTTTGAAAAGAGTTTTTATTGACCTGTATTAATTATGTGTATTAATGGGGTTTAATGCAATATTTCAATACCTGCACTGATCAAACGCAGCCTCCTTTTATTCAGGCCTGTCCCCCAGATGCAACCACTAGTAATAACTATTCTCCATTCATACGGGCTTTTTAAAAGCTTCCATCTGTGAGTGAGAATCTGTGGCAAGTTATAGCAAGATCACTATCAGGCTGCCAGTACTTTAAGAGAACTCCAGATGTTTACCTGCCTCCTCACCCACTGCCCCATGCTCTG
Organism: Chinchilla lanigera; assembly: GCF_000276665.1. NCBI lineage: Eukaryota > Metazoa > Chordata > Mammalia > Rodentia > Chinchillidae > Chinchilla > Chinchilla lanigera. The sequence continues at coordinate 8,860,298 of NW_004955402.1, read as the reverse complement.
TTTTTGCTCTTCCTGTTGCAGATTATGTATTTCCTGGTAGGGCGGTAGAAACCATAGTAGAAGGGGAAGCAACAAGTAGGAATGGCATTTTATAATTCTTAAGAGGTAGGGAATAGCATATTGGTTTTCAAAAATTTAAACTAATTTTAACTGAAAATAGTGTGTATAATGGAGTATTGTGTGGTTTTCTGATATATACACTGTATAATATTTAAATCAGACTAAGCTTCTATCTTCTCAAATATTTATCACTTATGGTGAAACAGCCACTATCCTTTCTTCTATCTTTTTGAAGTGGGCAGTATCTTGTATCAAAAAGAAAAGCACATTGGTAGAAATATGTTCAATACTACTTTAAAGATCTAATACATTTCAACAAAGAAGACTTCCTCCTAGCTTTTCTTTTCTAGTCTCACTATTTAATGTTGAAGATTTTTGAGGAAGTTGAAGGAGAGCAAGACTTTTACTTTTTTTACAGTGAAAGCAATAGCAATTATGATAACCGTGGAGCTTAGTTATTTCCTGCCCCACCTTCAGCACCCCCTAAACCAGAAAGAAGTGCTGTGCCCAAGTGACGTCACCTCGCAGAATGGCAGACAAGATGTTGGGGAGCAGCAAGGCTGCAGGAAACTCTGGGACTGACTTTCTTTCCTCCCACGCCATCATACGTATTAAAGTAAAAAAGATAATTCAAATATATAGAAGAGGCCTATATAAAAGGAGGAGATTTATATCTGATGTTGACTTTTAATTACAGGAAATATAAACTTGGTTCCGTCTCTCAGAAAGCCTGCTCATTTTAGCGAACATCTCCCTCCCAAGTCTGTAAAACTGTGCAGGTAACATTGGGAGAACAGGGGCTGGGGATTTAGCTCAGTGGCAAAAGCGCCTGCCTGGCAAGCGCAAGGTCGTGAGTTCGGTTCCCGGTACCGGAGAAAAAC
>NW_004955402.1:8786380-8859257 GCF_000276665.1 Chinchilla lanigera | reverse complement strand
AAAAACCAAAAAAAAAAAAAAAAAAAAAAAAACAACAAAAAAACATTGGGAGAACAATGTGCTTTATGAATACAGAACATCTTCCAATTAAGGACCACCCTTGAACTACACTGGTACAATGGCCCTTTTTTGTTTGTTTGTTTCCAGAATTCACCTCGAGTTTCCCTAACATAAACACACTGCGTCTCCTTTCCAGACCTTGGATTCCGTCACTGGTGCCTCTTTGAGAAGATTGTCAACGTGAGTTCACATCACCTGGGCACTGGGTCACTCTCTTAATTTCATTTCGATAGACTATGTAGTTGTCCCATAATCATACTTTATGACTATTAATGTCCTTGTCTAGACAGGAACACTTGACCTATTACTTCTAATCCTATTATTAACTTCCTGGAGCCATAAACTCTCTAAAAGTGAATAAATTGAAAACCATTACTGAATATCGTCTTTCACTCTGCTGTTTCGGTTCCGGATACCTAGTCAGAAAGGGGCCTGGAATGTGACTGTGTTCACACTGAAAGAAAAAGTTGTTGCTTTTTTGCTTCATTCCGCACATTGTGTGAGACTGTAGCATTTGGGATATGCTGAAGTCTATTCACTGAGGTAATTAATTGGTCTTCGACTATGTAAGAAATGTTTTGTTTCTCTGCGTTGCATACAAGGTAATGAAGAACCACCAGCAAAGAGACAAAATACCCCGCTCCAGTGTTTGGTTCTTGCTCTTGTCAAAATCCATGGGCTGGCAGAGCTGAATAGTGTGGGGAAGCATATGGGATTTTCTTCTCCCTCTTATGGTATCCAATTACCTCTTTCAGTAACCCTGCAAGGCCTGCTTGCGATCCCTATGTCTTAATGCCATGATCTTTCTCCCAGAGCAGACAATGACCTTTAAAATGTATATCTTCCTAATTATCCACTGACAGTCTTTTATGGCCAGCTACTCAGTTTGTAGGAATAAAACCTGATGAGCAAAACACGCCTCAAAGTTCAGTTTCCCTGGGACTTTATTAAATGGCTAGCAAAAGTAGCTTTGACATTCTTAAGTCTTAGAGGTTGGTATCTTGTGCTGAAAGACTATTTGAGATTTATTGAAATCAAATAGGATTTTATTGGAAGAGCTAGAACTAAAATGACACATCTATGGTATTCCCCGAGAGCAATATTATTCTAGTTAAACTGACATCAAAATAAAACCTCCCAGCATCTCACAGATCAGGGTTATGCCACTTTTGACTGATATTAAGCAGAGGTTCTTAAGGGAGGCTTTTTGGCTACTAAGATTAATTCTCTGTCACACAAACCATAATATCCAAAATGATTCTCTCCATGGCACCTTAAATTGGCACTTTTATACCTGGTAGTACTAAATGTTTTATTTTGTTTCTGTGGTTAATATAATAAGAGTGAATAGCACTTTTTAAAAGTAACTTCAAACTACATTATTTTTGAAACTCACATATATTTGAAAAATGTACACTTGAAATGGCTTTTTAAAATTTTTTGGTGTAGTTTTGTTGTTAATTATTTTGCTTACATTAGTTTTAGAGACTATGAATCCCATTATGCTTTATAAATAACCTAATGTACAAACTCATAAGTTTGTGTGAGTTTAATATATAATGACCACAAGTTATCTGTGTACCCAAATATAAGATCATTTTGGGATTTTAAAACATATTTTCATCATAAATTCTCCTTCAAATAAAATTAAGTGTCAGAATAATTAACAAGCTCCTGTGCTCAAGAAAAAGGCAATTCATCTTCTCTTCAAGAATTTATGGGAAATTTACCAAATTTGATATTGAACAGGCAAAAAGGAAGTGTCAGCAAATTCCTAAGGACAGATAACGTGCAGAGCAACACACCTGTGGGGATGTGAAATAAATTTAGAAGCCACTTAGGATAATCCTGATCTCTTTATATTTCTCAAACCAATAAAAGCAAGAGGAACAAATGAAATTACATGTGACCTGTGGAGCAAGAGACAGAAAACTCTGTGATCTTCAGTTTTCACGGATATGTGGAAGTGAGTGAACACCAGGTTATGGGTGCCTGTCCAGGGGTGCAGTCAGGGGTTTCACATTGAAGAAAGGAATGAGCAGGGGGTCCCATCACTGACAAAGCGTACCCTGAGGAGGGTCCCTCTCAGAACAGGGTGGGGTGCAGACCTGGCTACATGGAAATCAGAATGACAGGATTGGGCAGGTTCATAGAATAAAGATGAAGGCTCTGGCGCCATTTTGGGGAACAGAAGTCCTTTGGAAGCTTGTACAAGGATGAGAAAGGGTCAGTGGTGGAAGAGTCCCAAGAAAGCAGATAGGATGACAGAATCAGACCTATCCTCTTCAAAACTGGTGTCATTTATTTATGCCAGGTTTTATTGAAGGATGGGCTATATGAAAGAAAATTTGCTTTGATACCATGTTAAATTTGACATAAAATTTGACAAACACAGTTGTGTAGAGTGGTGGTCATGTATAATGACTACAACAGTTAAGATGTGGAGTTTTTTCATCATCCTGAAAGTTGTCTTGTGAACTTTGGTCATTTCCCTTTCCACATCCCCAGCCTCAGAGACTGTTTTATGTTTCTATAGATTTTTTCCCGTCCACAGTATGATAGAAATGGATCATCGTGTGTGGTCTTGGATGTGGGCTTTCCCACTTAACATGATGCTTTTAAGATGCGTCCATGTTGTAGCACATATCTGTGCCATGGACATTGGGATTGTTTCCAGTTTGGGTGACTATGCACAAAGCACAGTAAGTAATTATGTGAAGTTTTTAGCATGGACCTATTTATTTAGTGATGGCTAATTTTATGTGTCAACTTGGTTGGGCCGTAAAGGGTCTGGATACTTGGTTAAACAGTACTCTGGGTGTTTCAGTGAGGATGTATTTGGGTGAGACTGACATTCACATCCACAGACTAAGTAAAGCAGATTGCTTTCCCCAGTATGAGGGTGTCTCAGTTAATTAGCTGAAGGTCAGAATATGACAAAGGGAGACTCCTCCTCCTCACATCCTCTCAACAGGGACATTACTTTTCCCCCACTTTATGACTTGAACAGAAACATTGGCTCTTCTTGAGTCTCCAGCCGTCAGATTTCAGACCAGATGTAGCCTGTGGGCTCTCCTGAGTCTCAGGACTCTGATACAGACTGGAGCTGAATGAATTACCAGCTGTCCTGGGTCTCCAGCCTACAGTTTCACCCTGCAGATTTTGGGACTCATGAACATCTGTAATTGCAGGCACTAATTCCTCAGAATTAATCATCCTTTTTCCTTCCCCCTCCTTCCTTCTTTCCTCCTCTTTCCTAGCTCTCTTCTCTCCTCTCTTCTTTTCTCTTCCCTCTCTCTCCTCTCTCTCTGCTTCTTTTGCTCTGCATCCTTCCTCTCCTTTTCCCTGTCCTTCTGCTCAGTCTGTCTCTCTTCCCCCTCTGTCCTGTTTCTCCAGAAAACCTGATTAATACAAAAAGTGAAGATACAACTTTTTAAGAAACAACCAAACTATTTTCCAGAATGGCTACACCTTTCACTCTGACTCTCTCAGACTTGGCACTGTCTGTTCGTCCTTTAATAGGGAGGGCAGCTATATTATACTGTGGTTTTAATTTGCAGTTCCCTAGTGACTAATAATAATGTTTGTGTACGCACTTGCCACTTATATATTCATGTATCCTCTATGGTGAGTTGTATGTTCAAACTTGCCTATTTTATAGGGCATGGATTTATTACTGAGTTGTGATCATTCTTTATATAATCCAGTTTTTTACAGTATATGCGTTTTGTGCATATTTTCTCCAATGATTCATTTTATCGTTTTTAACTATTTAAGTCTATATTTTGAAGAGAGAAAGCTCGTTTTAAGTTTTAATGAATTCCAAGTCGTCAGTTTTGTTTTATGGTTTATACTTTGTTTTTGGCTTATGATACTATATCCTAGGCTGAGGACACAAAATTTCCCTTTTATATTTTCTCTTATGTTTGACTTTACAATTAGGTCTGCCTTCTGCTTTGAATTAACTTTTTTTCACATGGTGTAAGGTGTAGTTCAAGGATCACCTTTTGCATATGAAAATCCAGTTGTTCCACCAGCTTTTGCTGAAAGAGTAGCATTCTCTATTGAATATATTTTATGTAATACATTATAAAATCTCTGGATTCTAAACTCTCTTGGGTAGGGTTGTTGCCACTTTGATTATTTCTTTAATGATTTGCCTCAAGTCTGTTTTTCCTGAAGTGTGTTCAAGTTGTCTTTAATCTTCTGTTAAACCCATCAGTGAGTACTAAAGAGAACTGAATCTTTCAACATGGTTACGGAAAAGCAAGATAGAATGAAAGTATATGGTAAGCCCCTGTTCATTGTGTACATTTTAAGTTTTACAGTATTTGATTTTTTTATTTGGAAGAAAATAAAAAATAATAAAAAACATTAGGAGTGATACAGAATTTCAAAAAACAAGATGCTATGAATTCAACAATGGTTATTATATTGCATACTGTTGTCTCCAAAGTAGTCGTTCAGATTCCCAGATATACGCACGCCAGTCATCTCTTGAAATTCATCTTTTTCTGTATCACTTTGAATGTTCTTGCTTTGATTTGTTTGTGTTCGTGATACTGGTATGCTGCTGCTGTTCTATTTTTTTGTCTGTTTCTCATTTACTACTCTCTTTAAAATAAAAAGTAAAAAAAAAAGAAATTCATCCTTTTAATCCCCTTGGTGCAATACTTTATTAAATTTATCAATAATGGCTATTTTGAGATTGGTGTATGTTGACTGCAATAACACTGTGGTTCTGTTTTTATTTTCTATTTTTTTTTTTTAATTAGGGACTTCTGAGGTTAAGCTTTTCCTCAGCTTCTATCTACACTATGAGAAAGTCTCTGGAAGGAAGGTCATCACAGCAAATCACGGCTCCTTCCAAAGCCTTAACCTTTACACTGTCTCACCTTTCCCATCTGAAGCTGTACATTTAGGGGACGGAGAACTAAGTTAGACAGGATGGAGGTAAAAGCCACTCTCCTAAATGTAGTTTGTTTATTTATTTATCTGTTTGTTTTTTATTAGTCCACGTTTGTGGTGCAGGGTGATCACATTTATCACGGGAAGTTGGTGCATGGGCATGACACATTTTAATTGTTTTGGTCTCCTACCTCCATGTTGCTTCCAAATCTTGGTCCCCTTTCCATTTGCAAAAGCTTCATTTCTATTTTTCTTAGCTTTTTTTTCCCATCCCCTTTCCCTTCCCTCCCTCCCCTTTCCGTCTGAAACAGATCTCCTTACTTCCTACTTTTTATTTATATTTTCAGGAATATTCATATAAGAGAACCATGCATTGTTTAAGCACATGTGTGTGATTTATTCCACTTAACATTATGGTCTCATGATGCATCCATTTACCTGTGAGTGCCTCAAGTTTATCTTTATTTATGGCAGAGTGATATTCTATTGTGTATAATTACAATATTTTCTTTATTCATTCATCTATTGATGGATTCATAGGGTGGTTTAGCTATTATGAGTTGTGCTTTAGATTTCAGTTAATGTTAATGTTGAAGGTACTCAAAACTTAAAGTAAAAGAAACCAAGAAGCAAAGTCTAAAATCAAATATAAGTAATAAATGAACCTAACCATATATCAACCAGGCAATGTAGTTAAGAACAAAATTTAACTAAATTTTGGGCCAAATAATTTGAAAATATATTCTTAAGGGGATGTATTCCGAGGACAAAAAGTCTACAAAGGAATATTAAACTTTTAAAGTGCACTTACTGCTAGTAATATCATAAAGCACTTATGTAGATTGCTGAGATTTTTACTGGAAAAGTATAAATAGTTATGTAGACAACAATATAAACTAACAGGTGTGCACATGAATACACACACTCACACACACACCCTCTCCATAGCTCTTTGCACTAAAGTGCTACAATACAATGATTCTCCACTGGCACTGAGAAGATATTGCACTTGAATTCTGGTTTGAGTTTTAACCAAAAGGAGCTAGTAGTGTTCAAGAAAAAAATATGCAAAGTCAGGTGAACAGATGTAAAATATGTGTATTTTTCTTCATCAAGTGTAATCAGGTAAAAATGGTCAGAAAAGGTACCATTTATATTATTCACGAGGTACCATTTATAGACTAATGCATTATAGACTAATTTATAGACTAATTTATAGACAAGTGGATTGCTAAGATTTTTACTGGAAAGGTATAAATATTTATGCAGATAGGAGAAAAGAGATATACAAATTCAGGTGAACAGATGTAAAATATGTATATTTTTCGTCATCAAGTATAATCAGCTAAAATGGTCAGAAAAAGGCACTATTTATATTATTCACAAAATTTTAGATGTCTAGAAATAAATAAAATGAAAATTATTCAAAAGATTTGTGGAGCTATCATTGGATGGTATTAAATGATATAAAAATCCTTGTGATATATTGATTTTAATATGTTTATGGAGAGTAAGAATATCAGTAAGATTTTACTCTCTCAGCTAATGTGAAAACTCTTGACAGAATTTGGAAACATTGTCCAAGTAATTATGAAATTTATGTAGAATAATAACAGTTTATGAACACCAGTGAAATTTCCCACTTAAAGAAACATGCAAGGAAATCCTTCCTTTTGATATATTTGCCCTTGGTATTGGTACAGAAATAGAAAAAATAATTTATTAATTAGAAAAGCGAGCTGAGAAGCAGACAAATACAGTATATATAAAGCTATATGTATTATATAAACCATTGATATATGATAAACCAAAAACATGAAAACGTTTATATCTTAGGAATGTCTGTATGATATCTAAATAAGGAAGTAGCTCTTGAACAAGAGTTAAAACTTGACAAATTTGGCTTTATGTATCTACAACAAAAACATTTTAAAATTCAAAAAACTTAAGTAACCAAGAGGGAAGATTTTACAAATGAAAAATACAAATAATTTTAAATCAAGATGAGAATCACAAACAACATAGTAGGAAAATGATACAAAGACATTTACCTTAGAGAAAGAAGCTTAAAATGACCAATAGCATGAAAAGACTACTTCAATATAAAGTGTGTGAGGTGGAATTGAAAAATATAGTTAATGTTTAATTGAAAATTGTTATAGTAAAAGACACATTGTCACTAATCCTCCTCGGTAGAGCCCCCCCTCTTACTTCAAACATATCTTTGTACTTCCTGAAGCAGTTCTGGAAGTATTCTTTCATGAGTGTCTATAGTTGTGCTGTCATGGCTGCCTCAATGTCTTGAATCTATTAAAACATTTACCTCTCATGGTCATTTTGACGTTGGGAAGAACCAGAAGTCGTATGGTGCCAGATCTGAGTAGAGTGGATGAGGGCACACCATAACGTTTTCACAAGCCTGTCTTTCCATTGAATGGAAGTCAGCATTCACTTTGTATTTTTGATCACAACTTATAAAGACATGAAAGAGGACTTCCAGAACTGCTTCAGAAAGTGGCAAGAATTATGGGATAAGTGTGTTTGACGTGAGGGGGAGTAGTTTGAATGAGGTTAATGGAAATTCGTCTTTTATTGTAATAATTTTTAAATTTAAATACTCAGTATTTTTGATCAGCACTTGTGCTTTGTAACAATAATGAAAAACTCTTATCTACACCAGATTGACAAAACTCAAAGTGTGTCAGTATAAAAATGTTCAGAATGAAATTTCTCATTTATTACTTGATAATGTGAAAAATTGCTGTCATTCTTTGGAAAGTGCATATATGTATCCATATACATACATAAATATGAGGTTGTTACAGACTTAATTTTTAAATTTAAAACTTCAAAAGTATAATTGTGTTATCATATAATGGAATACTGAAAAACTATCAAATTAATAGAATGAACAAACTATAGATACTATTTTTTTACTACATATGTGTTTTAAAATGATATAAAGATACTAATGTATATTTTTACTAAATATAGTGTTTATAAAATTGCAAATATTCGAGAAATATTCTCTGTGAGAGAAGTAGGACTTGGGAGTGAAATGAAGGAGACCTTTAGCTGTACTTTAGAGTAAAAATGAAATATTAATGGCTCTTGATTTTAGGGTGCCTTAGATGTTTTTCCTGTATCCTTAAAAAGGATAAGTGGTAGCCTTTGAAATTCCATTTGTAGCTAGTTAATTTATCAAGTCTGAGGTAGAATCATCACTGACGACTAAGTCTAAAGCACTAAATTTTCATAACCCATCGGCAGACTTCCTGATCCGTGGCTCTCTTACTGAAGCTCTACCCCTTGGTCTGACGACTATAGTTAACATGCAAAGATGGCAAATCGATGGTCTTCAACTGTCTAATGTCCTGGGAGAGACCCTGCTCTCACAGGGGGACCCTGCCAAAGGATGCTGAGCTCTGAGTTTTGGAGCACTGAGTGATTACAATGGAAGGACACTGGGGTCTATTCACTGAGCTTTGAGTCCTGCAAAGCTTACTAAGCATGTTCTGATTTGGGTGTAGCATGGTCGTAACCGACCTCTTATATCTTCTCCTCCCTCAGTAGAGTTCCTTTCTCTACAACCTTCTTCACATCTAGCTCTAGCCGAAGGCTTCCTGGAAGAGGAGACTGACTTGGGGTAGCTCCTGATGTTGGCTTGGATGTGGGCATATGCCAAAAATGAGACGAGAGAAGAGCTTTTGAACTTGCAACCTCCTTCCTTTGCAACTTGTATGAGGTGGATGGGAAGAGGTAAAATACCCAAACAGGCTTGGATTCTACTCCTACGGGACTGACATCCTCACTACCGCTGCGTAGCTGGTGAGAAGCACCACGGTGGTTAGATGCTTCTAGAGAGAGTCTGCTCTACTCACCGCTGCTGGAGACTTGGCCTGGTGGCCTGCAGGGGGGCCATGTGACCAGCCCCCCATCGGGCTCCATTGCCATCTAGGGTGGGGAGTGACTTACACTGCTTTATTGCTGCAGAGTGAGGCCAGCATTTTGGTTCCATTTGGGCCTCTATGACACAGGAAGGGAGACTGGGTACTGGCTGCACTACTTTGAACTGTCTCATTCAGTTTTATTGCTGCTAAGTTACATCACTGAGATGCACTGGGCCTCTCTGGCACAGGATGGGAAGGAAGGTGGGGTAAGAGCTTTTCAGCCTTGACCTGCATAGTTTTGGCTACTTGTTGATACTGGGTGGAGGTAGAGACCTCAGAGGGCCCTGCTGAGATGGGATGGTGGGGAAGCCTAGCGGTAACCAGCTTTACCTTGTACCCTCTTGTCAAGCCTGGTCTCTGAGGGGCAGATGGAGGCTCAGTTTATCACTGGACCCCATCCTAACAGGGACCTGGACCACCACCTGCTTCCACCAGGCAAAGAAGCTAAGACCAACTCTCCACTTGACCCTTCTGAAACCACTGGGAAGAAGTTACAGTTTTCCTGTTGGTGTTTGGGCAGAGTAGGGTTGGCACTGCCAAAAAAAGGCCTTCTGGTTTTAAGGTACCATTTTCCTTGCTCTTTGGTAGGACAAGTAGGCTTTTCTTGGAGCTCCCTTCTGTCTGTGCCCATTTGCAATTCTGGGGCTCCTATAGCTCTTCATCTGGAATATATGGAGTGATCAGGAAACTTGGGACTCACCAACATGGCGTTCTGGAGCCCCCAAGGCCCTTTTCTTTCCCTGTGCAGCATCCGTGTGCTCATCTGTGGGTTTATCTCCAGGGATTGCTGATTGTAAGTGGTAATTCCTCTTGGTAGCAGTTGGAGGCTTGGCTTCCCTGGGAAAGCCCGTTTTGTTTGGCTCGTCTGATGCTCATCACCCAAAGCACCCCAAGTGGTGCAGTTCTAACACTGAGCTGTAGCTACCAGGCAAAGACGTGTGCACTGCATGGGTGGTACAGTTTCCACGGTTAAAGTGTGTGTTCCACTGATGCTCTGTGCTCAGAAATTAACACTGGGCATGTCACTAATATAGGAAGAATAACAACTGCCTGGGGGAATTCCTCACTCTCCCTTCTAGATAGGGTAGATTTGATGTTTTGATCTCAGTCTTCTCTAGCATTGCCTTCTCTCTCTGTGTGTGTGTTTTATGTGCATGTTTGTGCATGTGTTATGTGCAAATGTGCACTCCTTTTCACCTTTTTTAGGATCAGACTTACTCATGACATATGTATATGAGCAACACTTTTTAAAAATTTTATTTTAAAGAGGAAAGAACAAAAACAAATTGACAAACATGAAGACATAAACAAAACAACGTAAAAAAATAAAAACGGTACAGCATTTCAAACGAGGTGATAGGAAATTAACAATGGTTGTTGTGTTACATATTGTTACCTTCAAACTGGTTACTCAGATAAACAAATACAAGCATGTAAGATTGATCAAACAATTAAACATTAACTGTTCCTTTCAATAAAGCAATAGAAATTAGTAGTGCAATTATCTTAGCTATCTTATGTGTAGTGAAATAAATCAGACCCGCACGTGTAAACATTGTACTGTCTCCCTAGTGTAAGAACCTGAAAGAATAAATAAAATCTGAAAGTTATAATAGATATTGTGAAAGGGAAAGAAACTGCTCAAATGAAAAGAACAGCTGGGATAAGGGAAAAGAGAAAATAAAGAAAGAAGGAAGGGAAAAATTGTACACACACACACACACACACACACACGATCAGCAGCACTTTTTCATCTGTCAGGATACTGACCTCCTTTGAAGGCTCTATCTCTGCTACTAACTTTGCTGGAAATTATTACTTACTGATCCATTGCTAAAATGGGAGATTATTTCCTCCAGTCACTGTACATGGGCTTTAGTAAAACATCTCTGTCGTCGGAGGACTTGTTACCAGGGTTACCACCATAGTAACAAAACAATGACAAAATCTGTCATGAAGAGTCTGATCCCATTGCTGGTGTCTGCTGACAACATTCAAAGCCCACGCCTCCCTCCTTTCCTCTTGTTACACGTTCTGGTGAGGAAGTGTGTACACTCACTCCTGTATACCTATGGGAGTCCTCATTGTACCCACAACCCTAAACCAAGGACAGTCAGACCCAGTCACCCTTCCTTGTACTCTTAAGCCATTTAAAAACCTCTTTGGCCCTGTTTTCCACAGAAAGCCTCGTTATGTGATAATTTATATTTATATTTATATTTTCTCCTCCTTGGCACATGTATGGCTGTATCAGTCTTGACATTCTAGCCAAAGTTCAAATGGGAATCCATTTTACTTCTGTCACTTCACCGCAAGAATATTCTAATTTTTGCAGTATGGATATTATGGAGTTCAGATTCGAGGGAGTCTTGGAATTTTCTCACTGGTTCCTATCAGAGCAACTTTCTGCTGGAGGGGAAAGCAGCTGAGGTGCAAAGGGTCTTCCTGCCTGCAGTATATGGAGTTGTTGGATGCCTGCTAGGCAGCTCTGTGAGGGCAGAAGGTGTACTGCATTGTTCTTTGTGGATCTTTAACATTTAACCCAGTACCTAGCACCTGATAGATACCCAGAAAACACTGTCGAGCAATGAATGAGTTCTAGCCCTGTTAGGATCTGCTGGAGGGCTTTGCTGTCCAAGGAAGAGGAGAAGGACTTCTGGGTAGTGTCTTGGTTTTCATTCCCCCAGACGCATGTTCTAGAGCTGTGGATAGGGTCAATAACCAGCATAGAGGAGACAGAGATGCACAGCTTGCCCTCTGTTGAAAGGCATCATGAATTGCATGGTTAACCAGAGGAACTTGTGCGACTGCATTAGAGTTCAAAATGGTGGGGAGCTGTCAAAAGTGAGTCAAACAGGTCTCAAATGACAGCCTTAAGAAGAAAAAGTAGAGCACAGCAGTATGGGAATGTGCATATTTATATAATGCTGAGTGACCCTGCCAGGGGATTAAGCAGGTTTCAAACACAAGGTGTGTAATGAATGATGACGGACTGGAAAATGCCAACCGGAAATCTTAGTTTTACAGTTTTTGTTTTGTTCCATTTCAGATTTTGGGCAATTTCTGAATTCTTAAAAAAATGAATCATGTCCTTAATTTATCCCAGGAATAGGCAGGTATGAAGTATGATCTTTGCTCTGTAGGTGCTTGTTGTTTAGTAGGGGAGACAGATGAACAGATAATTGCCTTGTGATTAAGTGCTACCATAATGGTATCAATAAAGATTATTGAAGCCTATTAGATAACTCAGTAGGGAGTCTCAACGCATTCTGAAAGGATACATACAGTTTCCCAAGGTCATTCTTTGAGTTTGCATACCACTTTACCATCTTTCCTGGCTTTCTTTCCCCTAGTCCTCTTGGTACCAAAGTAGGATCATCAGACTGAGTTCTGACCAGTTAAAAATGGCCAGGAACCAAAGAACTCTAAGGCCCTAGACCAGGGGTTTGACAACCACAGCTAGGAGGCCAGTACCGCCGTTTTGGTAAAAGTTTTATTGGCCTATGGCTACATCCATTTACTTGCATATTGTCTTTGGTTGCTTTAGTGACACGGAGGTAGAGTGGTTATAACAGACCACATGGTTTGCAAAACCCGAAATATTATTTTGTCCTTCATAGAAGAAAGTTTACAAACCCTGCCCTAGAAAATGGAACCATAAAAGAATGTTCTAAAAGAGTCACTTTATCAAGAACAGATGTTTTCTCCCACTGGGTTTGGTAGAACAGAGAAATAAACTTTTCTTGCATTATGCAACTATATATTTCACATAGCAGCTAACGTTACTTGATCTAAGAGAAGAATTTAATGAAATTAAGGTATAGAGGAAGAATAGGATCTTTTATGCAAAAGGATAGCAGAATCGAAATCAGTGGTATTGGAAACCTTGTGATGTGAACAGGACCCCCAAACACAGTATTACCGCTAGGCTTACTGAATGGTGGAGGTGGGTGGCCTAGCGTGGTAGAAGATGCTAAGGCTGTTGCAGAAGCCATGCCACTCACAGTGCTGCACATGGTACAGGGATCCAGGGTATATGATGGAGACCAGCAGACAGCAAAACTAAACGCGGCTATGCTTTGTAGTACATGGGGATTTGCAAACTTAGAATTTTAACCATAAATTGCTCATCAACAGCAATTATTTTGCTGGGCAGTTAATGTTGGAAAACTACTTTTAGAACAAAACAAGAGTGAATGAGTCTAGTACAGAAGAAGTGGACGTTCTTTAGGCATAAATTATCAGCCTGCTCATTTCCGGCTTTGTGCAAAGGCATCTCTCTCTTTAAATTTCTCTACTGCAGCTGCTCATTTAATGTTTCTCTTTATTCTTGGCATCTAAACGGTGTATGAGCAATTTTGGAGACAGTTGATGGATACATGGACCCTATCCTACTAATAGATCTTTTTAGATGCACTCAGATTAGTTTTAGTAACTCAGGCAATCAATGTATATCCACTACCATTTTAATAAGGAATAAAAAATGAGTTGAATCTGTGTTCTCTTCTTGATAAACAAGCTGATTGGAATGCCCATAAAATAAAAAAAGAAATAAGGTCAGATAATGTAACAGCTGTTTTGATATAAATTTTTAAATGCTGTAACAGTTTGGAGAAGGAATTAATTTGGTTAGTGTATTAGTTTCCTATTTGCCCTTGAAACACATTGCCACAAATATGGCTTGGAACATACACATTTATTGTATAGTTCTGTAGGTCAGAAGTCTGACATGAATAAAGTCAGTGTTCCTTTCTGGGGGCTCCACAGGTGAGTTCCTTTCCTGTTGCTAGAGATCACCTGACCACTCCTCTGTATCCAGCAAGGTGAAGTCTAGTCCTTCTCTCCCCATCTTCCCACCTCTTCTATCTCCTCTGTACTTCTGAGAACCTGTCTGATTCCCTAGGGCTCATTTGGATAGTCCAGGGTAGCCTCCCCATGCTATGGCTGGTTGATTAGCAACCTTAACTCCATCTGCAGGCTTAGAATTACTTTTCCACATGCTTCCGCAGGTTACGATGTAGGGAATCTTTGGGGTTTGTGGGGGTTATTCTGCCTACCACAGGTAGGAAAGGAACTGCTAGTCATAAACCCTGGGCAGTGCCTCTGTGGACTCTGTATAACTGTCACAGCAGAAAAGAAACTGCTAGCATTCCTTTGCTATGGATGAGACACTAAAATTTCTATTTCATGATTTTTTCTTGCATTTTAGAATATTGTTTATCCTTCTAATACAAAGGAAGTGAAACATCCTGTTTCTTTAGATTTATTTTCTTTTGACTTGTCATTTAGAACAAGACCTTTGGAGAGAACCTAACATTTTAAAAGTGATAGATTCAGATTATTCTAATAACAGAGTCAGGAGGCTTGGATATGAACACTTTTATATTTAGAGGAAGTAAAGCTTTATTGCATAGTGTTCATACATTATGAAGCCAAAGAATTTGGTCATTTAAACAGTAGAAAAGTTAAATAGGATAATATATTTTCACATTAGGAGAAGATTAATGCTATTCTTTCTTTAAATAGTTGGTAAAAAGGAAAATTTTATTTTCTCAGTAGAGAGTAAGATAAATTTTGGGGAAGCCTCCAGATTTTATGCAGTTATCTTCTAAAATACTTTACAGAGCTTAGAAACCTAATGCTATATTGGATTACTTAGCTATGGCTTTGATAGCTCTCTGGCTAGGAGAGACTTCAATAATTAAATAGATAATAGCTCTAACATGGGCCTAATCTTTATGTCTACTTGAGGCTTTCACTTAATGGCAGTAGAGATATTAGCTGGTCATCATAGTGCTTGTTCAATAGATATTATGTTGGGCAAAACAATTTTTTTCTATTTAGAAAGATGTTTAAAGGCATTTCTTTGAGAAGCATTTTTTTACAGTCTCCTTGGAGATGGAATAACTCTAATGTTAAATTCACTGTTGCTTTTCACCTATACCATTCATCTACATTGCTCTAGCCCATCCTCTGTGGCTTTATTTTATGTTAATTTTTAGCATAGGGCCCACTTTTGTGTTCTTGAAGGGCACGAGTATGTGAAGCAACCGAAGCAGGTATCACTGCAGCCTGGAAGACGACTTGGACCTTTCAGTTCCCACTCAGGCGATCCTGTGGCGTGTGGCTTAGGGATCCAAAGCAGGCACAGAAGCCATGGCGAATCCGCCTCTGCTCCTGCTCCAGACCTCAAGCACCCCCCGCACGTACTGATTGCAAATGCAACTGTCTAGGTTACGTACCAAATGAACATAATAAGTTTTTATTTCCCTTGGTGATACACCAGCAGCTACATTCGGCTTCTAATAGCCTGCAATTCAGTAATAATAGCTTGGTTCAGTTTAGTTTATTGAAGACATAAAAATACTTGGCAGCCAGAGGCTGGAATGCACGGTTCAAGAGAACAAGATTCCAGCAGGGACCGTGGGACCTGGCCACGGAGCAAGGGTGCACTCAGCACTTAGCGACTATGATTTATTCATTTGGTGGAAGGCAGCAGCCCACCAACACGATTCATGTAATTACCGAGGGGGGTCCGATCTGCAGTTACACAGAGGTGCCTTAGAACGGCGCGGCACAGCTCACCTTTTTAATAATGTCTCTTTTGGCAGAGAATATTTCAGGTTCTCACTTTTCTCAGGAGGAAACCCTTCATTTTTATCTTTTAGGAAAAAAAAGAGAGAAAGAAATAGAAAAACAGCAAGTTCCTTTACTCACCGACAGACTCGGAGTTTAGGCATCGCAGATGTGTGCTGGGAAAATGCGGTTTCTAATTTTCTGACTTCCTCTCCAACATCATAAAACAAGCAGAGTTATTTAGGGATAACTTTTGTCAAAAGTGTGTTTTCTAGAGCAAAACTTGAAAACTTCAGGTGAGATAATATTCATTAGACATGAGATTTGATCATTAGATGTTAGAAAGTTTAGATGAAGTTGGTAAGGAAATTCACTATATTTTTATGTATCTTCCATAGTTGTAGAGTAAAACAGGACTTAGACAAGAAGATCCAGGTATCATGAGCCCTTTCCCCAGAGAGAACTATGCCACATGCTCAACTACACGAGCACTGGAAATTTGTTGGCTTCTCTGAGCTTTAATTTCTCCACTTACCAAATAAATGATTGCATTAACACCTGCCTCATATGCTACATTACAAGTGTGTTGTAAGGACTTAATAATGCCTGTAAAAGTGGTAGCCTTTGTTACTGCATGAAAAGTATGCCAGTAGCCACCAGTAAAAGATTCACCTGAGTTGTTTCTCAGTGGTAGAATTTGCACAATGACACACAGTTATTTGGCCAGTTTATGATGCACATGGTAATTAGTGATGGCCTGGGGACTAGAGAAGTTTGTCACTAGTATATGTATGGGAGACAGTGTGGGAATGACACAAAAAACCTTGGTTGAAAGTGGAGGTCTTTTTGTGCAAGATACTAAGTAATACATAGAAATTCTTTCAACTTCAGTGGTTTTATCTGTAAAATATATGAATAAAACCCACCAACATTATGTGACATGAATGCGTTCACCAGAAGAAGTAATATGTATGGAAACTTCTTGGAGGCTTAAAGCCTACAAATGAAAATTATTATCATTGCTCTTATATCTGGACATTGTAAACTTTAGCACTAATAAATGAAGTAATGTAAAGTACAATTATTTTTTGATAAAAGTTTAATGCTGTACTGATAAAGGAAATATCTCTTCTGTGTATATTCTGTGAGGAATAGCTTATTATATAATTGCAGTAAATAAAATCTACAGTGTTTCTATAAATCTTTATTTGGTCTGAACCACGACTATTTCACTCAGTGACCTTTTCCCTTGAAAATGTGTCTTCCCCTGAATCAAGACTTCAGAGTTTACAAACTGATGATTGAACCATCACTTTGAAGAAAGCTGAAACAAAGCATTTTAACAACATAGGTGTTTAAGAAACGCCACATATGAAAAAACATAATTTCAAAATAAATTAGAGTAGGTTGTGGTGGGGGTAATTTCACATAATTATTCATTGCTTCTTAGTAGCTTTAAGAAGTTTAATAGTAGTTATTATATTTACAAAATAAGTATGTTGCAATAATATGGAATTAAAGGGTTGTAAGAATAACTTGGGAAAAGAAAGTGGTTGTTTCTGTTCTTACAAGACTAAGAGTCTTTATATGGTCTGAAATAATTAAAATCTGCATAAGTTGAAATGGTGGGGGCTGGGGATGTAGCTCAGTGGCACAGCGCCTGCCTGTCAAATGAGAGGTCGTGAGTTTGATTCCTGGTTCCGGAAAAAAAAAAAAGGAGTAAAGTTGAAATAGTGAATATGGAACCACGATAGATTTTTTTCTGTATTTTTATTGTGGCAAAACATATACAATATAAACATTTATCATTTTAACTATATTTTAAGGTACCCTTCATGGACATTAAGTATATTTACACTATTGTGTAACCATCACTATTCTCTTTTTTTTTTTTCTGGTACTAGGAATCAAACTCATGACCTCACGCTTGCCAGGCAGGCCCTGTGCCGCTGAGCTAAATCCCCAGCCCCCCATTACTATTCTCTAGTTCCAGAATTTTTTCATCCTCTCAAACTAAAACTGTGTTATCTATTAGGCAAATATATTTTGAATAGTACTGTCGCCTCAATTTATTTTGTACTGCCATAAAATTTACCATTGGTATTCAGGTATTTATCCTTGGTATTCAATTTACTCTTGGTATTGGATTCTTAAAATATATAATATATAATATAATATATATAGTTATTAAAACAGTATAATATACTTCTAGCAGCATTCTGAATAAGAAGCTTTTACAGATATTCTTGGAATATAGTCATCATGTTAAGTAATTTGAATGCATATACTTGTATGTTAGGGGGCCTTGTGTTGGTCAACTTCCCATCATTAAGACAGAATGCCTGAGACAGTCAACTTGTAGGAAGGACAGGTTTATTTTGGATCACGGTTTCTGAGGATTCAGTTCATAACTGCTGGCCTCAGTGCTTTTTGTCTTATAATGAGTCGGAACATCATGGGGGAATGTGACAGAGGACCTGCTCGCCTCATGGAGGTGGGAAGTGAAGGGCAAAAGAGCAGGAGCCAGGGTCTTCACAGCCCCTCAAAGTGCACCCCTGAGGACTTAGCATCCCTCCATAAGGCCCCAGCTCTTAAAGGCTCTGTCACTTCCCCAAAGTGTTGGTGACTATGGGCCTTTACATGAACAGTTAAAGCAGAGCAGACCTGTGATTGCTGTCAGCTCATCTATGATTTGGTTCTTGACTATTAAACACGAGAAACTTATCAAAACAAGAATTGTTTCTTCATTAAGAAGTTTTCTTGTGAAAACTTTCAAATACTTCACTACATTCTTTTAAGTTAATTTTATTTATATTATAATGAATACTGTGGAAAGAGTTTTACCCAGATGTGGTGTATACACATTCTTAGAAACAAAACGGATAAATAACCACAATACTTAAAATATTTGAAAAACAACTTGAGCTTTATAGTACTGACATTTTTCTTAGACTGGTCAGCAATTGCATAGTCATACAATCTCTAAGAGACTAACAGAGGAGTAATTAATATTTGTCAGAAGTTTAGGAAGTATATTCTTTAATCTCAAAACTCTAGCTGTAAGGCTGTACCCTATATTTACACACACATAAATTCACCATGGCATATAGATGTATAATTTATAAAGAATGTTTAAAATGCAGTATTATTATTTGCCTAACAAAGATGGGCAAAAACTATAAAAGGACTCAAGAAAGTGTACAAAATGGTCAAAGAACGCCAGAGATGTTCAACATCATTAGTTATCAGAGAAGTGCAAAATAAAGCCACAGCGAGATTAATAATTTTTGAGGGGACAATTTTAAATGTTCATGAGGATTTAAGGCAGCTTGAACTCTTATACATTACTGGTAAAAGTAAGAAATATTATGATTAACTTGGAAAATAATTTGACAAGGTCTTGTAGGGTTCAATAAACACTGAATGGAACTGTCTTAGTTTTCTCTAGTTGCTAAGACAAAATACCCCAACACCCAAAATTAAGGAAGGAAAGGTTTATTTTGCTCACAGTTTGTGGAGGTTTCAGTCTGTAATCAGCTGGCTCCAAGGCAGGGTGGCCTGGCACAGGGGCAACAGTTCAAGGCGGCAGAAGACAGCAAAAGCAGCAAGAGCAAAAAAGGAGGGAAGAACAAGCCTCTTTCTCCCTTACATTGTAAGCGGGCTACCACCTCCTAGGGTGGGTGCAGCACTCACACCATCTCCATGCCCTCTTCTTGCACAGGATGAGGATGTTCACAAAATGAGGACCCTGGCCCCCTGCTAAGGCACTTAGTTAAACTACTAAACTTCTTAAGTTGACACAAGGTATCAATCATTACAGGAACATATGTCTATTTAAAGACATATGCACATATATTTGTAGCAATTTTGTTTAAAAAGAGAACAGGAAATTATATATCCATACATTGGAATACTAAGCAATGACAAGAATAGCTGTAACTGATACCTGCAACAACATGAATGAATCTTAGAACAATTATGTGTTTAGTATATAGTGTATGATTCCATTCATATAAAATCTTGAAGGGGCAAAATCAGTATATTTTGTGGTAGAACAAATCAGTGGGTTAGTAGAGCTGGCTGACTGCAAAGGGCTGCCAGGAAACTTTTTAAAGTGATAAAAATTTTCTACATGTTGATTGGAATGGTAGTTGTGTGGGTGCACACATTTTTAGAAACCTATCAACCTGTACATTGAAAAGAGCAACTTTTTTATCCTATGTAATTATATTTTAGTAAAGTTAATGAAATAGCAGTAATGGATCTCAGCCCATTAGATGAAATAGAAAATGGTGAGATCATATTGACATACATGAGTACATTAACAGTGTAGTGAGGAACAGAAATAGTACATGATTTCAAAACACTTGCATACAAAATGATTATTCATTACAAAGGGGAAAAACACCATTTCACAGGGCAAAGGCCTGCTGACACCGTGTTAATGAACCGATCAGTGCGAATGTCAAAAGTAATGGGATGAATCAAAATCAAGTGTCACCTGACAGGCTTCAAAGGGAGGAAAGCGTGATTTCTGTAACAGTCTTGCCAAACATGTATTCTCAGGATAGAATCGTGAAAAAACATCAGGCAAATCCAAATTAAATAATGGTCTACAGAATAACAGGCCTGTGATCTTTTAGGATGACATGGTCATAAAAATTGAGGAATGACTGAGAAACATCCTTGATGGGCCATAAAGAGACATTACAAATAAATGTAACTTATGCTTCTGAACTCTTGTCCTTTTGTGATAAAGGAGAGTACTCGGGGGTTGGACGTTAGCTACGGGTCAGTGTTAACTTTCTGATTCTTGGTAGTTGATCTGTGGCTGGGAAACCTTTAATTCTTGGTTTTTGAAGTGAACACTTTTTGGGGCTGATTTGGCAATTAGGTTGGCAACTTGTGCCCAATTAGTTGAAGAAAGGAAGGTTCTTCATGTGGTCTTGGAAATTTTTCTATTAATTTGAGAATAAAATGGAAAGCTCCCTTGATTTTTTTCTTTTTAATGCCATGAATGAGAAAAATGATTTAAAATGCTTTTTCTACCATTTCTTTAAGTCAGTTGCCCTCACAGAAAAGTAAATACCTTTTCTTACTTCCTCACCAAAAATCTCCTTTTTTGCCTTTATTTATTTATTTTTTCACTTTAGGGGCCTAATAGTTTCTGTGACTCTTTTCTGAATTTTTTTCTATTTTCCAGAATTATATACTGTAAGCATTTCAATTATACATGTAAGTTAACCAGTATTTTTGTGTCAAAGACCTAGAAAATTATAGGTAATTTTTAAGTTTTGAAAGAAATGGTATTAGTAATTTCTAGTCAGTAATTGAGTATAACTAATAATCGACTTTTATAATATTTGTTAGCCAAAACTTTAGGGTTGTAAGACAGTATATGCTATATGTCCTGGGGTTAACACCTAAATATCTAAACATTTATGCATCTGAATTTTGCCTAAGAAGAAAAAAGCCAAGTAGATATGAAGAGTTGTAGGTACAGATGTAAGTAGTATAATTTGTTTTAAAGTTTTCCAGTGTCAGTGCCATAATTTATATTTACTAATTATTGTTTCTTTTTGCAACATGCTTTAAAAATATATTTTTCATCTTATATTAATGTTTCTGAACAAATAAACAATCACATAGACTAATAACTAAGGAACTTCAGCACTTGAAAAAAAAACAAGCTGAAAAATATTTGAGTAAATATGAGCCACACTAGAAACATTATAAATCACTTTTAAAATTCACAGCTGTTACTGTTAAAGACAGTGCAAGGGTGTAGAAAGACTGCAGTGTGCTTCAAGTAGTGCCTGGAAATCACAATTGGACATTTCCGTCTAGTAGTTGGTTTGGTGTATAATTAACTCTCAATAAATGTTGGTTCTGTTTTACTATTGGTAATGATCCTCCAACCTAGAATGTCATAGAAATAAGACTTCAAAAACAGTTTGGGTAAGCGAGTATAATTACTAGCATAAAGCATATATTCATATATTTTACCAGCATTGTTTCAGTAATGTTTACTTGTTAGAACAACATAGGTCTTCAGAGAATTGTGCAGACGATATTTCCCCTGAGTCCCCTGGCAACCATCACTCTTAGTTTGGCTTTTGCAAGATGCCATATAGTTAGAATCATGCCAAATAGTTAAGTGTGTGACCTTTTCAGATTGGTTTCTTTGACTTCACAATATGCTTTTAAGATGCCTCCATATTTTTTTGTGGCTTGAAAACTCATATTTTTCATTGCAGAATAATATTTCATTGTATGGAGCTACCACAGTTTATTTACTTGCTGCAAAACATTTTTGATACTTTTAATAATTAATTGGCAATTGTAGAAGAAACATGCTTTCAATCTTTGTAGGAATTTTTGGTAAACATGGTTTTAACACATCTAGGTGAATACCTAAAGGCATCATTGATGGACTGTATGGTAAAGTACATGTAGCTTTGCAAAACACCGTCTAACTGCCTCCCCAAGTGGATGTAACCTTTTACATCCATGTCAACAATAAATGAGTTGTTTTTGCTCCATTTCCAAGCCAGCATTTGAAATTGGCAGTTTTATGGACTTTAGTCATTTCAATGGGTGTGTAACAGCTTCTCGTTTAGTTCTAGCTAGCATTTCCTTAACGACTGAGGGTGAGCATTTTGCCATCTGTATAATTTCCGTATGCACATCTCTGATGAGGTGGCTGTTCAGGTATGTGGCCATATTTAACATGGAGTCATTTTCCTTTCGGCTCTTTGTACTGATGGTGACTGGATGGCAATTCTGGACTGGTGTATCTTGCAAAGATTTTTCTTTCAATCTATTCTTGTCTTTTCTCTTACCAGCATCTTAGCAGAGCAGATTTTTCATTTGAATGAAGTCCAAAATCTTAATAATTCATTCTTGTATCTTGCTTTGATGTTGTATCTAAAAAGTCATTGAAAAACCAGGTCACCTAGATTTTCCTTTGTGCTATCTTTTAGGAGTTTACTGGTTTACATTGTATATTTGGGTTTCCTATCCATTTTGACTTAATGTTTGTGAAAGGTATATGGACTGTCTAGACTTAGAAGGTGTCAAATTGCTCCAGTACCAGTTACTATAAAAAGTAGCTTTTCTCTGTTGAACTGTCATTACTCTCCTGCTAACTATCAGTTGATGCTATTTATGTGGGTTTATTTCTGGGCTCTCCGTTGTATTCCATTGATCTATTTCTCTGTTTTTTGACCAAGACCACATTGTCATGGTTACTAAAGCTTTCTAGGAAATCTTGAAATTGAGTGGTGTTTGTTCTCAGACTTTCTTCTTCAGCTTTATGTTGGTTCTTCAGGGTCCTTTGGCCTATAAAACAATGTGCTCATTTACATATATCTCCTAGGTAACTCGATTTTCACTGGAATTTCACTGGATAGGGAAAGTGAGAAGAACTGACATCCTAATAATATTTCAATTCATGAACATGGAATATCTCTCCATTTATTTAGATATTCTTTGATTTCTTTCATCAAAGGTTTGTAATTTTCCTATATAGCTCTTACACTTTTTATTAGATTTGTATCAATCTTTTTTGTACTAATATAAATGATACTATGTTTTTAATTTCAAATTCCAATTATTCCTTTTTGGTATGTAGGAAAACAATTGATCTTAATATTAAATTTATATTCTGCAGTCTTGCTATAATCATGTATTAGAGAAATTTGTAGGTTGACTCATTGGGATTTTCTATAGATAACAGTGTTATCTACAAAAGAAGTCAGTCTCATTTCTTCTTGCTCAGTCTGTATACTTTTCATGTCTCTTAATTATCTCATTGCATTCCTAAGACTTCCAGCAAGATACTGAACAGGACCGGCAGAGGGTACATCGTGGTCTTGTTCCTAGCCTTAGGAAGGAAGAAAGCTTCTATTTTCTTATTATTTCATATTGATGTTAACTTCAGGGTTTTGTTTAATGAAGTCAAGAAAGTTTTCCTTCTTAGTTTGCTAAGGGTTTTTCAAACTCATGAATGAGTACTTGATCTTCTTAAATAATTTTTCTATGTCTATTGGTATGACTGTATAATTTCTTCATTTTTAGATGATTGATGTGATCAATTGCATTAATAGATTTTCAAATACTGAACTACCCTAGTATGCCTGGAATCAGAGTCACTTTGTTGTGGTATATTTGCTTTGCCTGTAATGCTTTGCTTGCTTTGATCCAATGTACTAGTATTTTTTTGAGGATTTTTCACATCTGTTTTCATAAGAGAGGATGATCAATAGCTTTTCTTCCTTGTAATGAATTTATTTCATTTTGATGTTATGGTAATTCTGACCTTATATAATGAATTAAGAAGTATTCATTCTGGTTCTTTTTTTAGAAGATTGTAGGGAATTGGTATAATTTCTTCCTTGAATTAGAATTCATCAGTAAACTCTGTGTCTGGTGTTTTCTTTTTTGGAAGTTTATTACATTTGGATTTTTTCTTTAACAGATATGCACATCCTCCAATTGTCTATTTTTGTATGATAATTGGTAGATTGTGCCTTTCAATGAATTTTGTGCAGGTTGTCTAATTTGCTGATACAAAGTTGTTTATATTATTACTTTGTTCTCCATTTAGTATCATGAGATGACTGGTGATATTCCCTCTGTCTTCTCTGAGCTTAGTAATTTGTGCCTCTGTCAGTTTTGATGCTTAGACTGTCTAGAGGCTTTCAGTTTTATTAATCATCTTAATAAGTAGATTTTTTTACTTATGGATTTTTGTGCCCCATTTTCAGTTTAGACTTCTCTAATTTTTATTATATCTTCTGCTTTCTTTAGATCTGTATTGCTCTATTTTACATTTTAAATTTTCTAAGGTGAAAACTTAGATTATTGATTTTAGCTCTTCCTTCTTTGTTAATAAGTGTATTTAATATTATAAATTTCCCTCTAGGAACTGCTTTTGCTGTATCCGGCAATTTTAGGGGGAGTTTACTTTCATGTTCATTCAGTTCCAACTATTTTAAAATTTCTCTTGTCTTTTTTCTTGACCAGGTGTTATTTAGAAGTGTGATGCTGAATGTCCACACAGTTTGAGGGTCCCAGCCATCTTACTGTTAAGGATTTCTAATTTAATTCTATGTTCTGAGAGCATAGTTCATATGATTGGAAAGCTGCTAGGGTGTACTTTATGGCTTAGGGTGTAGCTTAGCTTGGTGAATGCTTCTAGGGTGCTTAGAAGAATTCCTGCTGGTTCTATTCGATGAAGCAGGCTATAGATGGCATAGGATCCAATTGGTTGGTGATGCTGCTCAGTTTAGCTATTTTCCTACTAATTTTTCCATGCTAAGTTTACTAGTGTAATTTAGATGTGCATAATGATCCCATTCATCATAGGGAATTTGTACCCTACATGATATATTCTGATTCCTTTCTTCCCCCACCCCCTATCCTCCCTACAACCCCTTTTCCCCTCCCTATTTACAAAGCTTTGTTTCCATTTTATCCTATTTTAAAAATCTTTTTTTCCTTTTATTTTCCTTCCATTCCCCTTCCCCCACCCTAATTTCTCTTTCCTTTTGAACAATTTCTTCCCATTTCACAATATCTATTGTGCATTTTGGTCTTTATTAACTCTTTTAGTTTCTCACACCAGGGAGACAATGTGATGTTTACACGTGTGGGTCTGATTTATTTCACTTATGAGTATGGTCTCAAGTTGCATCCATTTACCTATAAAAGTCTTGAGTTTATTCTTCTTTACAGTTGAGTAGTACTCCATTGTATAGAAAGACCACATCTTTTTTATCCATTCCTCAGTTGGTGGGCATTTGGGTTGTTCCCAAGATTTAGCTATTACAAATTGTGCTGCTATAGACATGGATGTGCATATATCGCTGTGGTGTGATGTTTTTAATTCTTCCAGGAAGATACCTAGAAGGGGAATAGCTGGGTCAAATGGGATTCCTAATCCTCATTTTTTGAGGAATCTCCACACTGACTCCACAGTGGTTGCACCAGTTTACCCTCCCACCAACAGTGGTGAAGTGTTCCTTTTCCACTCAGCCCCTCCAGCATTTGCTACTGGTTGATTTCTTGAAAATAGCCATTCTTTCTAGAGAATCTCATTGTTGCTTTAATTTGCATCTCTTGAATGACCAGCAATGTTGAACACTTTTTTGTATATTTATTTCCCATTTCTACTTCATCTGAGAGGTATCTATTCATTTCAGATGCCCATTTTTAGATTGGGTCTTGAAGTTTGAGGGGGGTCTGATTTTTTTATATATTCTAGATATTAGTCCTTTGAGGAACAGCTGGCAATTTTGTTTCCCACACTGTGGATTGTCTGTTCATTCTGTTGGTGGTTTCTTTTGTGCAAAAGCTTTTTAATAAGATGAGATCCTAGATGTTGACTCTTCGTGATGTTTCCTATGTGACTGGGGCTTTGTTTATCAAGTCTTTGCCTACACCAGTGTCTGCAAGAGTTCTACCTGCTCAATCTTCCTGAAGATTTAATGTTTCTGTTTTAATATTTAGATATTGATCCATTTTGATTTTAGTTTACTGCATGATGAGAGACATGGGTCTACTTTTAGTGTTAGGCATGTGCAGAGCCAGTTTTTCTATCACCATTTATTAAAGAGGTTATCTTTCTTTTAGTGTATGTTCTTGGCTCTTTTGTCAAAGATAAGGTGGCTTAGTGTGTTTGGAATTGTTTCTGCACCTCTTAATCTGTTCCACTGATTCTCAGGTCTGGTTTTTTTTTTTTTTTGCCAGTACCATGCTGATTTTATCACAGTAGCTTTGTAGTATAATTTCAAGTCAAGGATTGTGACGCCTCCCACCTTGCCTTTGTTGCCTAAGATTGTTTTTGCTATTCTATGTCTCTTCTGCTTCCAAATGAATTTTAGGAATGTTTTCTTTAGTTCTGTGAGTTACATTAATGGTATTTTGATTGAGATTGCATAAAATCTGTATAACAATTTTGGGAGTATGGCCATTTTCACTATATTGGTTATTTCTACTCAAGAATAAGAGATATCTTCACATTTTCTGATATTTGCTTTGATCTCTTTTTTCAGAGTACTATAATTTTCAATGTATATATCTTTTACTTCTTTTGTTATGTTGTTTCCTAATTATTTCACTTTTTTTGATGCTATTGTGAAAGGTGTTGTTTCTTCAATCTCTCTTGTTGGTGTGCATCTCTTGTTGGTGTGTGGGAATGCTACTGATTTTTGAGTTGTTTGTACCCAACTACACTATTGAATTCAGTTAATATTAAACAAATTTTTTGGGTGGAGTTTTTGGGGTCTTCTATGTAGAGTACCATGTCATCTACAAGCAATGAGTCACAGACAAAAATCACATGATTATCTCAATAGATGCAGAAAAAAGAGTATTTGACAAAGTCTAATACTCATTCATAATAAAAATCGTACAGAAAATTGGAATAGAATGCCTTTATCTCCATCTGATAAAGGCCATGTATGACAAACCAAGAGCCAACATCATACTAAATGGACAAAAACTGAAACTTTCACTCCAAAATCAGGAACAAGATAATGATATCTACTCCTATTCAATATAGTGTTTGAAACATTAGCCAAAACAATTAGACAAGAAAAAGAAATAAAAGGAACAAGGATAGGAAAGGAAGAAGTTAAATTACCACTATTTTTTTTCCTGTTTAATTGCAGTTTTCAATCATAACAGTGGATCCAATATTTCTTTTTTGGAATTCTTTCCATTTTTGCCCCAATTCTGCTTTTTCTGAAATTAATGTAGCTATTCCAGCTGTCTTTTGATCAGTGTATTTCCATTCCTTTATTATTTCTCTATCAGTGCCTTTATAATTAAAGTGAAGTCTTGCAAATAACATAGACAAGGTTTTAACAAAATCAAACCTAAATGTGTCAGTCCTTTAACTAATGTTTTTAGATTATGGACATTCAAGGGGGTTACTGATATGTTTTAGTATGTACCACATTTGTTAATGTTCTCAGTTCATTGTCCTTTATGTTTTTCTTGTCTTGACTATTTTTCTGACACCTTCAATTTTCATTGAACATTTTATATGATTACTCTTTTCTCTAAGTGCATCAATTGTTTAAAAACATTTGTTGATATTATTGTCACTATTATTTCTAAGTAGTTGACCTTTAGTTAACAGTATACATTTACACCTAATACTTTTTCAGCTATAATACTATACTACTTCCTGGGCACTGTAGGTGTGCACCTTAGAACACTGTATTCCTCAATTTCTCTCTCTTTTTTTTCTTAAAACAATTCTGTCATCCATTTTACATTCAGAAGCTATAATCAGCAAATACACTGTTGCTATTATTTTGAACATAAGAAAAAGATATTACATTCAACGTTCTGGTATGTAATTTTCTTTCTGAGATATTTTTTAGCATTACTCACAAGGTATGTAGTGGTGATGGATTCTTCTACTTTGTTGTCTAAACAGTTTTCTCTTTCACTTTTGAAGGACAATTTTAATCAGTACAGAATTCTGTATTTGTAGCTTTTTCTTTCAACATTTTGACATTTAATTCCACTTCTTGTTCTATGGTTTCTGAAAAGGATTCTGATATAGTTCTTATCCTTGGTTATCTATAGATAAGGGTTTTTTTCTTGGCTGGCTTTTCAACAAAATAGACATTACTCTTTGCCTTTTAAATAGATCTTTTCTTCACCCCCTTTCCCCCCAGTCTGGATGTGAAATACCTAGATGTAGATTTTGGGGGTCATGTATCCTCTTTGGTGTTAATGAGCTTCCAGCCTGTGATTTTGTATCTGTCATTAAAGCTTAGTTTTATGAAATTCTCACCGTTGCTTTAAATATTTCTTCCATTCATTTCTATTTCCTTTCTTCCTCTCTTTTCTCAATAATACATGTACATATTGTACATGTATTATAGTCTTTATAATTGTCCAATAGTTCTGGGATTACTCTCCTCATCTTTTTCATTCACTGTTCCTCCTTTTAATTTCAATTTCAGAGTTCCTATTGCTCTTTCTTCAAGCTCATTATTTATCTTTGCCCATGATCAGCCTATTGATGAGGCCACCACAAGCATTCTTTAATTCTGTTGCAGTGTTTTTGATTTCTAGTATGTATTTTGGATTTATTTCTTAGCATTTCTCTTTGGTTATGTTACTCTTCTGCTTTTGTACATTGCCTACTCTTTCCAGTAAATCCCTCAGTGTATTTATCATGGATGTTTTAAATACTCTGTCTGGTCATTCCAGTATTGCTCCCATGTATGTCTGGTTCCAATGCCTTTTCTGTCCTTTCGAACTGTATTTTTGTCTTTTAGTATGCCTTGTAATTCTGTTGCTGTTGAAAGTCACCTGATATACAGGATAAAAGGAGCTACAGGAAAGAGGACTTTAGTGTATGAGGTTCTATGTTTATCTGGCCAGGGGTTGGGTTGTGTTCAGTTTGCCATAGCTTTAGATGTCAGGTCCTCTGATAAACTTGTTTTTTTCCCCTCCTTGTTATCTTTGGGGTTTCTGAGAGAATTAGGTCTGTTGTGTAGTTCTTTAGTTGTATTGCCTTGTTATTACACAAAAGCTTTATTAATGTGGAGATAAAGGGAAGCACTGTAGTTCTACAATTAGGTCTCTGGCCTTTGGGGAACCTCTGATCTTTGCAAGTGTTCCCTAGTCTTCCTTCCTCCTTAAGTAAGACAGGAATGATAGAGTGGCTAGAGGTTGGCACATTGCTTTCCTAAAGTGCAAGGCTAGAGAAAGCTGTGGCTAGTTATTGCTCATGCCCCAGGTTGGACTGACTCTGTTGAAATAGTTTCTTTCAAGGGCAGGCATTTTCTTTTTTCTTTTTTCTTTTTTCTTTTTCTTTTTTTTATTTTAAAGATAAAAGGAGGGAAACATTAACAGACATACAACATTTTACAACATATCACAAGCACAATACAGACAATACAGAGTTACAAACAAAGTGGTAGGGAATTAACAATGGTGGTTGTATTACATATTGATATCTTCAAAGTGGCTTCTCATGAAAACAGATATAGACATGCAATACTGGTCAACCAAAGACTCATTGACAGTTTCTTTCAGCATAGAAATAGAAGACAGAAGAACAACCATGTTATCTATCCTGTATATACATACATACAAAATTTCTCCTTCGTTCCCTTCTCTTTTCCCACATCCCAGAAGCCCTTTACTCTTCAGTGGTTTCCTATCATTTCACAGTGTCTATCATACCTCCGAGTTTAAATTAACTCTTTCAAATTTTACACTAGTGACACAATGTGGTGCTTGCACATGTATGTTTGATTTATTTCACTTATGAGTATGGTCTCTAGTTGTGACCATTTAAATATAAAGGCCTCGAGTTTATCTTTCTTTACAGCTGAGTAATATTCCATTATATAAAAGTACCATAATTTTCTTATCCAATCCTTGGTGGATGGACATTTGGGTTGCTTCCACATTTTAGCAATTACAAATTGTGCTGCTATGAACATAGGAAGGGCAGGCATTTTAAAAAAGAACAGACCGTTCTAAGGTTACTTGAAAAACTGACTACAGTCCCCCTAAAACTGCCAGCATCATGTGGGAATTTCTCAGCAACTTTCACTTTCAGAGCCCTGTAGGGCTCCTCCTGATAAAACTCACTACAGTGTGTCTCCCCAGTAGGGGGCTCACTAGATTTTTAATGCTCAGATGTGTGCACACTCGTCCCTTACTAACTTTTCAGTAATAATATAGGTATTTCTATCCCAGTACTGGTCCTAGTGGTGGTTTCTTCTCTAGTTAGTTGTAATTCTCTCTATCTCCCTGTGTGTCCCACCAATTATTCAGGTAGTGGCCTGTCCTATGATCTCAGTTCTCTGATGGGTATAAACAAAGCCAGTGCTTTTCAGTTTGTTTAGATTTTTCCTTTGTTGTGTGAATAAGAGTGATGACACTCAGACTACTTTCATGCCAGACTAGAGGCTGCAAGTTGAATTGCTCCACGCTTTAGATACATATTACTATTTTAAAGTTCTTATTTGTGTTATCAGCAGATCTACTCTTCCTGCCTATTTTTAATTTTCATAGTCACTCATATATTTTTGCTATTAGTAATTTTTATTATACCATAGACATTGTAACTTTTAAAGGTTCCAGATGACCTTATTATTCACTGGAGAGATCTCCCATTTTCCTGTCAGGCACATAGGATGATGGATTGATGTGATTTGAATGTATCCCCCAAATTCATGTGTTGGTAACTTAATCTTCAAATTCCTATAGTGATATTTGGAAGTAGAACATATGGATGACAATTAGGATTATTTTAGTTGAGGGGAGAAGGGCTCACATGGTATTAATGGCTTTATAAGAAGAAGAAGAAAGGCCAGCCATCCTGGTGCATCCCTATAATCCCAGCACTTGGGAGGATGACAGGAGGTTAGCAAGTTCATTGCCAGTCTATGATACACAGCATGAGAGAGAGAGAGAGAGACAGAGAGTGAGAGAGAGAGAAAGAGAGAGAGAGAGAAAGAGAGAGAGAGAGTGAGAGAGAGACAGAGAGACAGAGAGAGGGAAGGAGGGAAGGAGGGAAGGAGGGATGGAGACAGAGATGGAGAGAGAGAGGGAGAGAGAGAGGGAGAGAGGGAAGGACAGAGGGAGAGAAAGAGGCAGGGAGAGAAGGAGGGAGAGAGAGAGAGACCTGATCCAGTCTAAGCTAGGGATGCCCTCTGCCATGTTATGATGTAGTACAAAGGTCATCATCAGATGGTGGCACTGTGCTCTTGGTCTTCAGGGCCTTCAGAACTGTGGGTTAAGTAAGCCTCTATTCTTGATTTATTTTATTTTAAAGAGAAAAAATAAAACAAAATTTAAAAACCAGACAATAGGAGGGTAACAATAGTTAAAACATTGGGTATTGTTATCTTTAAATTAGTTACTTGGAGTATAAGACATCGGCATTTATCTATCCAAACAATATTAGCACAAACCTTTCTTTTCAATGAGAAAAGGGAAAAACAAACTATATCTATGTCTATCTATATCTATCTATATCTATCTATATTAGTTAAGACAGTTATACGACTAATTTCTCTTAGTTCATTGAAAAGAAAGGTCTCTATTCTTTATAAATTGCCTGGTCTCAGATATTTTGTTATAGCAACAGAGAAAGAATGAAGACAGAAGTTGGTCATTTTAAGCCCATCAGAAGCTGGGCTGGACTCAGGAGGATGGTAGTGTCAGGAGGGTAAGTTTACTTCTGTTTCCTTCCCCATGGGACACCCTCCCCCAGGCACTGGATAAAGTGCCTTACAAATGTCTGCCTCTGTATCCTTAGAAGTTTTCAAAAGATTCAACTCTGTCCTGATTTCCCTAGGCCTGAGCTCCAAATTCCAGTCCTAAGTGCTTCAAAATATAGTGAATATCTTGAGGTGGATACTCACATGGGAATAGGAAGACTCGGCCTCCAGTTCATGTTTCCTCTGTGCTATGTGACTGTTGAGCTTACTACGGCCTTTACAAACTCTCCGTAACCCTCTGACCACCAACGTAGCCCTAAAACTCAGCAAACGTCCTTTGGAAAAAGCTTCCTCACACAAAGAATTATGATTCCAATTCCATATGGTCTCAGAAATGTTTTTCCTCCTCACCCTGCCCCTGACTACCCGGTGGAGACTTTTGCCTGGTCTTCAGCCCACTCAGAATTGATAAATGCCCTTACGTGTTCATGAGTGTACCTTAGAAATGCTCTGTCCTCCAGAATTTTAGTTTGCTTTTGTAGTTGTCTTTGTGGGAGAATTAAATGATTTCTGACATCCAACTAGATGTGAAAACATCACCTGTCCAGCATTAACTTGGGGGACATATTGAGCAGGACAAAATGCATTCTTAATTAAACAATGCCACTTTGCCCATTCTCTTCACATGAATTTTAATCTCTGAGTCATAATTAGAGGTACTAACAAGGCACATTGGAAAAAGACACTCTTACCAAAATTCCATCGTGAGTTTGATTCCCGGTACTGGAAAAAACCAAAAACAGAAACAAAAACAAAATTCCATCTAATAAGGAGAGGTCTGTGAAGCTTTCTAATTGGTACAGATTTTATGTGTATAAGCAAGGCAAGAGAAAGTGCAGTATAAAGAAAAAACTTTCCATTATTATATGGCTAGAGTACTATTTTCCCAGCCTCATAACATGCATTAGATAATGATTGTTTTCCATAGTCTTCATAACTATTAGGAGTCCGCACTATATCGGTAAAACTTTGGTCACTGGGAAAGGGCTGTGCTTTGTTTTGTGTTGTGGTGATGGAAGGCATGGTCAGTTTTTCTCTCTTGTCGACCGGATGGCCAGGTCTGCTCGCTGAGCACCATGGCTGGCATATGTGCGTTTCTATTCTCTCTCCCCCGTCTCTCCAGTGTTTGGCATATGTCTTGGTACAGGTAGGTGGCCAGTTTTTATTGAGTGAAGAAATGACAAAATATACTATAATGATCCAAAGGAAAAGCATAGGGGCTGGGGATTTAGCTCAGCGGCACAGCGCCTGCCTGGCAAGCACAAGGCCTTGAGTTCGATTCCCAGTACCAGAAAAAAGCCCCCAAAAACCCCCAAAAAACAAACAAAGGAAAAGCATGCTGGGTTTGGCATAGAAGTGGCACTGTGCTTTTAGGGAATGAGAGTAACCCATTTCCTGGTAAAAAATGCTCCCTTACAGGTTGGTGGCATTTGGAGGTTGTGGTCGAATCACTGACTTTGTATGATTCCAACTCTATTTTCTGAGAGATAAAGATACCCTCCTCCCAGATTGGTATGACTCATGTTTATTGTTATATGTGACCACATAGCATAATGCAGCTTTTAATATTCTGCCCTCTCAATTCAGAGGCGTGTATCTATGCTTAGTGTAAAGGAAATGATTTGTAAGTTACCGGTCTTCTATATAGCTTTGTCCAAAAGTTCTTACAGATTATAAGGGAAGAAGCTGAATGAAGATATGTGTTATATATGCTACTACACATAGTTACAACTCAGAGTGCACATATTATGTATCTTACCGATTGTTGGAAAACTTCTTTAATAGCTGACAATAACCAAGTATATCCATGTAGCAACAGAGAATGACCCATAGCTGTTTACATGCTTACTATTTAAATGGACTCTTGGTTAGATAATGAGAACAGCTGACACTTCTGAAGAGATTTATTCTGGTTCATTTTTCTCCTAGTCTCTCAAAGATCATGGTTATTTGGTTCCCACTGTCACCATCAACTTCAGGGTAGGGAGTGTCTCCTGCTGTACTTTCTGCTCTTCTTTGGAGACACTTGTTAAAACTGACTGCCTAAAGTTTGTATTTGTAGTGATGGTGCCCTGCTGCATATTCTGTTCCCATGTCCTCTTGACATATGTCACTTGCCCTCCTGCTCTGCATTTTGTAGAGTTTCCATGGATTGGATTGTCCACATGAGTATGTTTTGCATGTACAGAGTTTTTCTAAGGAAAGGAGAACTTTTCATTGGGTTTACTTACTGTAGCACATACCTCAAAGTGGTGTCTGGAAAATTGCATGTCACAGGAGAGGTGCAAGTGTCATTGGCCAAGGCAAACTTACTTTGGTCTGAAAGGAGAGTTACGATATAACCTTAAAAGCCAGGTATATACCTTGAGACCATAAGTGAAATAAATCAGAGGTACATGCTTAACTATAGCATGGTTTCTCTTATATGAGAAACTCAAAATATAAATAGAGAGCAAAATAAAAAATAGATCTTTCTCAAATGGGAAGAGGATCAAGAGATGGAAGGATGGGAGAAGAGGATGAAAATAGAATTAAAATGTGTTATGTACATGTACAAACTCCCCTACAAAGACTGTTAATCATCATGTCCTATAAACATGCACTAGTAAAAACAGCCAGCATCCCCAGCAAGGTGTGTGTGTGTGCTAGTGGGGATCGAACCCAAAGCCTTTGCACCAAACCAAGCTACATCTTGTTGTTCTATCCAGGGTGACAGGTCCCAAGAATGAGGTGCCCATGGATGAAAAGGAAAAGAAAGAGAGCCAAGAAAAACAAGAGAGGCAAAAGTCTGGGACCAGGGGCTTATAGCCTCTTGGACTGCAGCCCCGATTACCAATCTCGGTCCCCTTTTATTGTGCAAGAACCAAGGGCATAACTAGTACAAATGGGCGGATACCAAA
Organism: Chinchilla lanigera; assembly: GCF_000276665.1. Lineage (NCBI taxonomy): Eukaryota > Metazoa > Chordata > Mammalia > Rodentia > Chinchillidae > Chinchilla > Chinchilla lanigera. The sequence continues at coordinate 8,824,595 of NW_004955402.1, read as the reverse complement.
CATTTTAGTAATTAAAGCGTTATCCTTCTCCCATTCTGCCTCTTATGCTGCTGACAATGATCCCCTGGTGGACCTCCCACACCCAGCACCACGCTCACTCAGTTCAGCTGGGAGTTATAAGTTGACCCCAGTTATCAATCCACTACAATCACAGTCCTTACTTCCATTAATTTTTACAATGCATGGCAAGACTAAAAAATAGGGATCTCCTGCAATTCAAATACATTCTTATCTTCAGGTGAAAGGTTTCAGTGCATTTTTGCAACAATAAACAAATCATGGTGTGTCCTCAGTGCTTCTAATTAAAGAATGTCCTTCTCCACGACATCTCAGGTCTTTTTTGTTTGTTTTTATTTTGATACAAGGCCTCACTAAGTCTCTTAGCTTCCCAGGCTGGACTCAAACCTGTAATGCTCACTTTAGTTCACTTAGGCTAATTGGTATATTTTTGACTCAACTTATTAGGGAGGATGAGCATTTCTATCCTTCCTGAAATTACAAAGGAGGTTAATAATAGCAGTTGACTCTTGGTTAAATCAGAGTTAGTGCCAGAAACATAAATTGCTCTATTTTCATATAGAATGCTATTCAGGAAAGGGATTTATGGATATGTACAGAATTATAAGGATAGAGCATAGTTGTGAGCCAAATGGACAGGATTCTGTTAGCTACCGCGGCTTTCAGGAGTACTGCTATCACAACTGCATTATGCATTCATAGAACTCTTAACTTGACAATCTCACCAACACTTCCCTACCTTATTACCATGACCTTCCTTGATGGTATGAATAGGAGCTTCTATTTCAAATCCCAATTGAGGGCATCAAAACATCAAATATAATTCACATCCAGAACTTTAGCTGCGAGGCTTTACCAAGGAGCTATGAGAAAGTAATTTAAAAGCATAATCTACAATATCTACCTGACTATTATTCTCAGGCCTCCTGAATCTACAAATATCTGAAGGATTATTTAGATTGGCTACAACTGGATTTATACTTGCATGCAATATCTAAGTCATTTGCTTACAAAGATGCAGTCTAATTGCTTTATGAAAAAGCAAACCCGTGCATATGTCTCCCAACCTTCTCTTAAATCCCTCTGCAGGCCTCCCCCATAGCGAAGTAATGTGGACCAGTGTTTAAAGGACCTAAAAGTAGGCATTTTAGCACTTGTGAACTATATACTTTCTTCCTCTTCTACTTTTTTCATTTTGCTTTTACAATACTTCAAAATTACAAAAAACATAAGGGCCATACCTAAGGGCCATTCTTAAACATAAGGGTCATACATAACAAGGCCACTACCAGTAATTTGCCATTGCTTGGACCATAGTATGTGATGCTCTACCTTGATTTCATAGTTACTTCATTTGCTGAAGTTTTTTCTCATTGTGAAGTCCTTGTTATGAAGAAGTAGTACAGTTACCAAGACAACCAGGGCTCCACAGTTTATCAGCTGAATTCTCTGCTCTATTGTCAATTTCCAACTTAATTTCTTGCTTACCTCATATAGTATCATAAGAAAGGAAGCATTTTGCAGTCTTGTTGGCCTGTTTGTTTCCCCAGAATGACAGAGATTTGTTAAAATTCACTGGAATGCAGTGACTTAATATGTTTTGTTGCCACAGATAGATCCAGATCCACTTGCGTCTTTTAGCACAAAATACTTATTTTCTGATCAGAATTAAGCAGTATCTCACATCCCAAATAACCAGTAATAAAAAGGGTTGTAGTGAAATTATTGCTATAGTTAAATATCTGAACAGTTACTTAATTTGAAAGTAGATGCATCAAAAAAAAATATACCAACAAAATATTTTTGTAATGCAACAAAATATCTGGGTTCCAGTTTCACTCCTTTGTCAAAAATTTACTGCCCACATTGGACAATGGAGTGCCCTATGTGGTTATGGGGAGGAGAGAATGTTGATACAGCCTAGATATAAATTTGTCATTGAGGGATCAGTGACTGTAAACAGCATATGAATTCCTGAAAATTACAGAAGAATCAATGAAGCCTATTAAATCCTCACTTCTTGGAATACAGCACACTTGCATGCTTAAGCTGACATCTTGAAAAGTTTTATAAGGATCAATTCAAACTCATAGCATGATGAATAATCCTTAGGTTTAATGAAGCCTCCAGGCCCAGGCCAGCTTGATGCATGTCAATTTACCCAGTTATTTGGAAGCTGTTTTTTTTCTTTCTCTAACATAATCTCAGGGGAAAAAATGTGATTTTTTTTTAAGGCAACCATCAAACTCTGTTCTCACATCAGATTTCCAAAACTGTAGTGGGGGTGTCCAATTTATGCCTGGGGCCGTAATGCACCCACCTCCGTGAGCAGTCTTTGTCTAAGCACTTCAAGCTATTCCTGGTGGTGTGGAATAGCACACATCTCTACTGTCTGTCTTTGGTTCGGGATGATTTTTCCTCTTAAAAATAACACACTAAACCAATTAGCTTTTCTGAATTGAATTAACCTAATAGCATTCAAAAACTGACAAACAATCTCCTTGTTTTTAAGACAGAAGTGGATTAGTCAACAGAATCATATCTATAGTCAGGTCTAAATCAAGTTAGAAAATCTAACCAAATCGTGAGTGCTGGAGTAAGTCATATTATTAGTATGCATAATCATACTGATCTCAAATGTAAGCAACACAGGCCCTTCCAGCAGGGAGACATAGAAGTTTAAAGTTGGAAAACATCTTCATGATGTGGTAGAGAGACTGTTTTTCACTGATGTACACGGCTTGCTCACCCCGGTCTTAGCCTATTTTGTTAGAGTTCCTGTAGCCACATGAAAGAAGAGCTGTCTTCATTTTTCTGTACCATGTTTTGGGTGTGTTGTTGTTTGATGCTTTTTTTTTTTTGCTTTTCTGCTACTTAGACTCTGCTGCAAAGCAAAAGAGGTGAAACTCAAGTATATGCAATTCTTTTTCTTAAAAGACCTTTAACATAAAATATGCAAATACATTTCATTATCTTCCTTATGGAAGTATTTTTTAAAAGATGGTGGTATGGATAAAAAGGAGGGCTTAGGAATTATCAATACATTTTACTGATTTACACTATTTATAGACAGTTGAAAGTCAAACCGATTTTACCTGATAATATGCAGTTATTGTGAGACATTACCCTATAAAATCCATTGAGTGTTCTGTACATTTATATTCTGTACTGACCCACCACCCGTTTGGTATATGGTCTAGAACTAAGCTCTTACAATTGTTAAGCAAATACTGTCAGACGTTAGATCACCTGGTCTTCATAGATGGCTCACACTTGAGTCACACCACTTTGTACTCATGTCTTGCCTTGAAGCTGAGACGGCCTTGTACTTATTTTCAACCAAAGTAGAAGTAGTGGGAGTGACTTTGCCTGATAGCTGATGCAAGATCATTGCAAAATTTCCCCTAGGTCTCTTGGCACAAGCACTCTGGAAGTTGTTGCCATGCTGCCAGTGAATGCTTGAAGCTAGCCAACGGAGTGAGGTCACTTGGTTGTAGCAGAGATGCATAGGCCTGCCCCAGGTATTGCGCTCAACCCAGCAAGGAGGAGCTGAGGAGTGAGGATGTTGTCTTGGATGGTTAGGCCAGTGAAGCCTCAGCTAGCTCCAGTCCCAGCTGCTGTTTGACTAAAACCCAATGAGAAATCCCAAGTAGGAATCACCCTGTTGACACAGAACTGTAAGAAAGAATAATAAAGGGCTGATATAAGCCATGAATTTTTTTTTAACACCAAAGCACAGATACAGGATATTTGTATTTTGGCTGCATTTAATACAACACCCTCTGGCTTGTAAATAAATTTTGTGCATTTATTGATGCTCCTGCTGTCTTTGTTTTGTATAAACAAGTCTCGGAAAATTAAGAGCGAAGAAATGTTTATGTGAAGGAACATTATTCCAACATAAAGAATGATTTCACATCACTTGTAGGAAAGTGGGTGGATCTTGAGACCATAATTGTAAGTGAAATAAGTCCAGTGCAGAAGGTTAATTACCACATGGCTTCTCTTACATGAAAATTCAAAGTATAAATAAATTCAAGAGTAAAATGAAGGAAAGATGGTATGGAGCAGGGAGGCAGACATTTTATAGAAAGAGAAGGGTACGGGGGGAGGGGATTGAAAATGATTATATATAGTGGTACCTCAGTTCATGAACTAATTCTTTCCATGATTCCGGTTGCAAATCATATATATATATTCCTCAAAATTAATGCAATTATTGTGTATTGCTAATATATGGAGATTTCACTTAAAAATGTGTTTCACTTTCACATGCACGTATGGCTAGTACAGAATGTTTCTTGATTGGTCCAGGTGAATGATACAGAAAAACTGAATGGTAAACTATCAGTGTTCTCAGATCACAGCCATTTCTTCACAAAGCCCACAGATTTCCTAATTATTTGCTGAGCACTGGGATAGGTATATGGGGGACAGAGCAGCTAAATTTGGCTGGGGGTGTGTAGCAAGTTGGGATCAGAGAGGTTTAGCATTGAGCTAGGTTCTATGGAGCATAATCCTTAGAATAACAAGGGGTATGTGTGCAGATGAAGCGATGGAGAATGCATTTCAAATAGAGGGGATTATTCAGGAAGGATCCCTTTCACATGGGCCACATACATATTATATATGAACATCTAGTACAGTGTATGGGGATAAAAACATAAACTGTAATATGTATGTGTAACCACTCCCCAAGGTGAACAGGAACTTCATGAATTAGAAACATTACTAACAAAAAATGAAAATAAACAGAAGAAAGTAGCAAGAACTATAAAAAATGTTTGGATAAATGGAGAAAAAAATACATCACTTTAAAGAAAGCATTTTCTTACCTGAAAATGGTAAGTTTTTTTCTCACATTACTTCACACACAAGTAACATATGTTGTAATGAATTAAAATTAATGTGAAAGTTCTAAGAATGGAGTATACTTTCTTCACTAGATTTACTCTTGGAGAGCAGAAATAATGTCCCATTCATGTTTGGGTCCTTATACCTAGTATACTCTGCATATAATAGGCAGTCAATAATTACAACAAATAAATCAAATAAGTAACTGTAAAATTCTCTGTCTTACAATACTTATCATGGTTTGGTTTATCTGCTTATGAGTTTTACAATTTCCTCATTTGATGATAAAATCTATTAGGGAAGGATCTTTTCTTTCTTTAAATGGTGCCTACCACATAGTTGGAACCCTATAAACGATTGGGGTACAAAACATAAACCTTTGTTTTTTAAAAGTCAATCAAAGGCTTCATTTAGGCCTTAAGCTTTATAAAATACTTAAAATTATTGCAATAAATGATCTTGAAGATAGCAAGATTCTGCATTATAAATATGAGGTTGTCATAGTACTGTCTTCTTGGTTGCCTAGAAACAAAAAATGTGAAGTTATCTGCAGCTATAAGAGTTTGTACTGATAAGATTATCCATGCAAAGTTCAACCTGCCTCTCTGGATTTGGAAGGCATCAATTCTGAAGCGCTTCAGACAATAATGTCTTCATAGTTTTGGGTGTGCAAGAATTAGCCTTTTTTCATGGTAGCAGCAGCACATACTTAGCTAAAGAAAGTGACTCTACATGTGAAGTAACCATTTAAGACCTGTCATGTTGGATAGCAACAGTATTGATCAATAAAAACTGCTCTTTGCTTAATGACACATGCTAAATATTTTTAGATTTCATACAATGACAATAAACATGGAGTGTATAGGACAAGGAAAACATAGGAGAAAGTTAATGTTTGTTATCTGGTAAATCAGTGCCAAAGGAATTAAGATAATGTTGACCTCTGGATGAATAGCCTATGAGTTCTTATAAGGATGTGGAAACACTCTTTTCCAGTACCCAGCATGTAGTAAACATTCTATAGAGATTTATTAATTGCTTGATATAGGTACTAATGTTATACAGTCATGGAATCTATGCAATAGTAAAAAGTGTTTGATATGCTTTGTAAGCAAGAGTTGATCCTGGAATGATTGTCTTAGCTATTTCACAAATTTGTGCTAAGTTGATCTACTTTTAGTGTTCTCTGTTTCACAGTCTAAAATCATGAAGTAACCTTGAGGCTTTTCATTGTCTTCAGGAATTCCGTCCGTGAGCTAGTAAGGTGAACAGGCCCCGGAGTCCAGCTCAGTTTTAGCCAGCACACACTGAAGGCAAGGGACTTGTTAGGGTGGTGAATTTTTTTTATTTTAAAAATAAAAGAATGAAAACATATTAACAAACACACATACCTTTACAAATAACACAAAAACAATATAAGCGATCGTGAATTTCAGACTAGGTGATAGGAAATTAACAATGGTGGTTGTACTACATTTTGATTTCTTCAAAGTGGTTTCTCAGGAAAACAAATATAGACACGTAAGATTGATCAAACAATTAATCATTAACTGACAACTAGAGACCATACTTATAAGTGAAATAAATCAGACCCGCATGTGTAAACCATGTATTGCCTCACTAGTGTAAGAACCTGAAAGAGCGAATAAAAATTAGGAGGTATGCTAGACATTGTGAAATGAAAGGAAACTGCTGCTGTTAATTTAGACTTCAGGAACAGTACTGTATCCTCTGTTCAAGCTCATGTCATTCTTAGAACAATGATATATCACAGTATCACTCGTCTTTCAGACTGGGGTGTTAATATTCAGAAAATCATGGATGCACTCAGCTACTTAGTTACGGAATTTGGGTTTGAGTCTTTTTGATGACACATTGTATTGTGTGTGAGTTTTTGTGTGTGTGTTTAAATTTAGTGTAATGCTAAACATTGTGTACTGACCATTGAGATTCAGTAAGTATTATCATTTAGAGTTTTATCTTTTTCAGTATTTTCATTTAATTTTTAACAAAAAATAAGCATCTTCTGGTGGTACTATCCAAATTACTATATTGATTTTAGAATATTGATATGTAATATACTATAGTGTTTATCACTATATTATGTTATACTATAGTGTTTATCACTATATTAAGTTATATAGTAGCTTTTTATAATAGACCAGAATTTAATTCAGTGAGATCATTTTTTGTTTTTCTTGATACTACTTTAACTCACTTTAGATAATAAAATTAAGCGTCCATTAAATAATGCATTTAAATCTACATTTATTCCTTTAACTTTAGTCATAATTCTTGATCTAGATGGTATTAGTATCTTGACACTTCCTTCCATTTCATATCTTCCTGTACCAACCAACTGCTTTCATCTGGTACCAGGAATCGAATTCACGACCTTGCACTTGCCAGGCAGGTGCTGTGCCGCTGAGCTAAATCCCCAGCCCCTATCTTTATAATATTTTTATTTTTTGCTCCCATACCTAATCCATCATTGCTTTTAGCTTGATTTTAAGGGTTGAAATCCTCAGTTATGTTGAAGTTATTATGGTACTCTATTGTTTTTTTTGTTTTGTTTTTTCTTTATGTTTTTAAAGACAGGGTCGGCTCTGTAATTCAGGCTGGCTTTGAACTCATGGCAATCCTCCTGCCTCAGCCTTCTCAGTGCTGCGATTACAGGCTTGCACTACCACACCTAGCTATTGTTTATCCCAGGGGTACAGAATGAGGTGTTATGGATCTCTGTTTCTGCTGTAGATACCACACACCTTTTGTGAGTATCCAGAAGGGGGTACTCTTCATATGACCAGATTCTTTTCACACTCAGCCAATTGCTTAAAATCATGGTGTAATTTTTGCTTCCCTCCTTACTTAACTGTGTGCTTCTTTAGTGTTTTTCTTTCCTCTAATTTATGATTATATACCCCTAGCTGCCTGTAAGAGAAACTTAAGTACTGTATGGTATTTTCCTTACTTATTCTCTCCTAAAAATACATCTTTTTCCTCTTGACTCATTGGCTCACTATTCTAATTTGGTGTTTTGCTTTATGGATGGACTAATAGGCTATTACTTTCTTGCAGGTTTTATTTTCAGAAATTCAAGTCGACTTTTTTTATTCTTGTGTTTGCTTGCCTTTTACCCTATTCTTCACATTCCTACCCTCCTATTCATAGTAATAGTTACTGTATGTGGATGTCTTTATTTTCTTGCTGAAGTTTGCACCTTCTTGCTCTGATATGGAGTGGCTGCTTTCTGAATCTGCTGTGTAGGTGAAATCCTGAGACTTCCATTCACTCTTCAGGGAATTGAGCCACTGTCTTCTGTATCTTAAGATTTCTTTTCTATATTCATTCTTATTTTTAGGATACAACTTCAAGTAACTCCCTAGGAAAAGGGGTGTTGAAGGTAAATTTTCTAAATCCTTGCATATTGAAAATACATACAATTTGTCTTTTTCAGTAGATTGGTTGTTTTGCTAAGTATATTTTTCTAGGTTGGAAGTCATTCCCTCCAAATATATTATCATCTCACAGCATTGTGTATTGCTTATGGGAAGTCTGACACCATTTTAGAATGTTTCTCTTTGGAAACTGTCAGAATATTTAATGAGAAAATTTTATAACATTATGTCTAAATATATATGATTAGTATTTAGGCAGCCTCTAAATTGGAAGTCTCATCTTTCATTTAATTCTGGAAGATGCTCTGTCCTTCCTTTGTTTCATGATTTCCTTCCTACCTTTTCCATTCTGGAATTTCTATTTGATATAAAATATATATATAATATTTATAAAATGTATATAATATTTATATATTATATATAATATTTATATGATAAATTTATATATGTATCATATATTTCCCCCTCACCTGTCATATTTCTGTTTACTCCTTTCTAATACCTTGTGGAATATTTCTTTGATGTTTATATTCCAATTCAAACTTTTTTGCAATCGAATTCTGTGCTCTGTTCCTTATTCATGAGATTCTTTTCTTGCTTTAGGGATAAAGCATCTTAGACATCTATTTGGTTCTTATTAGGATTTCAATTTAACTTTTTACTTTCCCTGATAAATGTTTGTTTCCTGGGCCATTTTGTCTTAGCCTTTGTCATCTAGCCTTTCCTCAAAAGATTGTCATATGTTGTTTCCTGTTCACACCTGGGAGTGAGGAAATGAGTCAGATGGTGCCTCTGCAATGAGGATTTGTTTTATCCTGGAAAGGCAGGTGGAGTGATGCTAAGTTTTCTCAAGATGCAGAATTCAAGGATGTTGCTCTGGATACTGATGTCTAAGGCCATCCTGGTTCTCACTAGAAAGCTTACTCAGTTTTGTTTTCTTAAAAGAACCATTCTCTTTTGGAGCCTGGTCACATGAATATCCGGCTGGAGGACTTGAACGCAGAAGAGAAGAGGGGGCTGAGGCATCCTTGGTACCCACCTCCTTCCCAGTCCTGTGTGCCGTTCTTCCTTTCCGTCTGTCTCCAGTCCTGGAGCTTTCCCTCGGTTCTGCACAGCAGCCTTTTCTTTTCAAAATGAGCTTCTCAGCAGCAGTGCTGACCATGTATCATCTGCTGGAGACATGTTGGTGTTTCTTGTCCTTGACACCGCTCTCTCCTACTTATTTAGTTATTATAGCTTCCTAACTTGTAGATTTTAATGTCTAATGTTTTAGATCTCTTTGGCTGCTGTAATAAGTTACCAAAAAATTTGTGACTTCAAGCAACAGAAATTTCACCGATCAGGAGGACAGAAGTTCAAATTCAGGGGTCAAGAAGCCTCAGTCAAGGTGCCGGCAGGGCCAGGCTAGCTCCAGAGCCTCCAGGAAAGAGCTGATGTTCTGCTCTCTTCTACTGACCAGAAGCTCTCGTTTTATATTCCTTGGCCCTCACCTTGTCCCCGGGCTTTGAAAGCAGTGGCAGGACACCTTCTCTCTGATTCGATTTTCCTCTGTTTGGTATCTAATCTCCCTCGGCATCCTTTTATAAAGCTATGTGTGACTGAAATAGGGCACTGGATAACCCAGGATAATCTCCTAATGGCAAGGTCTTGAAGCTCGTCGCATCTGCGTAATTCCTCTCTCTCTTTCTGCCTTGTAGTAGAGCATTTACAGATTCCTGGGATGAGGACAGAGATACTTCATGCAGAGCCACTACTTGGCCGACCACGTTTACCGTCTTGCATCCGATATACAGTGCCTTTCCACGTGCTCTCGAGAGAGCAGGGGAAGAGAGGATGAGGGGGCGGTGGAAGAGATCACTGCAGTGTACCTTTTCCGAGAAATGTGCACACTTCCAAAGTTGCACCCATCTTTTCAATGTCAAACGTGATTTTCAAATTTATTTTCTCACAGCTCATAGGCAAAAGCATCCTTTCCATTTCCATTTGCCTCTACAAAAACATCGTGGAGAAAATGAGGTTTTCACTGATTTTCACACACACAAAAGCACTGGTGATTTTATAATAACAGTTACTCCTATATGCTTGTTGCCTGTCTGATTTAATTCTTTATGAAGTGTTTTTTGGTGGTACCTTCTATATTATTTATCTTGTATTTTGGGTCTCCAAGGTAAAGTTGTCCATACTTTCTTAATATCACTCTCTTCACACAAACTTCTATACTCTGGATTACCAAGTAGTTTCTCTCTGTAATAAAGATAATAGATACAATTAGCCCTCGTAATTTCTAGTCACCTTGCATTTACTATCTTGAGTGACCCTTACAAAAGATCTCTTCACCATTTACCATCATCCTCATGTTACAGATTGAGAGAGAGGCCCTGGCATGGGAACTGGCTTATTCAACAGCACACAGCTACTGAATGGAGGACTCAGATTTTAAATGAAGTCAATGTCATGCCAAAATTTGTAGTCTTTCAATTATATAACACTATTGGGAGTGCTCAGGGTCTAAAAATGCTATACATTTGAATCTCTCACAAAAACTCTGCTTATTCGTGGCTACATTTTCATATACACAGCTTGCAGCAGCAAAATTTAAAGGATGAAACATGAAAAAAAGCCAAAGGGAATATTGTGAGCTCTTGGAAAGACAACTTTAGCAACCACATCCATGTGTTAGGTAATTTATAAAACGCTTATGTTTGGAAAGATTTCTTCCTTCCCTGTCACAAGCATCGCTCTTTTGTCACAAAGACTCCACTGCTTTGGCAAAATAAACCAAAGCCAAATTTTGAAAGCGTGTCTAAAAACATGCTCATCCTGCTGTAGGAAGTAAAATTTTAGAAGTTCGACAGTTGGGCATCCAGATTTGAAGAAGAAAAAAAAATAGTTTGCAAGCCAGCATTTCACTTTGAAATAGAAAACACAATCCAAAATTAGGAAAAGGTGACAATCAATTCAGAAAACCACTTAGGAGCTGATAACATAATAACATACTTTGAATTCCATTTTGAATATGTAAAGTTTTACAAGGCTCCAAGTAAGGATCTAAAATAGATACAATGGTCCAAATAGTCTCTACCCTTCTTGCCAAAAAATTTTTCTGAAGTAGCACAGATGTAGCAAATAATTCCAGAAAAAATATTTCTCCTACAACTAAGGAATTAACATATTGGTGATTTGAACTGAAAAAACTACCAGAGTTTTGAAACCTTTAAAAGAATATAGATTTTTACATTAGTGAACTTTTGATAATTTTATATTTTTAATTTCTTTATTTTTATTTTTAATTGACACAATTTATATATTTATGAAGTACACTGTAATTCATATATACATGTGGCACTTTAAAATTTTTAATCATTTTCTTAATATGTTTGTAGTACATAATCATTTTAACTTATTTTTAACTGGTGCACAAAAATTGTACATTTTAATGGGTAATGTGAAATGTTTTGACAATTGTATACATTGTATAATGCTTAAATCAGGTTAAATACACTTATTTCCTTAATTTCTTTATGGTAAAAACACAAAATCCATCTAGATTTTTGAAACGTACTGTACATTGTTATTTACATTCACCCTACTGGACAATAATGCACCAGAAAGTTTTGCTGTAGTCTAACTACAACTTAGTACTCATAGACCACCCACGTTCTCTAGCATCTGTAATCATGACTCTTCTCAACTTCTATGAGACCAACTCTTTAGGTTCCACATGAGTGAGATCATGCAGTACTTATCTTTCTGTGCCTGACTTGTAATGTAGTGATCTCTACTTCTGTTTATGTTTCCACAAATGACAGAATTTCTTTCTATGACTGAACAGCACTTTGTTCATATATATATGAATGAATATACACACACTATTCTTCCATCCATTAATAAGTTGGTTTGCATTAAGGTTATTTGCATTTCTTGGCTCTTGTAAATAATGCTGAAACAAACATGAAAGTGAGATATCTCTTTGACTTACTGATTTCCTGTGGATACATAATAACAGGATTGCTATATCATGTGGTAGTTCTTTTTAAAAAATTTTTGGTCATTTTTTGAGACAGAGTCTCGCTATGCAGTTCAGGCTGGTCTTGAGATCATTTTATAGCCCAGGCTGGTTTTGAACTTGCAACGATCCTCCTACCTCAGCCTTCTGAGTGCTGGGATTACAAGCATGCACCACCACGCCCGGCTCATGTGGCAGTTCTGTCTTCCAAGATGGTTGAGCTAATTTATATTCCCACCAACTGTGTGAAAGCATTCCCTTCTTTACACAGCTTGTCCAGAACTTATCTTTTATATTTTTCATAACAGCCATTCTTACTGGAGGGAAGTGTTATCTGATTGTAGTTTTAATTTTATTCCCACCAATGATCAGTGATATTGAGGATTTTTTTCATGTTCCTTTTGCCATTTGTATGTATTCTTTTGATAAATACCCATTTAGATTGACTGCCCATTTTAAAATTGGATTATTTGTTGTTTTGCTGATTTTGGTATTCTTTATATACTCTGGGTATTATTCCTTTGTAGTATGCAAATATTTTATGACATTCTCTAGCTGTCTCTTTATTTTTGTTTGCCTTCCTGGGAAGAAGCTTTTATTGTTTGTTGAAATCCTATTTGTCTATTTTTGCTTTCAGTTCATGTACTTTACAGTCTTGTCCAAAAACTTCTTTACCTGTTCCACTGTCCCATTTAAGTTTTTTTCCTAGTAGTTTCATGTGTTACATTTAATTCTTTAGTTCATTCTGAGTTGATATTTATAAGAATCTATGTACTGTCATTCTTCTGCATGTGGATATTCAATTTTCTAAGTACAATTTATTGAGAAGATTGTCCTTTTTCCAGTGAGTCTTCCTAGCACTTTTGTTTAGACATAAACCCACACAGATACAGTCTTTTTTGTCTATTCTGTCCCTTGGTCTACATGTCTGCTGTTATGGCAATACAGTGCTATTTTGGGTTTCCTACAACTTGGTGTAGTAGTATGTTTTGAAGTCAGGTAGTGTTGTAGCACCTCTTGAAGTGTGGGGGTGGGAAGTTTTTACAGTATAAGGATATTAGCCTCAAAAGATAGTTAAAATAGTTGTACTGCTAATTTCTCTTAGTTCATTGAAAAGTGCTAATATTGTTTGGACAATTAAATGCTGATATCTTGTACTCTGAGTATCTAGAGATAACAATACACAATGTATTCTACCCTCCTATTATTTTGTTTTGAAATCCTGTTTTATTTTGTTCTCTTTAAAATAATAATTTAAAAAAAGATATCAGCCTCTGGGTATGCATGTGTGGTTCTGATGTAACTCACATAAATCATACCCAACCAGAGTGTAAAATGTTAGTGTATGTCCATACAAGGGAGACAAAGACACAAAGATTATTGGATGCAACTATACCATGTTTTGCCCTCAGTCCTTGGTTTTTTTTTTTCTCCGGTACCGGGAACTGAACTCACGACCTTGCGCTTGCTAGGCAGGTGCTTTTGCCGCTGAGCTAAATCCCCAGCCCCTGCCCTCAGTCCTTGGATATGAATAAAGCTGCTTCCTGGGAAAAAGGTCTCAGCGTCTGGTCTCTACATCAAAATCCTGCAGCAGAGTAATGCCTCCTGTTTTGTTCTTCATGCTCACGATGGCTTTACTCCAGAGCTTTTCTGGGCTTCCATATACATTTTAGAATATTTTCCTAGCTAGCTCTATGAAGAAAGTTACTGGTATTTTGACTGCATTTGTAAATTGGTTTGTGTAGTATGAACATTTTAGCAGTATTAAAACTTCCAGTCCATGATGATGGAATAACTTTTCACTTTTCCTTTGTTCTCTTCAATGTCTTTTATCAGTGTTTTATAGTTTTCAGTATAGACTTCTTTCATTTCTTTTGTTAAATTTATCCCCCGGTATTGGCTTTCATTTTTGTAGTCATTGCAAATGGAATAATTTTCTGGATTTTTTTCAGATAACTTGCTGTTGGCATGCAGCAATGCTGTTTTTAATTCTTATTTCACCTACTATATATATCCTGAATTCACTCATTACTTCTAATAGTTTCTTGTTGGTGGAGTTTTCCAGGTTTTCTGCGTAGACGATGACATCATTTGCAGAGAGTAATAATTTGAATTCTTTTCTATTTTGGATGCACTTTATTTTTTCTCATTCTTCTTCTTCTTTTTTTTTTTTTTTTTTTTTGTGGGTATCAGGAATTGAACTCAGGAGCTCATGCTCACCAGGTCGGCACTGTTCCACTGAGCTGTATCTCCAGCCCTCCTCTCATTCTTGACTGCTTTGGCTTGGACTTCCAGAATTACATTTAATAAAAGTAGTAAAACTGAGCATTATAGTCTTGTTCCTAATCTTAGAAACTTTCAGCTTTTCTTGGTTCAGTATGATATTAGCTGTTGGTTTATATATAAACTCTTACCGTGCTGATCTGCATTCCTTCTAATTGGTTCAGTATTTTTATCTAACTCGTTCAGTATTTTTATCATGAAGGAATGTTGAACTTTGCCAATGCATTTTCTGCCCTACTGAAGTGGTCATATAGATCTTGTCCTTCACTGGATGTGTATATCATTATTTTGCATTTATAAACAATCCTTCCACCCTGGGGATAAATACCTCTTGATTATGGTGAATGATCTTTTCTTTTCTTGCATTGCCAGGGATTGACTGTACTAGGCAAGCATTCTACCAGCTGAGCTCTGCTCCAGGCCCATGAATGATCTTTTTAATGTTGGAGTTAGTTTGCTAGCATTTTGTTGAGGGTTTTGCATCTATATTCATCAAGGATTTGGTCAATTCTTTTATGGTGTATACCTACGTAGGTTTTCTGTCAGGATAATCCTGACCTCCTAGAATGTGTTGGGAAGAAATCCTTCCTCTTCTAATTATTGTACTAACTTCGGGAGAACTAGTATTAGTTTTTCTTTTTTTAATGTTTGGTAGATTCTGTCTAGTCTTGGGCTTCTGTCTGATGGACATTTGATCACTGACTCAATCTTATTACCTGCTGTTGGTCTGTTTGGGGTTTCTATTTCTTCATGATTCAGTCTTGGTAAAATGTGTGTATCTAGGAAATTGTCTGTTTCAAATCTGGGGGCACATAATACCATAATAATAATAACCTGTGCTGATCTTTTGTATTTCATAGTGACAGTTACATATCCCTTTCATCTCTGATTTTAATTCTTTTTCTTAGTCTACAGATTTTTCTATTAATCAACTCATCTATCTTTCCTATCATTTTTGTGTACACTTTAATTTTGTGTTGATGTTTCTTATTTCTTTTGTTCTAAATTTGGGATTGGTTTCTTTTTCCTCCCTTCAGATACAGCAATAGGTTGCCTGAGATTTTTCTAATTGTGATGTGGGCACTGACTGCTGTAAACTTCCCTCTTAGGGTTTTGGCATAATGTATGTACATTTTCATTTGTTTCACAACAGTTTAAAATTTCCTTCTTAATTTTTCTGTTCTACTGGTTGTTCAAAAGTAAATGGCTTAATTAGAATGTATTTGCTTAGTTTCCAATATTTTCTTTCCTTGTTGTTGTACTGTGGATTGAACCCAGGGTCTTCATACTGAGCTACATTCCCAGCTCTTTTTTATTTTGAGATAAATTTTTGCTATGTTGCTCAGGCTGGATTCAAACTCATGATCCTCCTGCCTCAGCCTCCAGGAGTCCTAGGTTTACAGACATGAACCACTGTTATGGTTTATGTCTGTGTGTTCCCCCCAAAGCCTCCTGTGGCCCTGGGGCAGGCTATTAGAGTTTGAATATGGGTGTGAGAGCTACACCCGCCTGGGAGTGGATAGTTTGCATATGTAAGGGAGAGGAGGAAGCTGCTTGGGGCATTCCTCCCCCATTCCGCCCTGGTGTGTGTGTCCTGGTAGCTGCTTTGCTGTGCTGCCTCCCTGAGATGCAGCCCTCTGACACGTGCCACTCTGCCTTATAATCATGCCTAGTACGGATTAAAACCTCCACAAACTGTAAGCGAAATAAACCTTTCCTTCCTTAATTTTGGTCGTCAGATATTTTGTCCCAGCAACGAGAAAAAAGTAACTAAGACAACCACCATACCTGGTTCAAAGCTTTTCTTTTTATTGATACCTAGTTTTACTGCTCTGTGGTCAGAATGGATATTTGCTGTGATTTCAATTTTTAAAAGGTGTTGAGATTTGGTGTATGGCTCAAGAGAATGTCTCATGCGCTGATGAGAAAACATGTATTTAGCACTTTTGGGTGAATATCTTGTAGATGTTTGTTAGGTCTGTTTGCCCTAGCATACTGTTTAAATATTTCCTCATTGATTTTCTATCTGATTGATCTGATCATTGCTGAAAGTGGGATATTAAAGTCCCAAACTATTACTGTATTCCACTCTCTTTCATCTGTTCCAATATTGGTTATATAGATTTAGAATTACTACTTTATCATTGCTGTATATAAGAACCTTATCTCTTCTGTCTTTTATTTAAGGTCTATTTTATCTGATGTAAATATGTCTACTCCTGCTTTCTCTTTGGTTCCATTTGCATGGAAAATCTTATTCTATCTCTTTAATTTTGATGTATATATGTCCTTAGAAGTGAAGTGAGTTTCTTGGAAGTAAGATATAATTGGGTCATTCTGAAACATTTAGTCACTCCATCTCCTTTAATTGGGGAATTTAATTCATGTTCATTCACAATGATTTTTTTGTTTGTTTTTTGAGACAGGGTCACACTATGCAATTCAGAATGGCCTTTAACTCCTTTGTAGCCCCCACTGGCCTTGAATTCACAATGCTCCTCCTACCTCAGCCTCCCGAGTGCTGGGATTACAGGCATGGGCCACCATGCTGCCTATTCACAGTAATTATTGATAGATAAGGTCTTACTACATCCATTCTGTAATTGTACTTTCACTTTCTTATAGTTTTTTTCTTTATTTTGCTCTTCTCAAAGTCTTCCTTTGTGTGTAAATTATAATTTCTAATTTATCTATTATGGATTTTTGCCTTGAGGTTACCATGTGGCTTACCAAAAACATCTTTTGATTACACGGTATTTTTAAGCAATAGCAACTTCAGATCATAAGAATAGAAACAAGAGAACAAGAGAAAATATAAGGAAACTCTATACTTGCACTGGTTTATTATGACCACTTTTTGAGTATTTAAAATCCCATTTTATATCTTTATTGTGTATTAACATATTAATGTAATTATTGTGTATTCTATTTTTCCAGAGTTTATACTAAAGATAGGATAGTTTATGCACTATGCTTATATTAGATCATTCTGAATTTTTTTATTATTACTTCTACTTGTGCTTTCTGTACCTTCCTATCTTTTCTTTTTACTTATTAATGTCATCTTCAGTTTGAAGATCATCCTTTAGCATTTCTTGCAAACCAGGTCTGTGGAGTTCTATTCTCTCCTTTGTAACTAAAGGATAGCTCTGCTGGATGCAGTATTCTTGGTCAGCAGTTTTGTTTTTCCTAGTGTTGCAAAAATCTCATGCTGGCC
Source organism: Chinchilla lanigera (assembly GCF_000276665.1). NCBI lineage: Eukaryota > Metazoa > Chordata > Mammalia > Rodentia > Chinchillidae > Chinchilla > Chinchilla lanigera. The sequence continues at coordinate 8,806,819 of NW_004955402.1, read as the reverse complement.
CTCTTCTGGCCTATAAGATTTCTGCTGAGAAGTCTAAGATGCACTGGAACACCATATGTGTTGTTTCTCTTCTTTTGCCACTCTGAGAATTCACTCTCTCACCTTTGAAAGCATGATTACAAAATCTCTTGGGGGTAGAGTTGGTTACATTAAATTTGACTGGAGGCCTTTGACCTTCCTATACATGGATATAGTATTTTTGTCCTTGTCTAGAATTAGGAAATTTTCTGCCCTATTTTTTTAAAACAAGTGATCTGTTCCAGTGGCATTCTCAAGTTCTTCCTAAACCACAATAACCTGAATATTTGCTCTTTTAATATTTTCCCAAAGTTTCCATAAGCTTTCTTCATTCTTTACTTTTTTCTCTTCTAACTATATATTTTCAAATAGCCTGTCTTGGAGCTTAACAACTGCTCTGTTTGATCTGTCCTTCTATTGATGCTTTCTATAATTTTTTCTTCTTTTTGAGATAGGGTTTCACTATGCAGTTCAGGCTGGCATTGAACTCCCAATGTTTCTTCTGCCTCAGGCTCCTGAGTGTTGAGATTATAGGTATGTGCCACTACGCCCAGCTCTATCCTGTTTTTGATTTCACTGAGTTTATTTTTCAGCTAAAGAATTTGTTTAAAAAAATTTTAAAAAAAATTTGTTTAAGAAATTTTCTTGCTGGGCATGGTGGTACATGCCTGTAATCCCAACACTTAGGAGGCTGAGGTAGGAGGATCATTGTGAGTTCAAGGCCAGCCTATGAGCTCAAGGCCAGCCTGAACTGCATAGTGAGACCCTGTCTCAAAAAGACAAAAAAAATTTTTTTCTTCCATCCCTTTAAGTTTCCACCTTAAAGTATGGAAATGTTTCTTTGTAGGTTCTTCAAACTCTTTGAGTTTCCTTCAAGCAGCTGGTTTGAATTCTTTGTGTGGTCTTCCATATTGATTATGCTCTGGTCATTTTCTGACTCCTTGTTAGGTGAAGTCACCAGTAGTAAAAGTTGTTACTGCTTGTTGTTGTACAGTATCATTTGGGCAGTGAAGAATCAAGCATGTATTCCAGGTTTTCTAATATGCTTTTGTGTCCATCTGCTTATTTTTCTGTAAGCTGAAATCACTTCCATTATTTCAACACTGAATTATGTCCAAGTCAAGATGTCCTGGGAGTGTGCAGTTGGTGTGTGGTCATGTTTCAGTAATAAAGGGTAATCCCAGTCTAGGTTTATCCCAGATAAAGTATAGCTATTGCTCAGAAAGAACAAGGAAAGTGCATAGGAAAAAAGAGTCTGTGCCAACAAGTGTCTCTCTTGGCCAAGAGTTGGTCCAGGTGCCATGTCTATAGTTACCAATCTGTGGTCATACACTGTAGGATTCTAACTTGCCCTGGGCAGAATGGCCATGGATGGATCACTCCCAGGCTATGACATAGTTTAAGCCTTAGTCTTCCAAGACCAGCACAAAACTGGGGCAAGACCAAGACCCATAGTGATCTGGTTGCTTATTGCTGAGGTAGACTCTTTACCTAAGAGCACTGCAATCAACTGCAGAAGATGTTGGTGAGAATAGAATTCCAATAGATTCTGTGTGTACATCTTTCTGTCTCCCAGAAGCTTTTCCTGAGGTCTTTTCTGTAGGCAGAAGTAGATAATAGGGAGCATTAGGATCTTCCCATTGTTAGGGTTCACCAGCACAGCAGTACATTCCAGGGAAAGTCTTGTACTTACTCTTCAGTCCTACCCTTAGCAAATGGGGTCTTTTGCTATGCTGCTTGAAACTGGGGTAATGTTGATGAAGGCAGCCTTTTTTATTATAAAGAAAATAAAAAAATAACAACAACATAGATGGAAACAAAACAACACAAAAACAATAAAAATGATACAGGGTTTCAAAACAGAACGGTAGGAATTAACAGTGTTTGTTATATTATATATCATTACCTTCAACAAAGTTGCTCAGATTACCAGATGTAAGAAAGCAAGATTGAGCAAACTATGAAAGAGAATAAAAAATAATAAAAGACCATTAGAAATGATACAAAGCTTCACTAGACAAGATGGTAGGAATTCAACAATGGTTGTTATATTGCATATTGTTGTTTTCAAATTAGTTGTTCAGATTACCACATATAAGCATGAAAAATTGCTCAAGAAATTTAAGCATTAACTGTTCCTTTCAATAAACCATTAGACATCAGCAGTATAATTATCTCAGCTATATATATATATATATATATATATATGATTTTCTTTATCTCTTTTGATCATTCTTGGTTTGAAGTTCACATTGTCTGCCAACAGAATATCTCTTGCCACTTTTTTCTGGGTTCCTGTTGCATGGAGTATTGTTTTCCATCCTTTGACTTTGAGTCCATGAATTTCCTTTTGAGTTAAATGTGTTTCTTGTATACAGCATATAGTTGGATTTTGTTTCTTGATTCACTTTGCCAGTGTGCTGCTTTTGATTGGTGAATTGAGACTGCTTACACTGATGGTTATAACTGGTATGTATTGGCTTATCTTTGTCATGTTATTTTACTGCCATTTGTTCCACATTTTGTCCTCTGTTTAATTGCTGGCTCTGCTTGCTGGTTCTTTTGTGTTGTTGTTCTTGAAATTGTGTTCATTTTTTCTTTCTAGAGTATCTTTTAGTACTCTTTGTAGGGTTAGTTTGGCATGCATGAATTTCTCAATTCATCCCTTCTTGTGGAAATATTTTATTTCTCCTTTAATTTTGAAGGATAATTTTGCAGGGTATGTGGAAGGATACTTTGCAGTGTACATCAATCTGTTTTCTTTCAGGATATGAAATGCTTCACTCCAAGCTCTTAACTTGATTCTTTGTTTTGAGAAATCTGCCATGCTTCTGATGGGCTTTCTTTTATAGGTGATCTCTTTTCTCTAACAGCTTTTAATATTCTTTTCTTTTGCTGAGTTTCTGAGATCTTGATTACTATATGTCTAGGTGTAGATTTATTTTGGTTATGCCTAATTGGAATTCTATATGCCTCATTTTTGTATGTCTGATTCTCTTTCCATGCTTGGGAAATTTTCTGCTATTACTTCTGCAGGTAGTCTTTTCATGTCATTTGTGTTGACTCCTGCTGTTTCACTGACACCCATTAATCTTACATTGTTTTTCTTTGCATCATCTTGCAATTGTTGAATTGTTATTTCCCAATTCCTTGTTATTACTAAGAGATTCTTCCTTTCTTGATCATTAGTTGTAATGCTCTCTTCAAGGTCTGAAAGTCTGTCTTCAGCTTCATTCAAGCAGCTTTGCCAGCTTTCAATGGTATTTTTAATTTCCTGGATATCTGTTTGAATCTGTTTCATGCATTCAAATTCTTTCCTATATTATTCATTCAAGGCTTCCATCATTTTTCTGTGCTTTTCTATTTTTTCATTGATGTCTTCTTTAGATGTGCTGAGCAATTTTTTCATTACTGTTGTCATTTTTTTATGTGAGGGATTATTTCTGAGCTGATGTCTTCTATGGCCTGATGGAGTTGTTTCTTTACTTCAGTTGCTATCATTTCAGAAATTTCAGGTGCATGACTTCCATACTCTTCGGTATTTATGTCTCCAGGACTTTTTCTGGGTGAGGTGAAGGTTTGAGATTGCATTTTGCTCTTTGTTTTATCATTTTCAAAGGTCCAGAGGTTCCCTGAAGCTCAGCTTCCCCCCTACAATGGTGTGACTTTGGCAGGTCAAGGACTCCAAGGTCCCTGGTGCTCAGCGTGGCTCCCATGATTGTGTATGGGGGCAGGTTGTGGTGGCTGATGTTTCTGAAGCTTTTCAGGGTTCAGTTAGCTCCCTTGCCCATGGAGGAGGGGTGGAGTGTCTCACAGAGGTTCCTAAAGCTGTTCTGGGATCAGTGTGGATCCCACTGAAAGTTCCCCAAGCTGTCTAGGACTCAGCCCAGCTCCTTGGAGGTGTAGGGGAAGTGTGGCTTGGTCATCAAGGCTCCTGAAGTTGTCTGGGCCTCAGCTTGGCTCCCAATCCCATGGGAGGGGGTGGCTTATGGAGGTTCCTGAAGCTGTCTGGTGCTCAGCATGGCTTATGTGAGGGTGTCAGTGAAGGTAGTCTTTTGGCCATCTAAGCTTATGCTAAATGTGTTCATGCCTCAGTTTCACAGTAACAGGGGACCTGCAGTGTCTCAGCATTGCACTGAGGTCCACACCTCAGCTGTCAGTGGTGTAAATAACACAGAAGTCCATCCAGCTAGGGTGCTAGGGCAGTTTTAGAGTGTTGTTTGTGAGCACTGGCCTGCTGAAACCTGTGCTACCCAAGTTTAGGGGATGGGCGGTGGAGATAGTCTCTTGGCCAGCAAGGCTGAGGCAAAATTGGGTTGTGTCTGGGTCCTATAGCTGCAAGAGTCTCTGGAGGTGGGTAAGAGTGCCTCATGCCACTCCAAGGCTAGAAACAATGCAGATTCTACAGCCATACCATTCTCTGCATTTGCGAGGGTGGTCTTCAGGCTCCATATCTGAGCTCTGGCCCTCCTCTGGGTGCTGGCTTGCACCACAGTGAGCCAAGCACAGTGCTCCAAGACAAAGTCCTGTGCTAGTTTCCATGCCTTTCTGCGTCATGGGTGAAGTCGACTTCCAGATCACTTGCTTGGGATTAGGAAAGGGGTGGTAGAGGTAGTGAGTCATCTGGCCTAAACCAGTTCAAGTGGCTTATTCCATGATCATTGGCCTAGGGGTAGTGATCAGGGGGCTTTGCCTTGCATTGTATTTCAAATCTAGAACCTGGACTTCTCACTCTTTACCTGAATAGGGACATGTCTGAGTCCACAACTGAGTGCTCAGCATGGAGGAACAACGGCACAGGCAATGCTTTCCTTCCTGCCTTCTTCAATATGTTTTTCAATTTTGCTGTACCAAAAACAGGCACTATGATCTCTCACCTGATTATCTTACTTCTTGTGATGGTAGTTTGGTGAGTACATAGCTGTTCATCTCTGCAAAGATGATCATCAGAGATGTTCAGATGTTCTTTCATATGCTTGAACTAGTCTGTTTTTGAGGGTTTCAATTATATCTTTCCTTTAATTACTGAGCTCATAATTTCCAAGTTTTCTGTTTCTCTTTCAATTATTTATCTGTATTCGCTGAGATCTCATTGAGGTTTTATAATAATTCTTTTACATTATTAGGCATTTAGTGAATATTGTTCTTTTATTTTTAGTATCCACTGCTAGGGAGTTATGTTCTTGGGAAGTTGCATTACCTCATTTTTTTCATATTTCTTATTGTATGTTGAGACATACAACAAGATGTTAGACATCTGATGATTAGGCTTTTTTCTATCACTTTTATGGCATGGCTTCCTTAGTGATTGGCTTTCTTTTGAAAATGTGTCTTGGGGTGTTGGTTCATCATCCATGTTTTCTTTGACCCTAGCTGAGCACTGTAGTGTAGTTTCCCTACACATTCTTTGGCTGTAATTGACTGTTGGCACAGGACTTACCTGGTGGAGTTGAGGAAACCCTGTTTCTGCAGACTGTACAAGAATAGAGAAGCTGTGGCAGTCTAGGCAGGTGGGGGCAGATAGCTATGGGTTTGGGGTATTGATTGTATGGCACTGGTGGTACCTATCCAGCAGTGAGTTTCCTCATGCACTATTGATGCTAGTTCTGTTATTAGCAAGGGTCTCTGGCATTGGCAGCCTCACCAGTGGTAAGACTTGACTTCTGACCAGTCAGTATTGCAGGGCCAAGACACTGCATGGGGAGAGGCATTGGTGGGAACCCCATCTGTGACACACAGACTGAGCACTGACCACAGTATGTGTTCAGACCATGTTCAGTAATGAGGCATCAGCACGAACTGTATAAACAGGGTTACAGCATATGTCACAGTGCCTTGAAGCAGGACTTTACATACTGAGGCAGAGTTGCACTTGACCCTCTCCCCCAGCTGTGTGCACTCACAGGAAGGGCAACATGAAGCCATACCTTTTTGGGTAGGGAAGAGCAACATAAAGCCATACCTTTGTGGGTAGGGTAGCAGCAGAAACCTCCTTGTCAGTGACATGCAGAGGTGCAGGAGTGGCAAGAACTATACGGATACCTGCCTTCCTGGAACTGGCAGTAGCTCACATGTGCCCCTCCCATGTCTTTTGTCTCACAGAGAAAGTGCCTGATCTCCTAGTTTTTGAGTGCAGCACCCTCTGCTCCTCTCTGTGTCACAATACCTACCCTTCTCTACAAGGTACCCAGGCTATCCTGTGGGCTTAGGTCACAGTCACTTTGGTGGGCCAAGTTGGTTCCTGGGGCAGCTACCCCTCAAGCCACTCAGTGGGATAGCTTTGGAATCTCAGAAATGGGAATATTCAGGGACTTCTGACCCCTAGAGTAGCCCAAGTTCAGGTAGTAGCTCCTTTCTTAAAATGGCTTCTGGCTATAGCACCAGGGCTGTTCAATGGGAGATAATGTGAGATTCTTTTCCAAAGCAAGAGCAATATGTAGATTTCAGACTGCTTTTGTAAATGGTCTCCAAGCTTGTGAGGACTGTGAAATTTTCCTGTAGGTCGGATTGCTTGCATTGGCATTGGCACTGTTTGTAAAGACTCTTTCATGTTTGCCCATGCAAAAGGGAGTGGCACCCTCTTCCGTGGTTGTTGAACTGGAGCAATAGACAATAGAGTATTTCATTTCTCTCACTATGCTCTTGTATAAAGTCTCTTATAAGGTTCTAGTATCTTCTTTTCTGATGTCATGTTCTCCCACAGCCAACTAAAATTGCAGCCATACATCTATTACATTTACTCTTTCTGTGAAGAAGGTACCCCAGACAGGCCATTTCTATTACATCTTGTATCTCTCAGTTATTTATTATATAACATTTCCAGTTTTCATTTTCTTTTTATTTTAAAAATAAAAGGAGGAAAACATTAACAGATAGACAATCTTTTACAAAATAGCAAAAGAACAGTACAAACAATACAGAGTTACAAACAAAGTGGTAGGGAATTAACAATGCTTATTGTATTACATACTGATATCTTCAAAGTGGTTTCTCATGAAGACAAATAGAGACATGCAAGATTGATCAATCAAGGACTCACTAACAGTTTCTTTCCACAAAGAAATAGAAGACAGTAGATCAACTATGTTAACTATCCTGTGTATACATACAAAATTTCTCCTTCTTTCAACATTTCCAGTTTTCAACAAGAAGAGATATACTAGAAACAAGCACCTAGGAACTATATTGAGAGTTCTACATCTTAAGTCTTAGGCAGACAAAACTTTGAAACACCTATTACAAATGTGTTCAAGGAACTAAAGTAAATGATGCCTTTCAAAGTAACATATGATAATATCTCATCATGCAAAAAATATCAATAAAGAGATATGAATGATAAGAAAAAGTCCAAATAGAAATCCCAAAGTTAAAAACTTTAAGGAAAAATGTAAAACATTTAATGGAATGGCTAAATGGTACACTTATCTGGCAGAAGAAAGAATCAATAGTCTTGAGGATAAATCATTATAATTTATCAAAAATAGCACAAATGAGGACTCAGAAATGTCATATATTATAAAGTACAAAAATATATAGCTAAATAAGAATAGAATGAAAAGTGGGAAAAAATGACAGGAAAACAATAATTAAAGACATAATGGATGAAAACCTCCACATTTGATAAAACAATGTGCAAATCTAAAGAGCTCAGGATAGTCCAAGTAAGATAAATGGAAAGATCTACACCTAACATAGCATAATTCAAATGTTGACATAATTTCGCAAAGAAAAATCTTGAAAACAGCAAGAAAAAACAGGTACATAATAAACAAGAAACCTATAAATCAATGTTCCTGGTGAAAATAGATGTAAAACCTCTCAAAAAGCACTGCAAATGGAGTCCAAGAGCACATCAGAAAGATCACTTATCATGAGCTTCATCTCAGAGATGTCGAGGTTCAACATATGAAAATCAACAATACATAACATCAAAAGAGTGGAGGACAAAAATCACCTGAACAGATGAAGAAAAGGCATATGATAAAATTTAACATCATTTCATGATAAAAACCATGATCAAATCAGGGATAGAAGAATCATACCTTAGTTATATAAATTAATACTATTTATTCATTTATTTATTTATTTTTTGAGATACAGTCTTTCTATGTAGCCCAGGGTGGCCTCAAACTCATGGCAATTCTCTTGCCTCAGCCTCCCAGGTCCTGGGATTGCAGATGTGTTCAACCACACCTGGGAAGACCATTTATAATAAGCCAACAGCTATCATTATACTAAATGAGAAAAAAGTGAAAGTTTTCTCTCTAGAACAATATAGGGATCCTTCCTTCCACCACTTTTAACTTAGTTTTGGCAGTCCTAGCCACAGCATTGGCAAAGAAGTCAGATTCTACCTGTTTGCAAATGATATGATTCTATACATGGAAAATCTACTGTCTCAAAAGACAACTAAAATGAAAATGAATGTTGTAAAGTCGCACTGTTACCGGTTATGTCTAGATGTCTCCCTGAAGCCTCATGTGCTCATAATGGGGATTTTAGGAGGTGACTGGGCCATGGATATATGATACTGGATTATTCCACAGATGGGTTTATAGATGGTGTGATTTTGGGAGGTGAAATCTGGTGGGAAGAAGTGGGTAACTGTGGGTATTACCTGGAAGGAAACGCTCTCTCCTCTGTCCTCTCTCTCTCTGTATCTTCCTCTGTATCTCTATCTCTGTCTCTGTCTCTGTCTCTGTCTCTATCTCTATCTCTATCTCTATCTCTATCTCTATCTCTATCTCTATCTCTATCTCTATGACAGTGTGCTGCTTCCTGCCTGCCCTACCATGGACTGTTTCTCCTCTGCCATGCCATCCTGTCCTGGAGACAACTGACTATGGATTGAAAACTGTACAAACTCAGAGCCAAAATGAACCTTCCTTTAAGTTTGTCCCAGAAACTAGGATTGAACTAAAACAGGAAAGTGAGATCATGTTCGTAACACTACCATGTGGCTCAGAAGCCTTGGGAGGAGTTAGGAAAGGTTTGGAGATGCTGGCTGAAAAGGCCATCCTATAATACTGTAAGACAAGCTTGATGGGAGATTCTTGTTAGAGTTCAGAAGACCAGAATGCTGATAGAAATGCAGCTGTTATGGACGAGGTTCAGCAGGTTTCATTTGAGAACAAGGACTGTGCTGACAGTTAGACTTTGGGCCATGTGTGTCATGCTTTGGCAAAAAATTTGTCTGTATTTTGCTCATATCAAGAAACACTGCACAAGACTGAGATTAAGGATAGCAGACTAATTAATCTGGTGGAAAAATTTCAAGGCAGCCTAATGCTGAGGTGGTGGAATGGCTACTCTTGGGGGTTTTAGCTGGCTACACCCTAAGCATTAAGAGCAAATGGCCCAGCAAAGGATTTCAAAAGTTTTGAATTTGTCCAGAAAGGAAGCTATGGTAAAGTTGTAGCCTGCAAAGATGAAGCACAGGAGAACTTGGTTGCTAAAAAGAGTAGCATTATAAAGCCCCAAATGCTTTGATCAGGACAAGGAAAAGATGGTGTGAACGCATTCACAAGAACCAGTGAAACTCCACCATTTGGAGACTCAAAATTGCAAAAGTGAAAGACTTTGCTTTGAGAAGAGAGCTCCAGAGCACCATGGTGGTTTCAGAATGGTGGTAGCCTAGGGAATTTGTCCCTGGGGATTAGGTTCATAGTACTCAGCAATTCAGGAACTCAACTTCTGTAGCCAAGAGTAAAGGAAACTTGTCTCCTGCTTTATCTGGCAGCAGACCTTGGTGTTACCCAGGGTGCTGGTTTAGATGAATGCAGAATGTAAGAATTGAGGAGTGAGGAAGGTTTCTATCCAGAATTCAGAAAATGGACTCAGAGGTCAGGCAGTTTGCTCCTGACAGGGCAGTGTGTGAAGCTGTGTGAACAGGAAGGTACAGTGGAGACCCCAGAAATTTAGAAAATCAGGAATATGGATTGTCTGAGGAGAGCTTCTAGGAATGAGCAAAGACAGCTCAAGAAAGAAGCCATGAGGGCTATAACTAAGGGCAGTGCTCTAGGGGCAAAAGTTCACATCTTGTCACAGATTGCCCCAGTTCTAGACATGGAACTACAGGATTTAATGTTTGCCTTCTGGATTTTATATTGCTTTTGTTTCACCCCTTTCTATTTCCCTATTTGTACTTTTTGAAATGGGAATGTTTATCTTGTGCCATTTCATGTTGGAGGGGTTTAACTTTCTTTTCATTCATACAGGGGCTCACAGCTAAGAGTTTGCCTTAAGTCTCAGAAGAGAATTTGGACTTGGACTTTTCAACAATGCTGTAACTGTTAGGATTTGTCAACTCTTACAGCTGGACTGAATGCCTTTTGCATAAATGAATGTACATGAGTCTTTTGGGAGGGGTGGAATGTCATGGTTTATATTTAGATGTCCCCCCCAAGACATATGTGCTCATAGGTGGGGTTTCTGGGAGGTGATAGATCATGGGTGTGAGGTATTGGATTAGTCCACAGACAGGTTTACAACTAGCTGTGATGTTGGGAGGTGAAGCCTGGGGGGAAGACGTGGGACACAGGTGGCGTGACTCAGAAGGGTATGTATATATGAGTGTATAAATTACAAAACTCTGAAAAGGAAATTGAAGAGGACTAAAGGAAAAAAAAACAGTAAAAGCCTACTGTATTTGTGGATTGGAAGTATATTGCTTAAATGTCCATATTAACTAGCGTGATTCAGATTTAATAAAATTACCATCAAAATACCAATGACATTCCTCACAGAACTAGAAAATGCAATCTTGAAAGTCATGAGAATCAATAACCTCATATAGCCAATGCAACCTACAGAGCTCTAACAATCCTAACTTGGGACTGACATAAAATCTGATGCATATGTTAATGCAACAGAATAGAGCATCTAAAAGTTAATCCACACCCAATAGAGTTTCATCTGTAGACAGTCGATTCTCAATACAGATATTGAAGAAATGACACTTCTTGAACAAATAATGTGGTGAAAACATGCAGACGACTGAAACTTGATCCCTTTTTCTGAGTTTGAAAAAACATGTTCTTGGGGTGGATCAAAGCCAGAAATAGAAGTCTTGAAATTGAGTCTGTTCAGAGAAACACAGCCCAGAAACACTTCAAGACACTGGATAGGACAGTGATGGGAAACCTTTTAGAGACCAAATGCAGAAACTGCAACCGGAACCCCACTTATTTATTGCAAAGTGCCAGCATTGTAATTAAACTTGAACCCTGAGGTTTTAGTTTAGAAAAGATAACTCATTCAAGTTGTGATGTCATTGCAGAGAGGGTTCTGAGTGACATAGGTTCACCACCACTGGTTTGGGGAATGAATTTCTGGATACCACACCAAAAGTACAGGAAAAGAAAGCAAAAATTGTCAAGTGGTATTACATCAAATTAAAAAGCCTCTGTGCTACAAAGGAAATGATCAATGGAATGAAGAGACAGCCTACAGAATGGGAGAAAATATTTACCACGTATTTGTCTGAAAGATGGTTAACATCCAGAATATACAAAGTCTGGTAAAAATTAAGAAAAACAACTGAGCCAATTAAAAATGGACTCATGAAGACAAGATTTCTCAAAAGTAGAAATACAAATGAGCAACAAATATATGAACAATGCTCGATATCACTACCCATCAGGGAAAAACATATCACCTCATCTTAGTTAGAATGACTCTATCAAAAAACCAAATGAAACAAATAAAAAGCTGGCATAGACTTAGACAGCAGGGACCTCTCATACACTGGTGGTAGGAATATAAATTAGTACATTCACTATGAGAACTGTGTAGAGATTCCTCAAAACACTAAAACTAGATCTACCCAATCCAGCTATCTCACTTCTGGGTGTATATCCAAAGGAAATGAAATCAGAATACCGAAAAGCTACCTGTACACCTACTTTTACTGAGGCACTGTTTGCAATAGCTATCAATCAGCCTAGGTGACCGTCAGCAGATGAATAAAGAAAATGTGAATAATAAATAAAGAAAATATACCACATGTACACAATGGAGTATTATTGAGCAATAAGAAGGAAATTCTGCAACTTCTAGAAAAAATGGGTGGAGTTGGAGGACATCATATGAAGTGAAATATGCAAGAGAGACAAGTTCTTCATGTCCTCTCTGTAGGTGCAAGTTAAAAAAAGTTAACTTGAATGTAGACTAGCAGTTAACAGAGTTTATGTGTTGGGAAGGGGTCGACATGAAAAGGTTGGCATTGAATTTGATAAGTGCACATTATATAATATATAGAAATATCACTGAATCTCACTTATGTGTAATTAATACTAGTAAAATACAGAATAAAAGAAAAGCAGTGTGTACATACTCTGAATTAAAATGAGAGTATTAGTAAAAGTAATTAAGTATGTATACTAGAAAACTATATCTGTAAATTTTTTCTTTTATTACCTGACTTAATAGCAATTATATTTAATGCACATACATATAATTTGATAGTTTATAACACTGAAATGTAAGATATTTCAACAAAATACAAATGAAAATGCAATAAACAAATGAAACTAGTGGTTACTGAATTCACAGGAACAGAAGAGAACAAATGTAGTGGATTAGATTAATATAATGAGGTATAATATACCTTGCTGTATTTTTAGTTTCTTTAAAAAAAGAAAGTTGTGTAATGAAATAATTTTTGGATTTGTAACACATAGATATTATATACATATAACAGTACAAAAAGACCAGAAAAGGAATAGAAGATAGAGAAGAAATGTTTCTAAATTCCATCAATAAGAGGTTAATATAATTTGCGATAGTCTGATAAGCTAAAGCATATATTGTAAGTCATGCATGAACCACTAAGATAATAACCCCAAGAACAGTAGGATAAATCATTAGGAGTTAGGATGTCACACTAGAAAATATTTAATTAGGGGCTGGGGATTTAGCTTAGTGGCAAAAGCGCCTGCCTGGCATGCGCAAGGTCGTGAGTTCGGTTCCCGGTACCGGAGGAAAAAAAAAAAAAGAAAATATTTAATTAATGCAAGAGAAAGTATGACTAGTGAGCAAAAGTGATGTGAGATATATCTAAAACCAAAAGTAAAATACACACACTTATATCCAAATACATCAATTATAACATTAAATTTTCAATCAAAAATTGAGATTGTCAGGCTGAATTTGGAAAACAAAATGTGCCAAGAGTATGTTGACTCTGAGACACACTTTACATTAAAAATGTAAACCTGTTGGATACGAACAGCAGTCATAAGAAAGCTGGAGTGCCTGTATGAATATGATACAAAAGACATTAACACAAAACCAGTGCTACTGGAGCCCAACAGGGACATTTTAAAACAATGCAACTGTTTAGGAACCAAACCTTTTCATTTCCACTTCAAATACCAACATAAACATTTGTATGTGAGCTTCTAAAATTAAAAATGTGTCCCCTTCTCCCCACAAAAGTGTTAAACCATCAAGAAGATAATAACAAACTTGACAGATTAAAAGGAGAAATAGATGATTTAACAACAGTTGGAGACTTATCATTTCAATCACTTAAAATGCAGCAACTTAAATCAACAAGAAAATACAGAACTTAGAAACCCTACAGGCCATTAGACCTAACACATATTTACAAACATCACACCCAACAAAGCAGAACATACACTCTTCTCAAGAGCACCTGAAAAATTCTTCTGCTGAGACCACATTCGAGGCCATAAAACAAACCTCAATACATTTGAAAGGATAGAAGTAATGTAAATTGTTCTTCAGTCACAGGTGAATGAGACAGAAATCAATAATTAAAGAAGTTTAGAAAATACCTTGAAATTACAACAAAAAACTGACCGAGCAGAACTTATGGGATGTAGCTAATATCCCGCTTAAAGAAAAAAAACCTTTGCACTCAGAGTCTGTAACAAAAGTGGTGCAGTCACCTATCGGGAGAACTGTAGAGCAAGAAAAGGAAAACCTGTAGTAAGTAGAAAAAAAAGCAGCATGGAGAGGACTGTCAGTTAACAAAATAGAAAAGCTGTAGATGCATATTAATAAGACAGAAGTTGAGTCTTTGAAAAGATCAACAAAATTATCTTATCTTTATCCAACTAACCGAGTAAAGAAAAAGATGTATTACTAAAATCAGAAAGGTATCAACCTTACAGAAAAAGATGATCAGATTATGAATCTGTATCTTCAAATGATAAGTGAAAAAAATCAGATTTATAGAAAGGCACAAACTAATGCAAAAAATTAGAAAATCTTTATTCACTTTTTACCAAAGAGTTTGAATTAGACAGTAAAATCTTCCCAAAAAGCAGGGGGGGAGCTAAGCCAGAAATAGACGTATATTCATTTTATGAGACTAATATTAGTCATACTAAAAGTAAGATATAAGTAAGAATTTAGAGAAATATCTCCTATGAACATAGGCAAAAAAGGTCCTCAACAAAGTATTAGCCAACTAAACCAGGCTTGGTGGCACACACCTATAATCCTGGCACCAGGAGGCTGAGGCAGGAGGATCGCTGTGAGTTCAAGGCCAGCCTGGGCTACAGAGTGAATTCAAGGTCAGCCTGAACTGCGTAATAAAACCTGTCTCAAAAAAGACAAAACAATAACAAAGTATTAGCCAACTAAATATTTTAAAATTATACACCATGACTAAGTAGGATTTATCCCAGGAATGCACAACTGGTTTAACATCTGAAAATCAAATAATGCATCAAACAGATACATAGAATGAAGAACAAAAACACATGATTATCTAAATAGGCAAAGAAAAAGTGCTTAATACAGTCCAGCATTCTTTTCTGAAAAAAACCCATCAGATTAGAAGTAGAAGAATATTTCCTTAACCTGAAAAAATATCTACAAAAATTCCATAGGTTGCATCATACCTAAGGGTGAAGCTGAATGCTTTCTATGTAAGAGCAAAAACAAAACAAGCGATCCACTTACATCCCTTCTACTCAACATTGTACTGGAGTTTCTAGCCAAGGAAATTAGGCAAGGGAGAAAATGTCACCCCAAGTAAGATGGTTTTTAGATATTCCGTCTATATTTGCAGATGACATGTGCTGGCCTGGTGCATAGGAAATACGACGGATATAGTAAAGTACCTCTAAAATTAACAAATGCATCTAGGAAGGCATTCGAAGTGATACACACCATCTAATAACTAGTTCTTTAAGGATAGTAACAACAATATTAACATTTATATTAGATCAAAAAGATAAAATACTTAGGAATACATTTAGCAAACCTTGTACACTGAGAATTGGAAAATGTTACTGAAAAGAAATCCAAGAGCAGTTACATAAATGGAAAGCATTCCATATGACTTTTTCATAAGTCAAAAGTTTTAACAGAGTTAAAATGGGAATGCTCCACAAATTGATCTACTGATTTCAGATTTGAGTTGTCCAGCTGGGCTTTTGCCAAAATCGAGAAGTTGATCTTAAAATTCATGTAAAAAATGCAAGGAACTCAGAATAGCCAAAATAATCTTGAGAAAAAAATGAACTCACATTTTCCAATTTCAAAATTCAGTACAAAATTATAGTAGTGAAGATAGTATGGTACTGGCATGTAGACATATCAGTGAGTTACAAGGAGCCCAGAAATATACTCTCACACTTACTACCAATAGATTTGCAGTAAGTGCGCCAGTATAATTTATTGTGGGGAAGAACAGAGCTGGAATAATTAGATATCTACATGAAAAATAGTACACATGGATCCCTTCTTTGCACCATACCCCGACATTAGCTCTGAGTGAATCATAGAGTTAAATATAAGGACAAGAACTACAAAACTCTGAAAAAAGAAGAGGAGTGAATGTTTGTGATCTTGGGTTAAGGAAACCTTCTGCGATATGACTCCAAAAGAACAAGTGACAAAAGAAAAAACTGGTAAGCTGGACCTTGGTAACATTAAAACTGTTGTGCTTCAACTACCAGTATTATGAGGTGGAAGACACAACCACAGAATGAAAGAGAATACTCGCAAGTCATGCATTTGGTAAGGAACACGTATCAACAATATAAAACAAGTGCTTATCACTCTGGCATCTCTGTAACAAAAGACAACACAAGTAAAAGTGAGTAAATGTTCTGAAAAGACATTTCTCAAAAGAAAACAGATAAGCATCTGAGACGATGTTCAACCTCATTAAGGAAGTTGGAGTCAAAACTGCACTGAGGCAACAATAATAAAGGACAGAGAGTAAGTGTTGGTGAGCAGGTGGAGAAATAGCAACCTTCATGAATTGTGGATGGGAATGTAAACGGCACAGATGCTTGGAGAACAGTTTGACAGTGTTAAACAGATATACCCTGTGGCCAAGCACTTCTGACTTATACCTGAGAGAAATATAAACTTACATCTACACAAAATGTTTATAGCAGCATTATTCATGATAACCAAACAGTGCAAACAAACCAAATATGTGTCAGCTGCTGAGTGAATGAATAAAATGTGGTATGCCTATACTATGGAGTATTATTAAGCAATAAAAAGAATGAAGTACTGAATATGTGCCACAGTATGGAGGAGGACTGAAAACGTTATGCTAAATGAAAAAAAAATCAGTCATAAAATACTGTGTATTATGTGATCCCGTGTATATTAAAATCCAGAGTAGGTAAAGTGATAAAAAGGGTACTGTTTGCCTAGGTTGGGTTCAGCATATAGAGATTGTGTGTGGGCGATGGAGCAAGGGGCCTGGGGTTTCTTTTTGGGGTGATAAATGTTTTACAGTGAGATTCCAGTTGCACAAGCTGAAAGATGCTGTACTCTGAAGTGAGTGAAATGTATCTTTTATGTATTGTATCTCAATAAGTAATTGTTTAAAAAACCATATCCAGAGGAAAAGTTGAAAGCCAAATTTACATTTTAAAGAAAATGTTGTTTTTCAAAGGAAATGCTAATCTAAAAGAGTTAATCAGAGACTTCAACCAAAGGCAATGTGAAGACAGCACATCACTCAGAATGAGTAGGGGCCTGAAGACAGTACCCCAGGGACAGAGCAAAAATGAAGTCGCAGAGACCAGAGCTATTCATCTGACATATAGGAAATTACTGGGCACTGAATTATACCAGTGATTAGTGAAAAGGTAAGGCATGGCAGCAGCATGTTTGGGGGGTGTGACTCTTGGACATAGCACTTTGAGTTCCCCTTTTTAGTACTGGAATGCAGTCTAGTTTGGGAGGAGTGATGCTAGCCACACACCAGGCAAATCAGGAGAAGCAAGCCCAGTTTGGGGATGACTTACTTATGTGTTATCAGTCCAGATCTGTGTCTGGTCATGGTCAATGTCCATTCAGCCAAGCTGTGACCTATAGATTACGGGATAATTTGCAATACATACTGAAGAGAGACCAGGTATATCCAGCCGAAAGCAGTCCTGCATAAGAAATCATTACAAAGTCACACCTCAGGTCTCATTCATTTTTTAGCTAGTACATTCCACCAATCAATATTTGCAAAGATTTCTGGTTAGGACTGATATTACCTCAGACATACACAAACTTGAAAATCTTGAAATATGAGCAATCTTGAGGATTAAAAAATTAAAAATTGTAAGTCCCAAGGAACTGAAGGATATTTAATCTGAAGGTTAAAAAAAAATGATTCCAGGAGAGAAAATGGAGTTGCTAAGGAGGGAACATAATATATATCTTCAAATATATCAAAAGCATCTCTGGGGAAAAGGGGCCAAGTTTTTATGAGTGAAATGAGAAAATAAAG
This sequence comes from Chinchilla lanigera, assembly GCF_000276665.1. Taxonomy (NCBI): domain Eukaryota; kingdom Metazoa; phylum Chordata; class Mammalia; order Rodentia; family Chinchillidae; genus Chinchilla; species Chinchilla lanigera. Next base: position 8,789,076 of record NW_004955402.1, on the reverse strand, counting down.
GGTAGAGCTAACAGAATATTCTAATTGTCAAAAGAGCTAATAAGGTCATGTTTTGGGAGACAAGGGTATTTTATTTTATTGGTAATGAAGCACAGGCTGAAGTATTTCTTGATCATGAACACTGCAAATGTATTCAGTGCCAGGTTTGTGATAGAATAACCTAATCACTTAGTTTGTACTCCACAGAGAAAGCAAGGCATAGAAATATGTTACTATTATACATACAGGGGTGTATAAAGCAAATTGAAACATAAATTGATATGTTTTTTCTAATTTTATCTCTATGCTTTTATTTCCCAAAAAGTCCCTTTTCATCTTGATCGAAGAACTGACATTAAGCTTACATGTTCTCTTATCAAGTGGAAAATACAGTAGATTACATGAAGCTTTTATTTTCCTTGGGAAAGCCCGAGTCCATGAAGGTTTCTAACCTACACTGAGTCTCCTGCTTTAATGAGGTAATTATTTTGCCAAGTGTTGGGCTAAGAGATTTGCCATATATGAGACACTGAATTAAATTGGTGCACAGCAGATATGGCAGTCATTTAGCTTTCTTATTCATTTATTAAATTTGATCCTTTGAAATAGTTTACCACTTATCCATAAGCCCTTGCATTTACTTAATGAGTCTACCCCTTGATCAGCTGCTTCTTGAAAAATAGTTTCAGTTCTTAACGTGGCTGTCAAACAAGTGTGGGTTTCATGCTGATATCGTATTTTTGTTTTGGTAATTCCTGGGGGGAAACGAAAAGCCACTTCAATCAACTATTTCCAGGTAGTCTTCATTTAAATGATGAAGATGTCTGACAAAGATTAGAAAACACAAGGTGTGAATCCAAAACCTGACATTTTGGGAGGTAAAAGTCGCCCAAGATTTCTGAGCTGTTAAACAGGTAGGAATATGCTTTATGAAGCTGATATCATTTCAGACTTATTTTAAGAGACATGCAGTGCCTCTGTCATGTATAATTAGAAAACATATTAGAAAGTAGGGACTAAATGCATTGATTTTAAAAGAAGATTAATTATTGTGTCTTATTCGCCATTATACTCAGGAATCATTGCATTTAATGTGGTATCTTGGGGTCAAATTATGAAAATGTTTCTCTTATCAACATTGGGCCTGAAGAATGGATAACTCAGTTCAGAGGAACCAACTCTTTTTTCAACTCCTGGTACAAATTATTTGTTCCTGCTATTAGACATGGCGGGCAGCTGCCACTCCATAGATTTCTTTGTTTGTGTAATCTACGGACCTCAGAAAGCACATAAGAGGACTGAAGATCATAAAGTATAATCATATGATGAAGTAGAAAAAGAACTGGTCCCTGAAACAACTGGTGTTAAATAATAAACTCAGATAGGAAAGGAGATTCTTCCATACTTGTCTTTTAGATGGCTCATCCAATGACAGAATTGATTTTCTTTAAAAAAAAAAGACAAAAAAGACTGGATATCTTTGTGGAGTGGAGTGAAATAAGTCATGTTCAGACTGAAACATTTTCTTTTTATTTGGTCCAAATCAGTTACTTCAAGTTTTGTGTCTAAGAGATTGAAGACAGGTCTTGGTAGGAAGCAGAATTAGCATGACAAGAAAGATCACATACATTTGTTATCATTTTACTTAGTTGAATAATAATATATCAGGGTTTTGATTTCAAGAACCTATAGTAGGAAATCCAATATATTAGTGTTCACAAAAGAACCCCTCCCTTCTGAATTAATCCTGGAACAACAAATGTCATTCTCCTTTCCTACTAATACCCATTTTTACAATATTCTCAGAATTTTCTCTAACACAGGGACACAGATGACCCATCTTTAACATTAGATATTTTCTTGTCAGCCTCTTAGCTAATAATTCTGTGTGCATGTCTGTATGTGTGTATGTACTTACTGTACTGGTTATTTGTACCCCATCTTATTCTGCAATGAATAAAAGGTAGCTTTTAAGAATACAGAAAACATACCAAAATTAAAGAAGTTAGTAATGGCAATGAATTAATCAATGAAAATATGGATATAGATTGGAGTACATACTGATTGTAATATGTATAACCTAAACGCCTATAAGTGAGCTATTAATTTAAGGAACCAACTTAAAACAGAATGAGTTAGTTATGCAACTCACAGGGATAGTAAGATAAAATCAGAGTAATTCTTGGGAGATGGACAATTAATCTCAATGCTGAGACCAGTCTGCCTTTCCCCCTGGAGCTTTTCTTTTTTTTTTTTTTTTTTTTTCAAAGTAGACACGGTACAATGTTATAAGAAAAGAGGGAAACAATCTCAGGATATTACCTCCACAGATAAATCTAATTTGTTTGCTTCCTGAACCAACAGCTTTTTTTCATTATCAATGTAGTGTGGCTATTAACATTGACAATACTGTTTCAGTATTTTTTAAGGATACTGTTGATGATTATTCATGTATTCATGTATAAATTAAGTGATGATATATATAAGGATTACAAAATATATAATATTTGATATATGATATATAACGATTACAAAAACTCAAATACTCTACATATATGCAAGTTTGGGGGTCATGTTAAGTTTTTTTTTTTACCTTATTCATATATTAAGCAGCCCTATGTTATTTTTGCATGCCATCTTTTGTGGATTTCCTTTTTTTTTTTGGTTTTTCTCCGGTACCGGGAACCGAACTCACGACCTTGCGCTTGCCAGGCAGG
>NW_004955402.1:8718554-8786280 GCF_000276665.1 Chinchilla lanigera | reverse complement strand
TTTGCCGCTGAGCTAAATCCCCAGCCCCTACCATGTGGATTTCCTTAAAAGGCTTAATTTTTATCATTTGCACTAAAATGAAATACAGGCATGAAAAATCCCTACCTTATTTAACCTGAAGTCTTATCCCCTCCCCCAAACCCATAAGAGGCAGTGCCAATCAGATTTTTGGACATGTTAGATGTCAATTGGGAGGGGAAGAAAATGGAAAACGATTGAGGATGATTAGGAGTTTTTGATCAGCACAAGAAGAATAGAGTTGCTGTTAATGGCGATGTGGAAGGCAGGGAGGAGTGGGTGGGCAGAGAACAGATTTTGGGGGAAGATGCAGTAGTCACTTTAGGTAAGTTAAGCTTAATGTGAGTCTATGCTATAAAAATAGGAAATCCGAGGTGGCAGATGGCTACAAAGGCGTGGAGTTCAGGGGAGTACGGAGGATAGTTGGAAACTGTACTGGTAAGAGGCCTAGGGCATAAACAAGTGAGAGGAATATGGGGAAGGAAAATTGTCCAAGGTCTGAAAACTGAAGCATGTCACTTTCAGGAGGCTACAAAAATTGAGGGCAAGCCAGCAAACGAGATTGAGAAACACAATGGTGTGGAAGCAAAGTGCTGAAGGCGTGTCAGGCAGGAGTAAGCGACCAACTGAGCCCAGTATATCTGAAAGGTCAAGAGGAGAGTTGAGAATTCACCACTAATTTAGCAAAGGTCATCTGAGACACTGGAAAACTCGACGAAAGCCCGGCTGGAGAGAGGTTACGAGGGAATGAGAGGGAAGTACATGCAAGTGGCAAATAACAGACTTTAAGGAAATTACATTTACAGGGTTGGAGCGGAAAGCTGACTGGGAAACGGGACCCAGAGAAAATGAGCGCAGGAGACAGCTCAGCGCGCTGGTAGGCTGATAGGAGCGTTCTGGTGGAGAGCGCTGACTGGGAGGGGGACTTCCGGAGGGTGTTCTGGAGTGCAGTGGGGGCCGGTGTTGGCCTGCGTGGGAATGGTCAGTTTACCTACGGTACAAAGTGTAAAGGAAGAAGGAGCAGTAGAAGCTAACAGTTGTGGTGAAAGAGAAAACAAAGTCCTCAGCTAAGAGCACTGGTTGAAGAAGAAACGCTGCGCGTCTGAGGAGACAGGACGAGGCACCTATCAGTTATCTAAGTAAATAAAATATAAAATCTAAGTAAATAAAACTGAAATATATAGTGAATGTATACATTTATTGCAAAAAAGGAGATATTGCCATTCATCTCCCTGACAATACTGCCCTTTGCTTCAAACACACTTAGCTCATCATTCTTGCCACTTCTGAGGCACTTCTGGAAGTCCTCTTTCAGAGACTTTATGAGGGGTGATGAAAAAAATGATGAATGCTCTTGCCAAGTGCCAACTCGCAGAAGGGCAGCCTTGTGAAAAGATCACAGGGTGTCCTCAGCCACCCATTCACTGGACCTCACACCACGTAGCTTCCGGCTGTCCCCCAGAGTCAAAATGTCCAGGAAAGCAAAGATTTTGAGTAGGTTGAGGGCACTGAAGCAGCCATAACAGCACAACCAGAGACACTCAAGAAAGAGGGCTTCCAGAACTGCTTCAGAAAGTGGCGAGAATAATGGGATTAAAAACCCTTTGCATAGCAAAAGGGAAAAGTGTGTTTGAAGCGAGGGGAGTATTTGGAAGGGGATTAATGGCGTTGTGCTTTTACTGTAATACATCTAAAAATTTTTAAACCTCCATCATCGTTTTCTGCTATACCTCAGAATATTACTAGATTCCTTTGCAAGTTGTATTCACATTAATGGCCGAGTTTCAGGTGAAACCAGTCAAATCCATGTGTATCTTTCTCCAACTATGTCAACTTTCTGAGTGGGGTTTAGGTATCCGTGTATTTAGTATTTAGTGTTGTCATGTAAAAAAGACCAGAAGAGATATATTTCACATTGTTTTGCATGACATCAACTTATTCAGCTGATAGATTCTCTAGACCAGAGTCTTCAGACTCTGGTTAGAAAAGCAGATGTAGTTCTTGCCCTCAGGGAGTTTACACATGGCCCATGCTAATTTTATGTTAGTGGGAAAAGGAGTGGTAAGCTTCTGTGACACCAGTTTGGCGTGCAGAAGCCAGGGACAGTCAACTTACAGAGGGAAATGAGTCACTATTTTGAAAATATCATGGCTACATACAAAGAAATTATATGAAACAATATTTCACTATTTTAAGTCAGGGGGTTCTCAGTCTATGGTCTCTGAGCATTTTTAAAGTATTTTTGATAATCCCTTAAATCCTTTGTTTATGTAGGTTGGGTTTATTGACATTTATATATTGGAAATATAAAAAGACTTATTTAATTCATTTATAAATAAACTTGTTACATATTGTTTATGTTCATGGAAATACTTCTTAGGAAATTTCATTATATATCTCAAACAAAATGTTCAATATCAAGAGTGACATCGCTGTACTTTTTTTTTTAAACAAATTTCTACCTCAGTAGATAGTGGCTGGATTCTCATCTCTGCTTCCATGTTTAATCTGTTGTGACCACGTGCGTGATGTAACCTCTGAAAACATTGCATACCGGGGAGAAAATGAGAGCAATTAAGGCAAAAATCAGCTCAGAATTATTATAAAAATAATTGTGGTCTTCTGGACCTCTCGAAGGGTGTGGGAGGCTCTGCTGGTCTCTGGAGCAGTGTAACAATTGTTACTTTCAATAATAGTTAATTAAAAAGTGAACTGAACATGGTCTATGTTGCACGGGAAAGCAAAATTGGCCAACAGTTTAATTACAGTAAAAAAGGTTGATTGCTAATTCCTTTTTTTTCTTTAGTATGTTTTTAGAAAACACAGAATTAATGTAAGTTAAAGGAATCTGGAATTCAATCCTTCCAATTCTTCACTGTTCAATCATGGAAACTGAGGTTCAAAGAAATGACATTTTGCTCTCAATGGTTCGGGATAACTCCATGTTTTCAAATAGAGAATCGAAGTCCACTAAATTGAGTTGCAAAACAATTACCTGTGCCTAGTATAAAAATTGGCACCTCAGTATAATTTAGCACCCAGATGTAATCATCCATGCATTCTGAAACAGTTCTAGTATTTTGTTAGGCTGTACTTTTCACTCACTACTAATTGCTTAGGGGCAGCTGTTTAGAGGTGAGGCCTGAAGTCCAGAAGGGATTAAGAGATTGTTCACACATTTCCTAATTTCAAATCCCTGTAAGTCATGGTAACACTGTGATATATTAGTCACTCAGCAATTTGATACTGCTTCAAGTGTTCCTGGATAGGCAGAATCAATGTTGTCAAAACGACCGTACTCCCAAAACTGCTATACAGATTCAGTGGAGTCCTAATCAAAATATCAACAGCACACTTTTCAGATCTAGAAAAAAACAATACTAGAATTCACGTAGAACAAGAAGAAACCCAGAATAGCAAGGGCAATTCTGGGCAACAAGAGCAAAGCAGGAGGCACAGCTATACCTGACTTCAAGCTATACTACAAGGTAACAGTGATAAAACGGCATGGTACTGGAACAAAAACATATGTGGATCAATGGAGCAGAACTGAGGACACAGGAACTGCCTGGGACACATTCAGCTACTTGATCTTTGACAAAGGGGCCTAAGTGTACGCTGGAGGAAAGCTTGCTTATTCAACAGGTGGTGCTGGGAAAGCAGGTTATCTGTGTGCAGAAGATTGAAACTGGACCCTTATGCACCTTTAGTAATCTATACTACATTAAAATAAAAATGGATCAAAGATCTAAACATTAAACCTACTGGAAGATAAAATAGGTAAAATACTTGAAGACATAGGTATAGGGAAGGATTTTCTAAACAAGACCTCAGCTGAGCAAGAAGTAACAGCAAGAATCGACATACGAGATTGCATCAGACTAAAAAACTGTACAGCAAAAGAATTAAGCAGTAGAATGAAGAGACAACTTACAGAATGGGAAAATGTTTTTGCCAGCTACTCCTCAGACTGAAGACTAATATCTAGAATATACAAAGCACTAACAAAGCGAGCACCTAAAATTAAAGGCCCAGTTAAGAAATGGGCAAGAGAAATGAACAGACACCTCACAGAGGAAGAAATACAAATAGGCAATAAAAACACGACAAAAATCTCAACATGTCTGGCCATCAGAGAAATGCAAATTAAAACAATGCTAAGATTCTATCTTACTCCAGAAAAAAAGGCAATCATTAAGAAATCAAACAATAACAGATACTGGCAAGGCTGTAGTGGAAAAGGATTCCTCCTTCATTGTTGGTAGAATTTAAACTAGTACAATAACCATTATGAAAACCAGTATGGAAATTTCAGCAAACACTGAAATTAGAAATTCCATATGACCCAGAAATCCCCTTGCTAGGTATCTTCCTCAATGATCTTAAGACATCGTACTACAGTGACACATGCATACCATTGTTTGTAGCGGTACAACTCATAATAGCTAAATTCTGGAGACAGCCTGTGTACCCATCAACAGATGACTGGGTAAAGAAAATGGGGTATCTATATATAATGGAATATTACTCAGCTACAAAGAATGACAGATTTGAGACATTTGCAGGAAAATGGATGCACCTGGAAAATGTAATGTTGAGTGAAATAGACAAGACACACAAGCTTAAATACCATATAGTATCTCTCATTTTGGTGAGGCAAAGTACAAACAAAGAGAATAATAAAGGATGGCTAGAAGTGAGGACAAGGAGATGGACCTCTTGCAATAGGGAAGTGGTCCATGGGGAAAAGTGCTAAGTGCGAGGAGCGGGGAAGGGGAAATAAGTAGAATAAAGATTTTCCATGTACAGGAACCTAAGAACCTCAGTTAATGTAAGCATTATGTCTCATACCATGAGCTACAATTAATAATATCAACAAGAACGAAAAATGAGATAGGGGTATTGGAGGAGGAGGAAGGGAGAGGAGGGGATTCGAAAAGAAAGAAGCTTTGGTACGTATGTGTCGCTACCTCCCAAGAGGACTGCGAACGGCATGAACTGTAAACATGTGCTGATAAAATAAAAACATTAAAAAGTATCAAAGGAAAGAGGTGAGGAGAAGTCCGGAAAGCCATCACACAGTTTAGAGCAGAGGTGAGGAACCTACGGTACATGTGCCACAACAGGCTGTTTCTTAGCACTGAAAGCTCTAAAAGGTTCACCACCACTGGCTTAGAGTATTCTAAACCCATTTTCTTTACTAACTATGGTAATAAACACCTCTTTGGTAATGTTAGTTACCTGGCAACACTTGGGGCTGCTGCCAATCTCCATTACCTACTGCACACTTTAGTTACCAACTAAGAAAGAGCGCAGATCCCCACTGTATCTTTAAAAGAAATGCAAATTCAATATATGTCATTGCCCAATGCTAGAAGCAGGTGATATATACCGTTTCCTTCGCAGCCCCCACACATGTCAGGAATGTCTGAAATGAAGGGTGAATATTTTCTGCTCTGGGAAATGGGAGGGACATTTATTATTCTGCATATTTTCATAGTGGAGATAATGGATAGTTAGCAAACTAGTTAGAAATCTAAAACCTATCTGTAAGAATTTCAGAAAAGACAAGATGAGCAGTATCGTTTCTCCTCAGTTTTATAAGATAGACAGTTTTTCTCGTTTTAAGATAGCAATCATGAAAGAGAAGAGGAATGACCAACTGTACTCTGTTGGAGACCACTACAAAGTGGCTCTGAGCTGGATTTGATATTAACCAATTGGCTTTCTGTGTTTACTTGTGAGTTGTCTGAAGCTTAGGCATCTTGTCTGAAGATAGGCAGTGGACTCATAGTAAGTAAACCTCAGTGAGTCACTGGTCACCACTGGGGCCTGTGTTGCCTGGTGAAACTGTGACACCTCAAAGGAGGAGCCACAGCTGAGGACTTCTGGCTCCAACTCCAATTAACTTAAAGGAGACTGTAGCTGCAGGCATCTCACTCTTGCTGTGAAGGCTTTCCTGGAGATATCATAGTTCTCCTAAACCAACATCATGTATTACTTGGAAAAGTCCTGCTCAGATTTCCTCATTTTCTTGAGTATCCCCCTCCTTTGTTTGTAAACCAAATAAATACAGGCCACCCAGAGAAGTCTTTGGCTAAACTTGGAAAATATTGAAGCTGTAAGAGAGTTAGTCTCTCCTGGAGCCCTGAAATCATTGCCATTGTCTGATTTATTTAAGCCTTCACCATCCACTTGCTTGGGAGATTGCAGGCTTGATCAACCTGCGATAACTAAAGATTATTTAACCTGCTAGTACTCAACCTTTTTTATATTTTTATTTTTTTTGGTACTGGGAATTGAACTCAGGGCCCCGTACTTGCCAGGCAGGTGCTGTACCTCTAAATGATATCCCCAGCCCTGCTCAACTTTTTTTAGCCTTGCGCTCCTTGCCTATTACCATTTGCTTCCCCCAAATCAAAACAGATGAACACAGTTCATTAAAGGACCACCTTCACTAAGGTTATAGGCTTTCCTATAGATAAAGGTGAAAGCTGCATATAAGTGAAATGTTTAATGGAGTCTGACAAGTGGTTTGTGGAACAGTGTTCATTCAGCACATATTTAAGCACCTAGTACAGTGACTTCCAATCCTGGGTGCAGCTTATACTCTCCAGGGAAGACTTAACATCAATGTCCTGGCTGCATCTCAGATAAATTAAGATCAATCATCAGCCTTGTTTTTAAATTCCCAGGTGGATCTAAGGTTCTAACACTGCTCTGCTCTGTGAATATAAGTAAAGCACGCTCCTTGCTTTCAAGGAGTTCATACACTACAACAGAAGACAAATATGTAGAAACTTGAATGAAAACATCAAATCAGATTTAGAATATGTTCTTTCAAGCTTTACAGTGTATGCTCTGGAGATGACACATACATATACTGTTTCTAGTCCATTTGTCACATTAAAATTGTCATTATCCATTTATAGATGTTGATTGTTTTTGAGATACTGGAGAGTGAACCCAGGTCCTTGCTCATGGTGTGTAAGTCCTCTCCCACTGAGCCACATGCTCACTCCAATGTTGATCAGATTTCTAAGAGGTGAATAAATTGACCAAGGTCACAAAGCAAGTTGGATATTCAGCAAGTATCGGAATCTGAAGCCTGGGACAGTGGCCCTGGGGAGGTGTCTCAGAGCAAGTAACACTTGGGTTGAGTCTCTAGTGAATGAGTTATCTTGGGTACTTGGGTGGGAGATATTGTATTATGTGTCAAAGACTCAGGAATAAATAGGTATGACTTATTTGGAAATTACTTCTAGTTCTGGGCAACTACCTAAAGTGGTCATTAATATGTTTTGGTGAACACTGGGAATGAAACTGTAAAAACCAGCCAGGATTGTATTGTAGGTTCTACTTTGATTTAAACATCAAAACACTAAGGAGACAAAGTAAGTTTACAGTGACATAAGAGTGAATGCCCGTTGTTTTGCCTGGTTAGCAACTCCTTTAGCGCTGGGAATATTACTCTGCCATTCTGGGGGAGATGCCTGAGTCTCTTCCTGACCATAAGGTTATATGATTCTTATGTGTTCTTATTTGTTATTTTCTCACTCTCATCACTGACACCTCTCCGTGGCTTAGGCAGGTACTCATGGCCATCAAAGTCCCTTCCCGAGGTGTCAGACTTTAAAAGGAGGAAGAAATTTCCTGCCCTTCAGCAGAAAGATGCTATCAGGTTTGGTACCAAGGGGCTGCGTACAGGAAGCCGTTTTGCTGCTAAATGCCAGAATTGTGGCACAAGAGATGGGAACTGAGACAGTCTCTGAATATGATTGTCCTTTTGGTTCAGCTGTATTGCTAATTATATGAAGGTAGCCAATGGCACTTGGTGATATGTAACAGTCCCCCAAATGACAGAAGTGTAAGTAATAGAGGTTAGTTTCTTGCACGTACCCATAGCCATCCTGGATGGGCAGAGGGCTTTGCTCGTAGCTGTCATGCCGGATCCCAAGTATGTAGAAGAGACTCTTCTCAAGGGTTGTTGCTCACCATGGTGGAGGGAAATGAGCACACACAGAGGGACTCTCACCAGTGATGAGGTGCCCAAGCCCGGACCTGCCGCATCTCACTTCCCTTCACAAACCAACAGGAGTCTGCAGCCATACTGTCTACCTAACCACAAGGGCCATGAAGAATGTACCATGGAGCCATACTAGGGGCCATCAGGAGAGTAGCTACCTAACAGCTTCAGTGACTATCACAGTAAGCTTCCCCCAGACTTCTTTTTGCAATCCTTCACATTCCATGAGAAGTGTTATTATCCTTCCTATGAATTTTCCTTTGAATTTCAACTCAATATACTAAATTTTAGTTTTAAGCAGTAATTAATATCTACAAAGTAAATGATGTTAAATGGCTTTGAAGAGAACCAGGAGTCTCTGTCACTCCCTGTCCTGATCCCACGGGCCAATCATTTTCATTTCTAAAGTTGTTCTTCCTTCTGCTGTGTCAGTTATTGTTCCTCCCCTTACCTTCATTCTGCCCCAGGTGTGTTGCCATTTCATATGGAAAATACCCACCCAGGCTGAGATTTTCTTTTGGATGAATATGCCTGGCAACAAATGTGACACCTTTGATCTGGTCTTCTTTCTCACTTATGTTATCTTTGAGTGTTTATTCCTTAAAAAGAAATTCTTGAGGTAGGGTGTAGCCCAGTGGTACGAAGGAGCTAGGATGCATGAGACCCTAACTTGTATGCTAGCACCAAAAAACCCACTCTACTGTTTTGTTGAGGTTTCAAAAGGAACCAGAAATATGCTACGTACGTTTGTGTTCCCAAGCCTTGGCCTTCTCTAAGTTCTACTTCATTTTTGCTCAACTGGATGAGAGGGGTCAGTCCCAACATGTGGGGAACTCTGTAAGCTTCTGGGTCTTTTAACATCAGCTGTAACATCAGGATGTTTCCAAAGGTACGGTGTTTTGTGAAGTGAATTTGTTAGAAACTGAATATTCTAAACAAATGTTCTTCCCAGAAACTGTGATATACCTTCTTTTACAGTAGAAAAGTCAGCCTTGAACTCACAGGTAGAAAATTCAGTTGGTGAATCTCTGAGGTATTCAGAAATTGCATTCATTTTGTATTTCATCATTCTACGATCTTTTCCACCTACCCGAAGAATAATACAAAAGCTAACCTTGCATTGGGACTCAATGGAGAAAAATAAAAGTTTCAGTCTTGTCAGGTCATTGATTTTATGACACTGACTTATTTTTCCCTAGGCTTCAAAAATCTGTCCAAGTTTTATTCCTCTTTTTCTCTGTTTTGCTTTGAGAATCCCTCTGGGGGTTGCTTATAGATTTTTTTCCTCAATAAAGGTTAGATGTCTCTTGGGAGTCTTTTCACAACACATGAGAAAGAATAAAGGACAGATTTTGTTCTCAGAGCAGTCTACATACTCTACTGTAATAATGTACAGAAACTACTATTATTATAGGCATTTGTGGATATTGCACAGTTGATAATTAAGAGAAAAGTTACCATTTATTATTGTCACCATGACTCAGGGAGAAAAATACTCTGGAACTGATTATTTTTCCAATACCCAGGGAAAAATTTATAGAGCTAGGAATACACTTTTATATTTTAACCAAGGCTCTTTATTGTACTAATATGGTGTATATTTTCTGTTTCCTTTAACAGTATTGTATTAATGGTAGACTTGAGGCACCTGTAAAATAAATTCTTATTGCATTTGGAGTACCTACAATTTAACCAAAATTTCTAACATCCTACAAAGAATTTTATGGACACCTATGATCACACTTAAAATGTTCATTAAAGTATTGAGCCACTAGTATCCTTAAAAACTAAAATAAAATATGTTTACATGTGAGAATTTATTTGGTTGTTAGACTTCCCATCCCTTCCTCTGTAACTCTTTTGCTGGGTGCTACTAACCTTATACTTTGTAATATGAAGGTTTACTACAGCTAGAAATTCCTTAATGATAGAACTAGTTTTCTTTCTTCACTGGATTTATAAGGCAGCAACACTGTCAGGTGTCATAAATTTCAGAATAAGAAAATGATATTTTAGGAAAGACAAACATGGGTACCAAGCAACATTGCTTATATTTCTCGCTGAGTTCAGGCTTTTCTATAGTTATCTCAGAAGAAATGCCATCCAATTCCAGAACTGTGGCAAACTAAAATGGTTTTTTCTTTTAAACAGAGCTCTTTTAATTTGGGCTTTACAGACAGAAAAAGAAAATTGACAATTTTGTCAATAACTCATTCTCCTCTTTCCTCATCAGACATACAAGATAAAAGACTCTAATGGTTGGGATATACCTTCTAGTGAATGATTGGTGACATGGGCAGCCTGTCTTCTCTTGGATCTTAACTGCTGTTATCCCCCTCTACCACTACTGGTTTTCTGTATTTTATTTGATGAGTAAACTATGAGGGTTCAAGAAGATGTAAAACGAACTTAAAAAATTAGACTTCTCAAAATGAAAGGCCCAATCAAAAAATGATAAAATGAAATGAATAGACATTTCTCAGAAGAGATAAAATGGCCAATACATACATGAAAAATGTTCAGTACCTCTTGCCACTAGAGAAATGTGAATTAAAACAACACTGAGATGCTACCTTATTTTGAAAAGAATGGCCATTATCAAGGAATCAAATAATAACAAATGCTGGTGAGGTTGTGGGGGAGAAAGAAATCCTTCTCCACTGTTGTTGGGAATGTAAACTAGCACAACCATTATGGAGATTAATGTGGAGATTCCTCAAAAAACTAAAAACAGAAATTCCATTCAACCCAGCTATTCTCTCAGGTATCTTCCCCAAAGAGTGAAAGACATCATATTACAGTGGTATGTGCATACCCACGTTTATAGCAGCACAATTCATAATAGCTACATTTTGCAAGTGGTCTGTGTGTCCATCAATAGGTGAATAGCTAAAGAAAACCTGTCATTTATACACACTGAAGTACTACTGTGCCATAAAGAAGGATGCGCTTGAGTCATCTGTAGGAAAATGAATGTACCTTATGCATCTTGAGACCATAATATTACGTGAAGTCAATCAGACACAGAAGCTTAAATATCACATGGTTTCTCTTATATGAGAGACCTAAAGTGCAAGTAAAGAGCAAAATAAAAGATAGATAATTGGAAATAGGGAGACAGAGCTTTAGCTAAAGGGAGGGGACCAAGAGATGGAGGGATGGGGGTGGGGAGAAAAAGGGGATGGAAAAAAAATTAGGATTATATCCATGTAGCAACTCCCCACATGGAATGTAAACACTACCACAAACATGTAAAAATAAAAATATTTTTTAAAAACCCTGAGTTTTCAAACTGGAGCTCACAGTAGGAGCTGCATCAGCAGGCGGATAGAAGCACAGGCACCTATAAAACCCTTCCTGCTCACTCCCATTTTGAAGTAGGTGTCACCTTTACTGCTCTATTTTCCCTAATCGCTAAACTCTGTAACTGATCTTTCCCCGCTCAAATTAAGATGGGAAATTGGAGAACTAGTTAACACGACTCTATAACTTTAATCTGTTCAGTGTAACGTAATGTGGCCGATAGAAGAAATGAGTAAATTTCCTGTGCAGATATTTATGATTAGTTTAAATTATTTTGTTTTTCACATTTATTCAATAAATATTTACATAGGTTAGCCATGGGTCAGGTGCTTTTCTAAGTTATATCTGGGGCTATAACTCTGAACAAAAACAGACCATATCGCTGTTGGAGAAGGGTAGGTAATAAATACGCAGTGGCAGGGAGAGGTTAAGAATAAAATATGGCTGGGAAGTGGAATCAGGTAACTACACAGCCTGCAACTTCAAACAAAATCAGCTGAGCGGTTCTTTTTGATAATTTGCCACTTGAACGAAAAACTAAATGAAGAAAAGAATCATGTGGATCTCAGAGTGTGCAGGGGGTGCTCCTGATGTAGGACCAGGAAGAGAAAGGCTCCAAGGTGGCTGTGCAGTTGCCCCAGGACAGGTTCAAGCAGGAGGCCAGGGCACATGAGGTGGGAAAGGGCACGTGTGATAGAGGAATTAAAGAAGATGTAAGTAGACCAGGTATAGTCCGGTGGGCAATGGTAGGGTTTGACTTTCATCATGACTAGTCAAATGAGATAGAACTGGAAGTTTTTGAATTCAGAAATCAGAAGTCACTGTGTCCTCTGATTTCTGTCGTCAGAAAAAGTTTGGTGTGTGCCTGTAATCTGATCACTTTGGGATGCTGAGGCCGAAAGACTACAAATTTGATCCCAGGCTGACAACTTAGCGGGACTCTGTCTCAAAATAAAGAAGGGTTGGGGATGTAGCTCAGTGCAAAGGCCCTAAGTTTAATTTCCAGTATCACACACGAAAAATTATGAAGTGATGAGAAAAGTAACTGATTTGAGTGGGTTTCAGAGAGAATGGGATGGAAGTGAGTGAAGAAAATAAGTATAGAAAATGTCTTGGAGGATTTTCTTTTTTATATAGGAGAGCAGAAAATGTTAATGGGTTGGAAGATGGAGTTTAGTTTGAAGTATTTATTTTAAAGATGGGATCACACTGAACATTTTTATATGCTAAAGAAAGTGAGAATAGAGGTATATATTGTTACCCTTTCAAGAAAGCAATAATTTCTGGAACTAGGTTCTTGAGTAGCTGAAGTGGAATGGACTTCAGTGATTCCAGTAGTGGGATTTGTCTTAGTAATAGATATGGTAGTTGGAAAAAGGTTTTGCTCTTAGACTCCTGAAAATAGTCCAAAACTTGTGCTCTAGATTTTCTGTATATTCATGGTAGGAAGGTTTCTATGTAGCATACACTCCACCATTGTCACAAATTGATGTCCTCCGTATGTGTGTTTTTTAAAGCATACTGGACAGTAAAAAATTATGGGGTTGAAAGTTTGAAGATATGTGCACCTGGTAAACTTGAACTTTGGGGAGGCAAATTTCACCTCAATATCCGTCCATTGTGAAAGACACAGACATGCGGTTGACATCAAAGATAGAATTTGGCAGCTTCATGAGACAGGGTGGGGAGTGGAGCAGGGGAGCCATTTGCTTACCCATTCGTTGAATCCTCTCACTTGGGACTGAAAAATGACACAATTAGAAAAGGTAACTGCACGTAGTCTAGCTAGCATAGGCATTGAAGTACAGCTTCAAATAACCTCAGTTTCAACTTCTATTTCTGTTTGTAGAAACAAATATCAAAAATGCAGGATATGATGTTACATGTCAATAATTACCTTAAATATAAATGGATTAAATTCTCCAATTAAAAGTCATAGGGTAACAGTATTGAGAAAAAAACCCAAGACTCAACTGTAAGGTGCTTATGGGAAATTCCACCCCTAAAGATATGGAGACTGAATATAAAGGGATAGAATAATATATTCCATGTAAATGGAATCCAAAAGGAAGTAATAGTCACATATATCAGGTAAAATAAACTTTAAATCAAAAGCAGTAAAAAGAGAAAGGGAAGATAATTATATAAATTTTACAAGAGGAAATATTAATAGATATTAGAATATAGACTATTAATAGATCCAAAGTCAGACAGGCAGACAGACAGAGAGAAAGAAAGAGAGAGAGAGAGAAAGAGAGAGATTAGCACAACTAATAAGAAATTTTAACACCCCACGTTCAGCAATGGAAGGATCATCCAGTCAGGGAATCAACAAAGTAGTAGAGTTAAAATGCATCCTAGACCAAGTGGACCTAACATATCTACAGGTTATTCTCCCAGCAGCTGCAGAATACAAAATCTTCTCATCAGTACATAGAACAGTCTACAGATTGTGTCATGTAACAGGCAGTAGAGCAAGTCTCAATCAATTTTTAAAAATTGAAATTATACTATCTTTTCTGACTACAGTAAAATCAGAGATAACAAGAAAAACTATGCAAATACAGGTAAAGTAGGCAACTTACTCCTGATCAACCAACAGAACAAGAAAGAAATTATAAAGGGAATTTGAAAATCTCTTGAAACAAATGAAAAACTGATATACCACAAAAATGGGACACAGAAAAAGTGGTGATAGAGGGGAAGTTGATAGCAATTGTTGCCTAAATGGAAAAGCAGAAATATCTCAAATAACCTATTACTGCACCTCAAGAGACTAGAAAAACAAGAGCAATTCAAACCCAAAATTAGTAGAAGAAATAATAAAGATCAGAGGCAAAACAAATGAAATGCAGATGAAAAAGATATGTCTCAATGAAACAAAGAGTTGGCTTTACAAAAACATTAAAAAAATTGATAAATCCTTAGCTAAACTAGGAAAAAATACCATACTCAAAGAAAATCAGTGAGGAAAAGAAAAATGTTACAGCTGATAACACAGAAGTACTGTACAAAAGATCATTAGAGGTTATTTTAAATAGTTACATGTCAAAAAATTTAATACTGAGAAGAAATGGGGAAATCCCTGGACAAATTCACCTTACCAGGACTGAAACAAAGAAATAGAGAAACTAAAAGACCAAGAAGAAATACTATGAGTGAATCACTAATAAAATATCTCCCATCAAAGCAAACTCCAGAGCACATGGCTTCACTGCCATCACATTTGAAGAACAAATGCCATTTCTCCTAAAATTATTCCAGAAAATAGAAGAGGGAGAAATTCTGTCAAACATCTTCCTCAAGGCCAACATTACTCTGACACCAAAACCAGATAGGGGCAGAACAAAACTGGAAAAATAACCTCTGTTTGATGAGCAGTGTTATAGTTTAGATCTAAAATTCATCTCCAAAAATTACATTTATTCAGAGGTGGAGCTTTAAAGGCAACTGGATCACAGCAGCGAGATAGGGAGGATTAATACACTGATGAGTTCCTAGCTGAATGTGCTATAAGGAGACGAGGCCTGGCTGGAAGAAGTGAGTCATGGGGCATGACTTGGGAGGATGTCTCCTTGTCCCCAGTGCTTTCACCAGTGCTTCCTGGCTGCTGTGGGTTGAATAGCTTTCCTCTGCCAGCCCCTTCTGCCACACCATTTTTATCTTGGAGCCAGACACATGGACTGAACCCTCATAAACTGTGAGCCACAAATAAAATTCTCCTCCTTGGTTCCAGGGATGGAAAAGTGACTAATTCATACAGGTACACAAATATTCTCAAGCAAAGAAAACTAGCAAATCAAACCCAATAGCAGATTAGGTTAGAAAGATGAGTCACCTTGATCAAGTGGGACTTATCCTAGGGATGTGAGGGTGGCTCAGCATATGCAAATCAATAAACATACTGTATCATATCAACAGAATGAAGCACATAAAACATATATTTTCAACAGATGTAGAAAGTCATTTGGTAAAATTCAACACCTTTTCATGATAAAACTCCAAACCAATTTTGCATAGAAGGAGCACACTTCTATAATAATAAAAGAGCTATATGAAAGCTATAATATAGCTCTCAAAACTCCACCAAAAAACTATTAGTTCTAATAAATTAACCAGTAATGTTGCTGGTTAATTTATTAACCAGTAATAAATTAACCAGATATAAAGAATAGTAGTATTGTTATATACCAATAGCAAATTATCTAGGGAGTCAAAAAAGCAATCCCATTCACAATACGTAGAGAAAATTTACTCAGAAGTAAATTTAACCAAAGATACAGTGCAAATGATAAAACATTGATTAAAGAAATTGAAGAGGACAAAGAAACAGAAAGACATCCCATGTTCATGAGTGGAAGAACCAATATGGTTAAAATGTCCATGTTACTCAAAAATGATCTATAGATTTAATGCAATTCTTATTAAAACATCAATGACATTCTTCAAAAAAATGAAAAAAGCAACCCTAAAATTTATATAAAACCACAAAAACTCAACAAAATCTGAAGCTAAGAGAACAGAGCAGGAAGCATTACACTACCAGACTTCAAAATGTGCCACAAAGCTGTAGTAATCAAACCATCATGTTATTAGAACAAATCTAGATTCATAGACCAATGGAATAGAATAGAAAAACTAGAATTAAACTCACACACAGTCAAATTATTTTCAACAAAGATGCTAAGAACAAGCATTGGAGAAAGAATCTTTTCAATAAATGGCTCTGGGAGAATTGGATATCCATATGCAAAATGAAACTGGATCCTTATTTCTCATCACGTGTAATAATTAACTCAAAATTCATTAGAGATCCAAATTTCTTGTCTGAAAGTATGAAACTACTAGAAGAAAACATAGGCAGATACCTTAGGATATTAAAATGGGCAAGCTGTTTTTTATACAAGACTCCAAAAGGACAGGAAACAAAAGCAAATATAAACAAAGGGGACTTTCTCAAACTGAAAAGCTTCTACCAACAGAGCAGAGACTGCTTACAGAACTAGAGAAAACATGTGCAAAGCAGACTTCTAACATGGAGTTCATACCCACCATATACAAAGAGTTCAAATTTCATGGCAAAAACAAAGGAAATAAAAAATATAATTAAAAGTGGGCAGTACATTTAAAATTTAGAATCTAAACAGCTATTCCCGAAAGGAGGACATGCGAATGGTCAGCAGTATATGAAAAGATGCATAGCATCACTAATTATCAGGGAAATACAAATCTAAACCACAATGAGATATCACCTCACTCTCATTAGAATTACTATTTCAGAAAGATAAATGTAACAAGGGCTAGCGAGCGAGTGGAGAAAAGGGAACTCTTGCACACTGTTTCTGGCAGTGGACTTTCATGTAACCGTTATGCAAAAACACTATGGAGGCTGTTTGATATATTTAAAATAGTGAAACCATATGATTCAGACATTCTACAACTGAGTATGTATTCAAAGAAGATGGAATCAGATGGTTGACACATCTACCCCTTATCACCTGGTTTACTGAAGCAGTACTCACAGTAGCCAAGGTATAGAACCCCTCTAGAATGGGTGCATAAAGAAAATATGGAACATATATATGAAGGAGTATTATTTAGCTATAAAAAGGATGCAGCCTTGTCATTTGCAGGAAGATGGATAGAACTGGAGAACATTTTGTTACATGAAATTAGCCAGGCACAGAAAGATTCCACATGATCTCATTTGTATGTAGAATCTGAAAATGTTGATTTTCATAGAGATTGAGAGCAGAATGCTGGTTATCAGATGTTGGGGAGAATGGGAGTGGTTGATTAATGGGTAATAAGTCACAGGAGTAAGTTAAATTGTGCTAGTGTTCTGTTGCATAGTAATGTGACTATGGAAGATAAGGTTTTGTTTTTTTTTTTTTTTTTTTGTTTAAAGCTGGAAAAGAGAATTTTGAGTGTTTTCACGACACAGAAAGTAAATGTTTGAGGAGACATGTTTGTGCTGATTTGAACATTAGACAATGTATATAAACATCATATACTACCCCACAAACATGTGCAATTTGGAGTATCACTTAAAAGAATAAGAAAGGAAAAAGTAGCAGCCATGTGCTGGATCATAAAGAAAGTCATAGTAAATGTGAAAAGATTGAAGACATTGAACACATGTTCTCTAATTGTAGTGAAATTAGGCTAGAAGCCAATCACATTGAGATAACTAGAAAGTCACCATATGTCTGGAAATTAAAACACAATTCACTCCACTAAATTATTCATGGATCAAGGAAGAAATCACAAGAGTAATTAGAAAATATGCTGAACTAAGTGATAATAAAAACAAGACATCAAGTCTTATGGATGAAACCAAAGCAGTGATTGGAAGAACGCATAACAGATGAGAAGGAGGAGCAAGCGCCAGTAACCCAGCCATCCGCACCAGTAACAGGAGAGAGGAGTGGAGAACAATGACCACCGCCAGAGCCCAGCAGCGCCCATTCATCTCCTCCCCAAACCGTGGGATCAGTGAGCACAAATGAGACGTCATCTGAGTCACTCTCTCAGTATTAGTAGGAGGCAGAGACTTTTATAATTTCCAGTAAGTAGGGAAATAACCACTTTCAGTGGAGCTTGACTTACTGCTGTAAGCCATGTGTATGGAGAGTGGAGAAGGAAGCTCAGCCATCGGCAAAATAGAAAGTGGAGAGGGACCCATTAGGCATAGACAATACTGTCTCCACACAAGGGCCGAGCACACCGCAGAGCTCTGGGATGAGACATTGCGCAGTCCCAGCTACAGGGCTGGGGCATGAAAGTGTCTAGAAGTGGCAGCCCAGGAAAAGTGGTGTTTCTCAGACAATTAGATATGTAGAAGGTAACAGTATGTAGTATAACAACCACTGTTAACTTCCTATCACCTTGTTGTGAATTTCTGTATTATTTTTATTGTTTCTCTGTTTTGTTTTTGTCTTAGTGGTTGGTGTTTTGTTTTCTTTTCTCTTTAAAATAAAAGAAATGCATATGCAGACAAGGTATAGTGCCTTTGGGTATGAGGCAGAGAGGGGAAAGAAGGAAATGAGAGGGGGAATTTCACAGTTTTTGTCTTTATGAGCCCTCCTTGAGATACTCAGTGGATGAATATTCTCCAGTTTAGAGATAACCAGGGAAATGTCAAATAAGAGGACTGATAACTGAATATTGTTTTTCTTATTTGTGGAGCTAAGACTAAAATGATTTGGGAACATGGTTAGAGAAATCAGCGTGGAGACAATTGTATGTTCTGACAAAGAAGAAATAATGCAACTAAATAAGTACCAGGCCAATGCTGAAAAGGGAAAATAGATTATCAGTAACTGCTAAATAAGTAATAAACATGAGGGAGTCTAATGATGCTAGTTAAATCGATAGCCAAGGTAGCAAAATGTTAAGTAGAAAGAGGGTCTTAAGGACACCATTAAAGGTTAACACATAAAGGTAGCCAACAGATTAAAAAGAAAAATTCCTACATTTTTGAATGGTAAAGAAGATACACAAAATAGAGAAATACAGCATTTTATAACACACAGAGAACACTTAAAGAAGACTGGCTGGAATTGAGACCAAGGGAATTAGTTGTTACAATAAAGGTGGAAGGACGCACTGCGGTTGGTCTACTCAAAAACATTTTGAAATTGATTTGAGGTGAAAATCATTGGTTGCATATAAGAAACATGAGTAGAACCATAATTTTTAAAAAAGGATTGACAAAAGCAGAACAGATGGATGGAAATTATAAGGAAGTAGATGTTTTATATTCTTATATTAGATAAAATACAATTTGGGCCAATATAGATTAAATGTGATATAGAAGGACACATTCTAATAGTGAAAACTGCAATTCATTATGAAGATGTAAGTTATAAATTTGTATGCATCATAGAAAACACAGTAAGTCTATATAAAAATAAAAAAAATAAAGTTCCCCATGCAGATGTCATGTGTGAAGACTGCCTTGGGTGTGACAGCTGAAGCAAAGATTGTTTATGTGGTAGACTTTTTATATTATAGCACATAGGTTTTTACTTCTGATGGTATCTCCTAGGTTTTATCACCAAGCACACAGCTGATGTGAAAATGTTGATGTCTATTCTAGGTCCTCATTACACATTTGATATTTTATTTTATTAACATGTTATTTTCTGATCATTTAGATGTGATAACTGAAGTAAAGATTTTTTTTTTGTTGAGCACTAAAAAAAAAAAAATAATAAATAAAGTTCCCAACTCAAATGAATAGAAAAAGAATGGAAGAAAGCCACAGAAATAGAAGGAAGCAAATACTGAATCAAAAACTAATAGAAATTATTGATGCAGAGAATGGAAAAGCAAATTAAATCAATAAAATCATGAGGCCTTGGAAAAAATCATCAACAACAAAAACAAATTACTACCAAATTTAATCAAGAAGTAAGGGGAAAGAAATATATGAAATCGTAAATGACAAGTGGAAAATAATGTCTGGACAGAGAAATATTTTTAAATCATAGAATACTGCTCTGTGCACCCATAATAAAGTATAACACCCATAATAAAGTTTGTTAAAGGTACTCAAAAGAGAAAATTATGGATATTATTTGTAAATGTTAATGAAAAATTCCGAGGCCGAATGCCAGCACAGCAATTCCAATATCATATCACATGAATCAAAACATTACACTGTACCTAAAAACTTTTTAAAGAAGTAATGCATTGTGAATAAGTGGAATTTATATTAATAATGTAAGAGATATTAGGAAATCTAAAATAATTCACCATTTGAATTAACTGAGGAAGAAAAACCATGATTTTTCACACAGGTGCTGAAAAGCCCTCTGATCCTTCATTCCTAATAAAACCCTCAAGCAAATAGGCAAGAACTCATTCTTCCTGAGCAGAATATCTTAAATCTACCAGTATAATGAGAAGTTGAAAGTGCCATTAAGTTCAAGTTCCAGAGAGAAACTATTTGCACCATATATTTGACAAAGAAGTTAGATCTAAAAAATAAAGACCTGTTCCAATTCAGATTTAAAGTTCAGTAAGAATATTGTCACAAAGATTTGGGCAAGATATAATATGAAATCATATGTGAATGGAAAGAAAAGGAAAAGATGTTTAGCATTGTTTCGTCATGGTGAAATGCAAATTGAAAACTATAAAGAGTATATATCATCTAAAACTTAAACATTTTGGAAACGGTGTAGCATTGTCTAACAAAGTGAACATATGGCTTCCATATGACACAAAGACTTTATTTCTAATGACCCCAAACTGGAAGGAGTATAGGTATTCACTGGGAAAATGGATAGACAAATTTGTTATATTCACACAACAGAACACTACTCATAATTAAAAGGGACAAACCACTAACATATGCAAAACATGAAAGAATCTTGAAGGTATTACATCAAGTGAAAGAAAACAGGTGCAAGAATACACACATTCTACATACACAAAATCATACAGCAGACAAATTATAGTGATAGAAAAATCATCACTAACATATGTTAACAATGGATATTTTGAGGGATAGTTATAATTATGTTTACTTGGCTACTTATTTTCTTATTTGTATTTTTGACTTTTTCTATAGTGATTATACTTCAAGAAATAAATCAGGATTACATATTAAAGTATTTAGCATTTCCTCCCAGCCACCTACCCTTGCAGTAGCACATTTTAATAGGACAGTTAGGCTGAGAATCTTTGAGGAATGTATGAATTTCTCACTACACAGGGTCAACCTGTAACACATTTCCAAAGAATTCTTCTTTGTACATGAAAGCTCTCCACTTTCTTTTTGATGTTTTCACTCTTCACTTTAATACTTTGCCAGATAAAATGCAGGGTAAAACGCTGCTTCATCAAGGACAGATTTATTTCAGATGGCAGGTCTGAAGGGCTCAACTATTCTTTACTGTAACAAGATTAAATGGATGAATTCATCCAGTTGCAGAAAGCAGAATTGAGTTAGGTAACTTTTTACTTGTTAGATTTAATGGCTAATTGATGTATTGAAATTTTTATGGATCTTGTAAATTGTTCCATTTCTTTCTTTTGAACATAAACTATGTCAGCTTTTCTACTTATGTTTTTCTTTTGTTTGGGCTAAAAATTGGGCCGGAGAAGTTTTCTTAGGCATTAACCCTTAGGTATAAAGAATAAAGCAAAACAACACAAGTATTTTGAACATAAATACTACTCTTTCCTTGTGTGGGGTAATCATGAGATCTCAGATAGGGAAGAGCCTTGTAGCAAATTTTGTGCTAATTAGATGAGAGCTTATTTTGGGATAGAAGAATGTTAATCTTCAAGTACTCCTCAGAAAAAACCAAATTATTCCTGTTCATTTATTCATAGTTTGCAAACATACTGTTCCTCACATTTTGTAATCATTTAAATTAGATTAGAAAACAGAATATGATAGCTGTAGAAATTGTATATGATATTGTGACCCCTGCTTTATTGGTTAAATCTTACTGATAATATTTTTCTTAAGTCAATTTTTAAATATTCATATTTAATTTTCAAAGTTTAGAAAATCATTATTGTTCTCCACAGCTGTGTATGCTTTGTATTTATCTTCAAAAATCTCCTCTTCACTGAGAAGAAGTATAGCATAAATACATTATGTACCATCTCTGGAGACAAAACTTGCCTAGATTATGGATTTTAATATATAAACATCTATTTTAAATAGGACACTCTTTAAAAAAGAAATTTAGTGAAAATATTCTCTTTCTTTCTTTCTTTCTTTTTTTTTTTTTTTGGTCTTTTCAAGACAAGATTTCACTGTGCACTTCAGACTGGCCTTGAACTCACCTTGTATCCCAAGCTGCCCTCAAACTTGCAGTGATCCTCTTGCCTCAGCCTCCTGAGTGCTGGAAATACAGGTGTGTACCACCACACCCAGCTGGAAGTAATTTCTAATGATAGTATCTCTACCCTTTAAACAAACCTGTGTTATAAATTAACGTCATCATTGCTGTTATGACTGTTACTTGATACCTAGATTACCAAAAAGATTTCATACAAAGATTATTAAAAGGTGAAATAATTCACTTCTTAAATTTTAATTTAATTTAAATTAAATTAATTAAATTTAAATTAAATTAATTTTAATTTAATTTAAATTAAAATTTGAAAAGTGAATTATTTCATTGTTTTGGAGTTTGCTTAAGTTTTCAATTTAAATATATGTTGTCAAAAACACAACAAAATTTGCTTCATTAATAATTTTTAGATGTTCAGTTCAGTGTGTTAAGCACAGTGATGTGTGGCTTAGTGAAGTTAAACATGCTAGGAATGTGTTAGGTGAGTTCATGGTCATGTGAATGTCATAAAGTACTGTAATGGTGAACTGATTGTATCAATTTGAGAAGTTTAGAAGTTTAAATAAGTTAGCTCAGCAATTCCATACCCTAGGGTGTAGAGAACCCACCCTAGGGTGGTTTGTCCTCTGGACAGTATAAAAGGGAAATTAGGAAGGATTTATTTGCTTTTATTCTTCAGGGGAGCTCTAGTCTTTGCCTTCGGTTTGGATGTCCTTGCCTATCTTCTAGCACAGACTCTTTAGCTGCTGCCCAGGATCCTTCAGCTTTCCATTGCAGACTCATTGGCCTCCTGATATGGACTTGCCTGGACACTGCAGTGAACCCTAGACCTTGGACTGAATCCTTCAGTCTCTGGTGTGCAGATGCCCTCCGCATGCTTCCTCATCCAACTCTGTGGCTGACCATCATAAGCCTGGTATGGCCAGCAAGTTCATTGAGAACAGCATTCACAAGAGACTGAAACAGCAGAAACAAATAAAACTTTATTGGGCTGGCTGATGGACAGTCTCTAACCAGGAGCCAGAGAAGATGTCTACCCTGAACTGGGTCTCAACTCTGGTTTAAGTACATTTTAGGTTTCCATGGTAGCCACTACCCCATTTTTGTGAATCTTACAAGAATGTCACATGATTATCACAAAGTTTACTTCTCCCAGAAGCTGTCAGACAGTCAGATTCCAGATGACCATTGCAGTTTAACTTTTAGCCTACTTCCCATTTTATGACTCTGCTCTCCTTTGAGTGGGTTGATAACTAACCAAGATGAGGGGGTGAAGAGTGGGTCAACTACAGTTTAAGTAAACTTAAGTGACTTCTCTTAATATGTAGTTAAAAAAAGAAAATGGAGTCTCTCTTGCCCTATCAAGCCAATCTTGTAATTTCTTATACATTTGTATATCTTATGTTATATCTGTTTCTTTTGTAAAACCCTGACTGATACAAGCATGTTACATAAAACTACCTGGTATAGGGCAATCACTGGACATGGCCTTTTCAAACACTCAAGAGATGAAAAGAGCGCAGTAAAGACTTTTGTAAGTAGAAGTATACTCCAAAATAATGATAAAAGTAAATACATAGACCAGCAGCAGTTATTAGCATTATCAAACATTGTGTAAGATTAATAATTTTATGCACTATTAAACAACTGGCTGGGCAGTAGGGTTTATTTGTGCTGGCATCATCACCACCAAGTGATCAATATATCTCTACTACCTTAATATGGCCATGACCTCATTGAGAAAAGGACTTTTTCACCTCCATTATAATGCATGGGACCACAGCTGAACGTGTGGTCTATAGTTGATCCAAATGTCCTTAGGCGGCACACAGCTGTCTAACACATCTCTAGAACTTTTGCTGTTTTTAAATGGCTTTGTTATAAATTCAAAGCTGGTATCAAATAAACAAGTTTTAATTTAGAAATATAGTGAGTAGGCTTATGACTGATATTTTAATTCATCAGAAGCTTGGATTTTTTTCCCGAGTAGATTTACTATAAAGAGGAGTTTCCTATACAAAGGCAGTGTGAGGGTTTTTCTTATTTGTCTCTCTTCATAATGACATTACAGCATGAATTTTAAGTCCTGCTTCTTTATTGGTGACATTAACTTTAGTTAACTCCATGAAGATGTTCAGAGTCGTTGTAGATGAGTCCAGTTGCTGCTGCAGGACAAATGTGTGAAGTGCTTGTGATTCTGTTATGCCCTGGCCGCCTGTTTCTGGAAACTAATCAGTGCAGGCTATAATCAGCCTATGACAATAGCAATGGCAGAAGACATTCACTGGGCTTTAAAGTGATGATAGTATTGGCTACCTTCACATGTCAAGGCAAATGACGTTAGACCTTGGACTTCAAAAGTCTTCAGCATGGGCCAATAAAATAATAAACGTGATTTCAGAAGACGAGTGTGCTAGGGGAGATAAAGAAGCCTTGAATGCCAAATGTTTTTCCGACTCCAGTGGCAGCTTGAACCAACTAGTAGGTTAGAGCTAATCTTAAGCCAGGCAGCAGGGGTGCTGGCTACGTAGATTATGCTGTTTCTCTCAGTCTGAAAATGGACAGACTCTACCTGTGGTTTCTTCTGGTAGTTCTTGACGGGATCTTTTCACTTCCTTCTAGGTGAGATCTCACCTCCATGTCACTGTCACGGTTAATTCTTGTTAGCTGCCTGCCCCAGCTCTAGAATCAGACAGGCCAGAGGGAACTTGGACAGAATGACAGGACTTTCTCAAACCCATCTCCTCTTCTGTAAAAATAAGTTTCTTACTAAACTGGGTAATACTTGTGTTGCAGGTAGCTGTGGCCAGGAGGAAGATCTGCCATTTATCCATTAAAACTGCCAAGAGTTTTTGTTTTGAGGGAATTTTTGGTCCTATTTCAGTTGCCATCACAACATAGCAGAGCATGAGCAATTTACCTAGAGAAAAGGTTTATTTGGCCTCATGGCTTTGAGGTCTGGGAAGATGTTGGATCTTCTCAGGTGTATTCCTTTTCCTACTCTGTAGTTTGACTGGAAAAGCCTCCTTCTTGTGGCTGTGGGAGGAAGAAGCACCCTCTGCCATGCTTGTGGGGAGTGTAGCTCTAGAGAATGGTGGGTGAGGAGCGCTCTACCCCGAGCAGTGAGCTGGTTCCTCAAACTCAATGGAGACTTAATAAGGGACATTTCGTGGTTGAGGGTGGCCCAAGGTGGTCATATCTCTTTGTGGTAAAATGCATAGGTCAAGTTGCTCTTTCTGTTCTATTGCTCACAGGCTTTTGATAATATCGCAGCAAATGTTAAAGATTCCAAGCAGCTCTGCCTTTTGTGAGGGCCTTCTGTCTCTGTTTTTGTGCTGGAAGGACAGAAAAGAGACTGAGAGGTGACTGGCTTTGAGACAGGATGTCACCAAGGTGATAAGAAACAGTGCATACGTGTAGAACACAAATTCCTTAGGGATTTTCAGAGTTGTTAAAGGTCCTGAGGTCAAACAGAATGCAGATTTGGATTATTATTTGGGCATTAAGATAAACAGAATGCCCTATTATTTATGCAAAACACTATCTGCTTTCAAATTATTTGTAGTTGAAATGGGTCATTGTAAGATAGAAGGGATGTTGTAAATCCAAAGAATGGGTCAAGAGTAGTCAAATGACACCTACTAGTAGTATTTTTGGAAAGCTAATATTCCTAGAACAATGATTAATATTATACCAAGAATGCTATGGCTTGCTACAGATTGGCTCATATTTTCCTCCAAAAAATATACTGTACTCCAGAGCCCTCTAGACTCCCCCTTCCCCCAATTTTTGAAACCATCAACATGGTGAATCTGTGTTTCCTGGTTTTATTCATGTTTTTATATTTTGTCTAGCCATTTACTAAAAGCAATAAAACATCTTTGTCGTCATCCTGTACTAGCGGATAAATGTTTTACTTAGTGCAAAAGTTATATCTTCTTTCCACCTTCTCTTTGTGGTTACCTCCAACTTTGCTCATTCTAGCACTCTAATAAAATACCTCCGGGTGGGTGACGTGGGCTATAGAGAAGAAGGGCTGTGCTGGGGACATTAGCAACAAGAGTGAGTCTCCGAATCTCTGTAAGGGGCTTGATAACCTTGGGTGTGCAGATATTTCAGTGGCAGATACGAGAGATATCTTGTGAAGTTCAAGAGGAATGTCCTACACTTGAACGGAGGTGAATTTCTGACGAGGACTCCTCAAGTCACACGAACGGATGTGTTACTCTCAGCGCTAGTCTTTGGCCAGCAGAGGGGTAACCGGAGAATGAGAAATGGGCTGATTGTCAGTGCATCTGCACTTACAGAGCTCCAGGGCCAGCTTACCCTGTGCAACATTCTGGAATCTACGTGTTTATCGCGGAGACAATTGGGCACTTAATTTCTGGTCTAGAGGGTGCCTTGTTTTCTTCCTTTGGGGACTTTTAGTAACATTTTTTTCCTTCTATATTGTTTGCGTTCATAGATTTCTATCTTAAATGATTTATGGATATATGTTTGCCAAAACCAATAGAATTTCAATGTATTTTAAAATAATTTAAAAACCTGGGTCTCCTGCATACCAAACATCTTCCAAGGATTATTCCTATTGGCCAAATTCGTGTTGTATTTATAAAATAATAAGAAGTTATTCCATTGTTAAGAGGGAGGTTAGCAGCATGTTTCTTTGGATAATCTATACCCTATCCTTGTAATAGCCTATAACCTCTAAGGGTTTTACAGAAGAAATGGAGAAGACCCCAAACAGAAGTATGATATTTACTTGAAAGAAATCTCTTTCTTACATTTTTTCACTGCCACGTTAGTTAGGTCTAAAACTTTTTGTTACAGAAGCAAAAGGTTAGCACTCTGTCCTCTAAAACCTTTATGCAAGCGCTGATGGAAAGATTTTCATATAGTACAGCATTTTAACTTCATCATCTGACAAAGAAAAATCATCCCTATACCAGTAGAACTCACCGAGGTTGGAGGCAAGAGGGCATCCCGTCTCAAAAATCCTGAGGAAATCTGATGTCAAATATTTGCTTGATTTTGGGTAATTTGGCTGTTTACAACATTCCCATGGTGATTGCTATCACATTTCATGCTTAATCTTGAAAATAAGTGTTTCCTGCCAAACAGGTTTTTTTTCCTCACAGAAACTATTTCAGATGATACATAATTGCTAAATATTCATGTCATATTTATATAATCTTCATTTATGAATATCAATAAAATATTCATGCATATTAATATAATCATGTATGTTAATATAATATTTATATATGTTAATATAACATTCATGTATGTTAATATAATATTCATGTACATTTTGGCAGTTATGAGAACAGATATAATTGCCTACCAATTTGGATTGATGTTTGTGGAATTAAATGTTACTGTTTTTTTTTTTTTTTTTTTTTTTTTAGTTTTTCTCCGGTACGGGGAACCGAACTCACAACCTTGCGCTTGCCAGGCAAGCGCTTTTGCCGCTGAGCTAAATCCCCAGCCCCAAATGTTACTGTTTTTAAAAACATGAATTTAAACACAAATTTCCTCACACCTTCCTTCTTTTAATAATTATAAGTGTCGCTAATATTAATGCACAAGACTCATGATGCTACTTGTGCTAGTAAGTATTGGGGAAAAACAAGACATTTTAAATATTATGTTATAGTAACAAAAACCGACATTTAATTAGCACTTACTATGGCAGAATGCTTTACAAACATTGCTTTAATCCTCACAATAATTTCTGAGGTAGGTGATATTCTCATTTCAAATATACAGATGAGGTTAAAGTCTAGAGAATTTGAAGAAATTTCTCAGAGTCACACAGCTAATCAGTGACGGATGCAAAGCTCATACCAAATGACGCTGCACCCTGAACCAGAACTCGTAGTTTCTGTTATATGTTGTCAATAATTCTGCATCGAGATAGTATTTCTTTGTTTAGGTTGTTGAAAACTAGCTGTGTATTAAGAAATAAATCAATTTTGGGTGCGAATCAACTTTTGCAATCAAATTCTCTTACTGATGTACTGCTGGCAGTCAATAATCCTGATCAACCCCCTTTCCTCTGCAGGGTATTCTATGGGGACTCATCCTAGCAGCCATAGTGGGACGAGCAATGGGACCTCTGCCGCCTACTCCTCTGGCTCTGATGCCCTGTACTGCAGTGATCTCTCCTACTTGCAGTGTGAGGTGGCATTCTGAGTGTCCTTCTGGGATTTATCCTTCTCATTCAGGACGCAGTCCCTGCTATAGCTTTACACTGAGAGTCTACTTTTATTGCTAAAGCTCAGAGACTGCATTAAGATCACTAACCAAACAATTCATGGGGATCTTAAATGCTTCCTAGGATGGTCAGAGGACTAGCAGGCACGGTCAAGAGGGCATCTTCACAGAACCGGGACAGTCCTGTTTCTAGTTTAAGGAGAAGCAGAAGAGCCAGTTCTAGGGAGGAAAGATGGACTTCGGGATCAAGGTTGTCAATATATCCTCTGACTACAGACAAATTATGATTGTAAGCACTCTGAGCACCAGGGTCCTCATTTATAAAACAGAGATAACAATGATTTACTGACTGTACAAAGTTGCAATGATTATCTGAATGTACTTTGAAGAATGTAAGACACGGCACAAAATGTGATATACGCTTCCCTGTAGCACACGGGTATGAGATAATGATGCGGGCATTTAGGAAATGGTCTGAGTGTCCAGTCCTTTGAAAGCAAGAAGGTGATAATGATAACAGGAAACAGAAGACAGGTGCCAGGGAAATGTGCTGGTTTTTTTCTGATCATGACATTTTGTATGTTTCTTTCGCAGCTAAGTTGTTTGCAGGTTTCACTGTAAAAACTGTCCAGTTAGGCCAACAGCAAAAGGGACCTGCTGTACACTCAGCCCTCCCTAGCCACAAGTTCTGCATCTGCAAATTCAATCAACCTCAGCTGGAAAATGTTTACAAAAAACTTTGCATTACACAGAACATGTACGGAGTTTTTGTTAGCCCTAAAGTAATACAACACAACAGCTATTAGCAGAGCATGTAGGTTTGTTAAGTAATCAAGTGATGATTTACAGTATAAGAGAGGATGAGTGTAGGTTCTCTGTAATTACTATGACATTTCATATACCTTCTTGGATATCTGTGGGCTTATAGTACTGGTAGGAGGTCCTGGAAGTAATTCGTTGCAGCTATGGAGAGATAACTACTTCCAAATGAGAAGTGTCAGACTTAAACTAAACTCAAAGAAAACAATGAAATACCAGAGAAAAACACTTTTTTTGAGGCAGGATCTCACTATGTAGTCCAGGCTGACTTCAAACTCATGGTGATCCTCCTGCCTCAGCCTCCCAAGTGCTAGGATTACAAATGTGCGCCACCAGGCCTGATTTGAGAGAAACACTTATAAATATTCACTTAGAAGCCTCTGGTTTGGTGTAGATTATTTGTGATAAGAAGAATTTTAAGATGCCTCCTGCCCAGCTCCAATTTTCTGTTTTAATCTCTACAAATTGCTAATGAGTTGTCTTTGAGATAATTTTATAGGAGATTATTCTCTTGTAGTCACACATGCCCTTTACAAGCAGAGAATTCTTGGTGGCAGAAGAGGAGGAAGTCAGCGAGATTCCAACTATGTGGCAGATTCAAGATGCTCTTGCTGCTTAAGAAGACTGAAGGGGCACGTGGTAACGTGGCCGCGAGAAGCTGAGGGGTCCCCAGCTGGTGGCCAGCAAGGAGGCTGCTGCCTGAGTCTTAAAACTGCAAGAGACTGCTCGTGTTGTCCAGCAGTTTGATGTTGAATCTCTTCTATTCTACTTGAGCAACCACATACTCTTTTTTTTAAGACTTTATTTTCTTTCTTTTGCAGGTGGTTCTGGATCCTGACGTTGCAGCCTAGGAGCCTGTGTGTCCAGAACGGACAGATGTGATTCAGTCCAAGGATCCTGGAGTGGAGTTTCTACTGTCGGAACGATTTTCTGCGTTGAGGACAGTGCATCATGGCGCAGAGCAGTGATTGCTGCTGGCTCCGGCCCCAGTTTTCCCTAAGCACTTGTGTCTTTTCTGAGTTTCCCGCCAGAAAGCACCTGTGGCACCGGAGCAGCCTCTGCAGGGTCACACCTGAGGGCATCATACCATTTTAGGGTTCTCCTTTTGACACCTGTGTTTGAAAGTTCTGTAGCACATGCAAGTAGTGGAGTGCCCGAGGGTCTGTAATGATCCATTATCATTCCTTTGCAATTCTATCAAAGCCTACTTGTTCCCCATGATAAATAAACTCAAAGATGTAATGTTTATTCTCTTGGCACGCTTTTAGGAAACAAAGAGAATGACTGATGTTTCTTGAACAATTCTCAATGCCTCCTGTGCACTTATGAGGCACTGTTTGAAACTGAGTTGCAGAGGTAAGTCAAAAGGGGGATGGTCCCTGCCCTCAGGGAGCTTGTGAACAAGCCATTATTAACCAAGTACCCACACAGATAAGTATATAGTTGTGAACTAGAAATATACGAGAAATATAACATGAAATTCCATATAAATCTGATGAACAAGAGCCTGCTGAATGTGTATTTATGTCTTCAGAGAATATGGAGAAATGGAATTTCAGTAATCTGAATATTCATAGGCTACTCTCTGGGAGCTATTAATTGGGAAACTTTTAAAGACTAAACATAAAATTGCCATTTTTCCATTAACAAAGCACAGACTCAGCAGCTGACCATTTCTGTATTCCAGGTGGTGCTGTCCTCCCACATGGCCTACATTTCTTTGCATAATGTCTGTATTTCTACGTCTTCATTTATTCAATCTTTCATTAGTGTTTTAAGAAAAATTCTATTATCTTTTCTGTAAAATGACTGATCTTTGTGTAAATCTCAAAATTGCACAGGGCATTATATCTGTGTCTATCTCATTGAATTCCTTCAACCACCTTGAAATGTAGATTTAAGCCTTATTCAGTTCAAAGAAACAAGGTCCAAAGAAATTAATACGTGCCTCAAATCCGTGCAGATGGCTTTAAAAGCGAGTTGACCTGCTTCTCAACTCTGCATCCTGCATCCCATTGCTGTGGCAAGGGCAATGCTAGCCATCTGGTGCCAGCAGCATCGCCAAATGGTGTGTAATGAGCTGCATGCTCTGGTGATGGGATTATGGATCAACGTGCTTGGCATTTCCAGGTAAAGTGACCACACCAAGCACCTTTACCTTTATTTATCAATTCCCTGGATTTGCCACATTTCCTCATATTGCGGTCTCTCTGATGTATCATTATCTCCTTCTCCTTTATGCAAAAATCTCAAGAGAGCTTATAAGTGGAGAAAAGGATATTCTTTGCTAGAAAGTTTTATCCTGAGTGTAGGAGACAGATTTACATTCTAAAGTACTTATTTCCACTTCTCATTCCAGTTTTCTTAAGAGACGCTCTATTTGTGATTCAAGGCTGTTTCAGTGCATCCAATTGGTATGCTGTGTCACTTTCTTGTTTTTAGTGGTAATGACATAGTTGATGGCTCCATTTTCAATTTCACTGTTGGTTTAGGTGGCTCATATCATCCTGTCAGCCAGAGCCAGCTGATGAGGTCAATGGTGATGTGGGCTGGAACTGCACCTCCCAGCCTTGTCTAAACCTTGGATCACTTTTTTTTGGTGTACTCCATGCGAAAGTGCACTCAAAAGTGGTATATATTTGTAGGTACATTAATTCAATCATCATGATTCGAGTGGGTAGTAAGCTATATTAATACATTACAATTTTACAGAGGTAGTAAACAATTTTTTTTATTTTTTATTTTAAAGAGAGAGAAAAAACCAATAAAAATGATATAGAATTTCAAAACAAGATGATAGGAAATTAACAATGGTTATTATATTGCACATTGTTATGTCCAAAGTCGTTGCTCAGATTACCAGATACAGGCTTGCAAAATTGATCAAACAGTATAAGCACTAACTGTTCCTTTCAATGAACTAATAGAACTAAACCCAACAATTATTTAAACTAAAAGTGGCAAAGTTGAAGCTGTTGTTAAAAATGTTCCCAGCATCCTTGTAATGGTACCTATATAACTTATCCTTCCCTAGAGGCCTGGGGTCTCCTGAATAATGCATATATGCATAGGCATAAAATAAATATTGAATGTTTCAGTCAGAAGGCTTTGGATCAAATAAAAAATCTGTTACCCACATCCAATCTTAGACAAGCCATTTACATTCTAAAAGCACCAGCTATCTCAGTGGAAAATGGAAGCTAGCATGACCTGTCCTACTTCTCAGAGTTTTAAAAAGCGTTGTGTCAATTAGTGTATATAGGAATGCTTTATGACTGGTAACATCCATACAAATTAGTAGGCTTTCTGTTGCTAACCTGTACCCTCCCAAGAAATGTATAAACTGACTACATAAATCAATGAGTAATATTTAATGGTAGACATTATTTAGGTTGGAGTTAAGAATCCTACAAGACTTGATACTAGAATGTGTTTAAGATCCCTGTGTGCTATTTTCCTTACTGCACTTAAGGGTGATGGTGCCTGGATTATCTGTTTCTTTGGAAAACTCAAAGTTTGGGATGCCGCTATTTATTGTTTCAGTAAATTCTGGGCTGACAAGAAATGCGTTGAGATGTGTAAAAGATATATTCATCAGGACTGACTTATTTCCCTATAAACTTTTATCTAAATCAAATGTGCTTTTAGCTTTCTTAATAATATTAACTGATTTTATATTTCTTATATGAATATCCATATATTTAGCTTTTCCATTTCAGTGAAATTATTAATTCTATTTTCTGTGCTATACATAAATATTTTCTAGAGTTATAACTGCTAATAAAATTATTTCTTTGTAATTAGCAACAATAACATTTAAAATCTTTTAAGCATTAACTGGCAGGCATTTGCAAAGCATTGTATACACATTATTTAACTTAATCCTCACAGAAAATTGGATGATAAATTTATAATATATTCTTGTTTTATTAGTAGGTACTATTGTAATTGATGTAGAGATGAGGAGACCAAGGCTAGGACACGTTTCAGTGAATTTGTTCAAGGCTGCATGGTGAGAAGGGAGTGAACTAGAATTGTAAGATCATCCAGAGTCACATTCTGGAATTTTTTATATCTTCTCACATTTTCTTCTTACACTCAAAATCAACTAGGGAGTTATTTCAGTATTACTCTGCTAGCTTACTATCTATATTTCTAGGAAAAAACATTATGCTAACAAGGGGACATTTTGTTGCTCTATTTGGATTTGTACTTTACATGTCAGTGAAAAATTGGCCCTTGCTCATAGTATTTTTGATTTCCTGTTGCCCAACTGAGAAAGCCTAGATCGATCAAGATCTTTCTTATCCTTGGAGAGAGGCTCCCTGGGTGTGCAAAGAGGGTTCCTGGATTTGCACTGTGGAAAGGTTGCTGAAACACTGGAGGCTTCAATTCTGTCAACTGAAGCTGTAAGAGTGTGAGGTGACAGAACTCCTTCAGCCTTAGAGTTTTCCTATAGATATGGATCCCATTTAAAAGGATTAGTACTACTTGACATTTATAGTTTTATAGTGAATACTATTGTAGACCAGAGGTCTTAGACCAGAAGTGGTGAACCTATGGCATTCGTGTCACAGCAGGAACACCGAGGCCTCTCTGTGAGCATGTAAGCCAGGTTGCTCCAGCACCATCCCAGCAGCTTGAGCATTCAGCTATAATTGCAGTATTGGCACTTTGTGATAAGTAAGTATGTTTTGGGTTGCCCTTTGAGCACTCAGTCTGTAAAAGTTTCACTATCACAGTCTTAGGTTGTTGTAACAGACTACCATAGATTAGGGTTTATTTCTCAGATTTCTCTAGAGGCTGGGAAATTGAAGTTCAAGGCACTGGCAGATTTGTTCCCATGTATCTACATCCTGCCAGTGACTGTCTTATTAACTTTCACAATGGCCTCCCTGACAGATGTGAAACAGCTTCTCAGTGTGGTTTTGATTGCATTTCTTTGGTGGTCAGTAACATTAAACATCTTTTCATGTAGAGGTATGTGAAAACATTTGTCTATCTTCTTAGAAAACCATCTACTCAAGTGTTTACTCCATTTTAAATCAGGTTATTAGTTTTTTTCTACCAAGTTGAATTTCTTATATATTTTGAAAATTAATACTTATCAAATATATGGTTTACAAATATTTTTCCCATTCCATAGATTGTCTTTGCACTATGTTGATTATGCATCAATTAGAAATGATGCATTAAAAATTAAAAGAATATTCATAGGCTGCCCTTTTTTGTGGGGAGAAATGCAACAGAGAAAGTTAGTGAAACAAACTTTGGTATTCACTGTTGCAGTTGGTTTAAACAAATAAAAATTGATTAATATTTAAGTTTAAAACATTAAAGGACTAAATCAATATGGTCATCTCAACAGATGTAGGAAAAACTAATTGTAAACTCCAATAGACAGTAAATGATAAAAAGTTTCAAAAAATTCACAACAGAAAGGAGCTTCTTGATCTCAAAAATGAATATAAATGAGCCAACATGATATTTATAGTAATATTTTTTGTTCATGCATGCTTCTGTTTGCAAACAATTCATTTCTAAAAAGCATTTGACAAAATTTTGTTTCCATTCACAAACTCCACATCGGGTACTAAACACAGCTGTGGCCATCTTCCTCACACAAACACAAACACAAACACAAACACAAACACAAACCAACAGAAACTCAGCCATCTTCCCCAAAATCATAAAACAAATTAAGCTCTTGAACCATGGTGCCATAATATGAATGGCAGTATTTTCCCTCTAATATCAGGAACAAAACAATGATTCTCCTTACTTCAGTCTATCAAAGACTTGACCATTATAAATGGCAAGCAAACAAACTTAAAGCATGCATATTTTTTAAAAACTAGAGTTAAAACTGTACTTATTTTCAGATTGCATGATTTTTATGTAGAAAATCCTAAAAAAGCCTATCCCCTCCACAAAAACACTAAAAGACTCATGATCAATCTTAACAAAGACTAAAGATATAAATATACAAAAGAATACTTCTCTAAATACTAGTGATGAATGATTAGAAAAGAGATATGCTCACAGTACATAAAAATGCAGTTATTGGGAATCAGTATAGCAAACTGAAAACTGTAAAATGCTGTCAAGAAAAACTTAAAAAAAAACTGAAATAAATGGAAGTATGTTCCCTGGACTGGAAGATTCAATATTATTAAGATGACAGTTCTATCCAAACTGATCTACTAATTCAATAGAATAGTTATCAAATTCTAGCCAAGGAATTACAGTGGTTATAGTAATTCTGAAAAAAAAATCAACATAGTTATACTATCTGATCTAAAAATTTTTATGAAAAAGCTGGAGTAATAGTAATATATCCCAATCAATAAAAGAAGACACTGATAAATTGAATTTCATCAAAATTAAAAAAATTCACCTTCCAAGGTATCACTCACAAAATAAAGAAAGGTAACAGACAGAAAATGATGATGTACATCCAGATCCTCATAATTCAAAAATAAGATAGCTGGCACCCTCCTTTTAAAAAGTTGGCAGCATGTTAAATAAAAACTTTAGCACCAAAGGTACAGAAAGGGTAAAAAAAAATGCACATTCAATGCTCAATATCATCTCTTTTAAAGGAAATATAAATTCAAACTACAATGAGATAAATCCAGCAGAATGGCTAACCTTAGAACCAATCACAACATTAACCATTGATGATTTGGAGCACATAAACCTTCACTGATTACTGGGAGAAATAAAAAAAATGGTACAACCAACTTTGAAAAAGAGTTTGGCATAAACCTTCAGGATTCTAATGTTGGATATTTACCAAAGAGAAGTAAACACACATTCACACAAATATATAAACATATTTGTTCATAAATCATTATAGATAGTAGCCTCACACTGAAAATAACCCAAATATCCATCATCCAAAATGTAGTATATCTGTATAATACACTATTTCTGAACCAGAGCCAGTTTATACAACCAGAAACCAGTGGTGGAAGAGAGCTTGAGTTTCTGAGAGGAAAGATTCCACTGCACCATAGCAAATGCCTATAGCAATGATTTTCTCAGTCTTCCCCTCAAGAAACCTATGCCCATTTGCTTGGTAACTCTAAACTGGGAGCAGGGAAATACTGTACTGACTTATTTGAAGGATTTTGAATTCTGTGTCTGTACATAACTGGAATGAACATAGTTAGCAGCTGTAAGAGTCCACACAGTGATTTCTTAGCCTGTAGTATGAGTTATTGAAATGGAAATAGCTGAAATTTTCTCCCCTTTCTTTCCCATATTGTCATCTAAAATAGTAAAAATATTGTGATCCTCATGGATAAATACTGCACCTAAGTATGTAAAAAATGCAGGGCTAGTAATCCATGGAACATCTGCATTTAATTCACTATTCTGGATTTTAGCCAAATAGGACCGTCACAGTAGTCTACTGGAAACACAACCAGATTGCGATGCCAGTTACATGTTATCACATGTGATGTCTTCGCTAGTGCAAATCTACAGAGTTTCAGGAGCATGAAATGTTGTCAGTGATCTGGTGAGTGATTTCTCTCCCTTTCAGAAAGAAGAACAAGAAGTGTTTTGGGCTTCCTGAGGGACTGACAGTGACATCATACATGCATGCATGCATACATATATTTTTCATAGTTTTCCCCTTTACTGCTTCCATATCGAATTCTTCTTTACATATTTCAGAGTGTGGCAAGAAGGGACCTAAGTCTTGTGGACATCCTTCAGAGCATGCCAAGTCCACTGGATCAGTGGCATCATGCCATCACGTTCATTGCTCCAGACAGACAAACAGTGCCAAGTGCTTTGAAGGCTTTAGGAAAACCAAGCATTGCAAATGTGGCAGATGGTAGACTCAGGGACCAACCGTATGAGTGGTCTGGGGCATGCTGTAGCATCCTCCAAGTAGTGAAAGATAAATCATAAATTATTGCATACTCCATTCCTTGCCACTTGAAAATAAATGTCAAACAAAACACAATATACATTAGGCTCCTTGAAGTTATGGTACACACATTTCGCAGTTGGAAATGTTCCCACTCGTTTACTAAGTGACAAGGAAGGCTGTGAGTTTTGAGAAGAGCCCAGAGCAGGAAACGATTCATCAGTGGACCCATGTGTGGTGTATAAGCAGCCCCATGGCTTAGGCCCTACAGGGCAAACTTTATGAGATTAGCAGTTTCTGTGGTGAGAAAATGTGTCTTGTGTAATTTATAGTAAGCTCAATAGGAGAAACACAATACAGACCTCTAGGGATTGTAGGGATTGTACAGAAGAGAATTGTCTACAATTTGAAAATCAGCTCATGGTGTGTAATAGACTGTGGTAGGAACAGACTGTATAACCAGAGCTCTCCATCATGAGCTGTGTTCTCTTAGTTCCACCAAGCAATCAAATGGAGCAGTCTAGCAGAACTCTACTGTATAATATAAATTGTACATCCAGGATTTACACCAGAAGGTACCAGAAAGCTGTAGGAGAAGACAGTCCAGTAACATTCACCATGGCAGCCCTCTCCTCAGTTCTTGCTTATGGTATATGACCAGCTGAGGAAAAGGAAAAGGGCCAAGTCTGATTTTTGTGGTGATTAATTTGCAATGTAGATGCAAGTAAATAATGAAATGCTTCTGCATGAGAAAAAGCATCTTCTCATGGGTGGCTCTCACCAAAAGAAAATGATGGGAAAGGAAGTGCTTCCCATGGCCAGGGTTTCAAGTTGTGCACCTGATTACCCAGGAAAAAGGAGACCCAGGCAACAGACACACGGACTACCAGAAGCAGTAACAAGTTTGACTGTTTATACAGGGCCCTGGCAAAATAAATATGGAAAGCCAGGGGCAAAAGCAGAAATAGTATATATGTTGTCATATAGTTAAGGGTGTAAAGAGTGAATAACTGTTCTAAATCTTAGGACAGACCAAAGAGCCATGGAAGAGACACTAAACAAATAAGTATACAAACTAGTCTGACCAGTTCACATAAACAAATCATTGTCGTTGTCCACCTCATTGCTTACCTAATGGACTCAGAGTGGTCATAGCAGCAGAACCCAAAAGCTTTTTGTCTTTGCGTTCCCACTCACTGAGGCTGATCTGGCCACTCCTCTGTTACATATCCACCAAGTTAATGAAAAAGGCCAATGTTGACTCCTGATACATCACTCTTCAAGGAGAACAAGGAAGTTGGACAGTTGATTATTTGGATGCCTTTTCCAGAAAGAGTGGCTCTCAGTGATTTGTGACAATTATGAGTCACATATATTTTGGTCATGGATTTCTCTTTCTAAACTGATGGACTTCAACCAGCAACATTATCTAAGGGCTCATGAAGTGTTTTTGAGTCACCAACAGACTCTTTTTGCTTAGCAATGTCTCCTACAGAGGGGTCCACATTATAGGGAAGCTACATTAGTAGGTATGTGGCCATGAAAGCTCCTGATTCAGTCACCTACCATATCACACAGAAATTGCTGACTTCTTAAAGCCAGGCAATAGCTTGTTGAAAGTCAGGCTAAGCACTGGCTTGGAGATGCTACTCTATGCAGAACATGTTATATACAGCTCAACTACATGATCACTGTGTGGTACTGAGACAAGGTGTGAAAGTAGGAGTTATTCTGGTTAACATTGCTTGTAAAGACTCACCTGGTGAATTTGTGATTCCTAGCCCCAGAACTTTTGGCCCTGTGTGTCTGGAAGTCAGTTCCAAAGGGATGAAGGTCTTTTAACTTGATGAGAGAGTCCTACCTAGGATTAACCCCTGCAAATCACCACCTAGTAGCTTTGGGTTCCTTTTGCTAAAAGACCTACAGAGAAGGAAAGGGTTCTCTGTCACAGGAGGGTATCTAAACTTGGTTTTCAGAAAGAGGTAGAACTCCTGAACTTATAGGGGGCTGCCACTGGCTTGTCTCCACGTTTTCCTGGCCAACTTTGATAGTGGTGAATTGACAGGTAGCCTTGTCAAGGCCTGAGAAGGGGATGGTTGGCAGAAGGCTCACATCTTTCAGATTTGGGAGCCTAGGTAAGTAGATGTGCTATCCAGAGATAAGGAGTAAGGATTCCTAGTAAGGACTGCTCAGGAGGGAAGCAAAAAGTTTTGGTTGTGGCTTTGAGACCAACTGCAATAGCAATGGTTGTATTTCATTCCACTAATCTTCCTCTTGCAGTTCCCTCAGGGAGAGGTCAGGCAGAATTCCAGAGAAACTGATCTCACAGGAGGGATAGATAAAATTACTCTACAAGTCAGTATGGATTATGGTGAAAACCATACTGCCTATGTCTAGGCAGGGACAATAAGTCCAGCACCTTTCTGGAATTTCCTTGGCCTGTGGGAGTGGTCTTGTTTGATGTCCAGTCCTTTCCCAAGAGGCATCTTCTATCCAATGACTAGTCAATTTTGGGTTATAGAGTAGCTTCTGATCTCAATTCAATACGACTTTCATAAGTCAGAAAATTTAGGTTTAAACAGTGGCTGATTGACATTCTGAAGTTGTTCTGTACCTCAGTTTTATCTCTAAGATGTGGATAGTCATTATTATACACCTTGGATTTGTTTTGAGGAGGAACATAATGAATATAAAACTTAGAAAAATGATAATGTACTCCTGAGATGTTATATGTTTCTGATTTTATTATGCCTTGGAACTGTTTCTTACTGTTTTTATTCTTACCTTAGTATTAAATGAGAGTGGCTCTGTCTTAAATGACCAAGAGGATCACTATGTACATTTTACTTACCTTTTAAGTAAAGGCTAGAGCTGGGCCAGTTCCCTTAGGCAGTACCCAGAGAAAAACCTGGACATCCTTTATAAGGTAGAGTAAATCAGTATTTTGTCTGAGTTATGCAACAGTTCTGTATATAAGGCCTATGATTACATCAGGGACTCAAAGGCAGACCATTCTGTGCCTCTCAAACATACGATTCTGAAGGCATTTATCTGAACGTTGAGGCATAATGAATGCTCCATGAAGAAACCTGCTTTTACTAAGCTTCCAGAAAAAATTCTTTTTCTCTAAGATATAGAAAGTTGGGACATACTGAATCTTCATTACAGAAGATCTTATCATTTCTCTAGGCAGCAGCATATGTTAACAGTTAATAAAATTCTGTACATCTCTAATACTGGAAAGCATCTGATCACAGCTGTTGGAGGACTCATTCTCAATGGAAATTTGTGATAATTACCTCAGAGTCAACCCTCTTCTGCAGCTAAATTAGTCTAGTTTGGGTCAAAACTAGCTTGAAATGAAAGCATGCATTTCCATAGCTAGGACTTGAATAAACGGTTTTCACTTCTGTGGTCAGTGATAGAAGGAGACAGAACACATTTTAAAAAAGACTTAATAGAAACTATAGCTGATGAGGTCCTTTTCTTCTCACTAGTCATTTTTTATATGTAGTGCAGATTTGTATTAACAAAGAATTGTAACAATTAGAAGAAATATCAACCTTGCACAAGCATATGTGTTAACACATGTTGGATATCCACATGTAGAAGAGCGAAGTTCTGGGTCTCTCACTCTGTTAAAAAAAATCAACTCAAAATTAATCAAAGATCTTAATGTAGACCTGAAATTCTGAAACTAGTAAAGAATCAGGGTAAACACTTTAAGATATTGGAACAGGCAGTGATTTTTCTGGCTACCACTCCAAAATCATATAAAACAAAAGCAAAACTTGGCAAATAGCATTACATCAAATTGAAAAGCTTCTGAAAAGCAAACAGGTAAAGAAACAGCTTATAAGATGGGAGAAAATATTTGTC
This sequence comes from Chinchilla lanigera, assembly GCF_000276665.1. Classification (NCBI taxonomy): domain Eukaryota; kingdom Metazoa; phylum Chordata; class Mammalia; order Rodentia; family Chinchillidae; genus Chinchilla; species Chinchilla lanigera. Next base: position 8,745,317 of record NW_004955402.1, on the reverse strand, counting down.
AACTATTCATCTAACAGACGGTTAGATTCTAGAAGGAATAGGAACTCAAAAAGCAATACATAGACAAGTAATATCCTAAAAATGGACAACTGATCTGAATAGACACTTCTTGAAGAAATACAAATGGCCAATAAATGTATGAAAAAATATTCAGTGTCATTGGCATGTTAGTTTAGCTTTCTATTGCTCTGACAAGATGCTGGAGATAAGTAAATCTAAAGGATAAAAGGTTTATTTCGCTCACAGTTTCAGGGGTCTCAGTCTCTGGTCACATAGACCCCTTGCTTTGGGACTAAGGCAAGGCCCACATCACAGTGGAGCTGGCATCACGGTACAGCATGCCTGGAGGAGCAAAGATGCAGTGCACACCTCCCGGCAGCTGGGAAGAATGGGGGTGCAGAGGGAGAGGAAGAGGAGAGGAGGAGTCAGGATCCCATCTGGCCTTCAAGGGTGTGGTCTGATGACCTACTTCCTGCCACCAGTGCCTACTTCCTTATGCTTCCTTCTCCCCCACCAATAGTGCCTTAGTTGGGAACAAAGTTTTCAACACACGGCCTTGGGGGACATTTGAGGTCAAAACCATAACATCAGTCATTAGGGAAACGGAAATAAAGAATATAAGAAGATACCATATGTCATCCTGGTTGCAATGGCTATTATCAAAAAGCTAACATGTAACAAATGCTGGTGAGGATGCAGAGAAAAAGGAGCTCTCACACACCGTTGATAGGAATGTGTATCAGTACAGCCGTTATGGAGAACAGTATGGAGGTTCTACAAAAAACTAAAGCTAGAACTACCATGTGGTGTAGCAATCCTGCTTGTAGTTATATAGCCCAAGGAGAGGAAGTCAGTATACCAAAGTGATACTGTATGTTCACTTATTCTGAATCCATTCACGATAGCCAAGTCATAGAATTGGTTGAGGAGCCCATTAAAAGATGAATGGAAAATGAAAGTGTGATATAACCAATGGAGTGTTCTGCTATGAAGAATAAAATCTTGTGCTTTGCAGCAAAATGGATGGAAATGGAGGAATTTGTCTTAAGCGAAACAAACGAGGCACTCAAGGGTAAGTGTCACATGTTCTCATATGTGGAAGCTAAAAACAGTTCCTGAAAGTAGAATAGTGATTCCTAGGGATTGGGAAGGGTACAGAAGGCTTGGAGAGGGAGTGGAAAAAGGTCATTTGGATTTATCTGTGTATGCTGTATGCATGTATTGAAATATCATACAAGGTGTTTTCTCATATGTTATTTCATGAAGTGTCAAAAAGTTTGGGCAAGTCCTGCAGACCCAGACTGTCTTCCCCATTTTATAATTAAGAATCAGATTGTATATAGGTGTTTGAAATTCTTAATATAAAATGACTCAATTGCTTCTTTGTTTTGCTCAAAGTTTTATTTGAGTTTCCCACTTCTAGGTAGGGAATTCCAGAAAGCATCAGTAGCCAATGATTTGTAAAGGAAATATGGTTTTCATATACATTTAAAAATGTTTGTGTTTCTGTACAATACTCTGCTGTAGTGAACCTATTGTTCATTAGCTGAATGAGATGTACTACCAGGGGCCCCCAGGGTACTGTTAGTGGCCTCCGGCTCATTGCATCCTGTGACAGAACATACTTTCATGAGCTTGGTTCCCACACAGGCCTCAGGAGATGCACGGCACTGTCAGCCCTGGGAGGTCGGATGGCACTAATGTTTATGTTGGCAATCTGATGCATGGTTGCAGAGCTACTCACTGTGCTCCAGACTGCAGCCTAGCTGACCTATGAAAGAGAACGTACTTTGCCCTGTCTGCCTGCTTATTTTTCAGCTGGTTATAAATCACTACTATTCTTTGTGGAAAAAAAAAAGTAAGAGAAAGAAAAGAAAAAGAGGGAAAAATAAGCTTTTAAACTTTAGTTCTGCTTGTGCCATTTTCCTTAGTAATCTTTATGTCTGAGAGGTGCATAGAATTTTATTGGGGTAAAGAAAGAAACTACAGACAGATGGGCTGTCAGGCTCGGTACATAAAATTCTATATCAAAGTCTGCCTGGTAATATTTTTTAGCTTAAGTCATGTTCTTGAGTAAATTATCTAGAATTTACACAAGAAAGATCTCAGTGAGATCAATTTTCTGTCTGTGAGCTGACAGCACGTAGATGAACATTTTGTCTTTCTAACAAGCCAACATTTTACATCTAATAAATGAGAAGATCCCCCTCGTCTTTAACCTCTTCTAAAATCTTCCTAGTAAAAGATAATGATAGGACTTCGCTGTAAGAGGGATGTTACTTGAGAAAGTCACTGGAAAGGAATTTATAATTTCTTGGTGGTTATTTGTATTGGAATTGTAACATATTCTGACCCATATATGCTGGCCTCCATATCTGCATCTTATTGAGTATTTGATATGATAACACTTCTTGTGTGAAGAGCATATGATTTACATTATAACAGAGTAGATAAGGATTTTTAGTTGTGAAGACAGAATGATTTGTTTCTATGTCTTGTTCTTTTCCACAGAGCAGTCCACATGTGAACTTTCTTGGATTCAAGGTGATCATGAATTCAGAATTCCTGCAGAAATAGTAAAAAGATAAGACTGTAAGTTTAACATTCTGTAAGAGAATATGCAGTACTTGGTAGATGTATAGTATTGTTTTAAATAATGGTTTTTGACTGAACTAATCATAAAGGGAATACATCTTTCAAAAGTTAGTTTCTGAGGTTTTTGGTGTCTGCATTGATTTTGTTACTATTTCTTCTGTTATAAAATGATGTTCACATTATTAAAGTCAATTCTTAAAGAAAAAAGATTTCACAGTTTCATTGACTGAACGTAACTGTTAAAAGGTAGTTTTTGGTTTGATTTGGGAATATACCTATGTGGTTCTGAGTTTGTGTTCTTCATTAAGATCTTTGTATTAACCATTTTTAATGGTTCCATAATTATTGTCAGCAATTTGTTACTATTCAGTTAGACATTGCATTGTTATTTATTTAGTTCACATTCCTTGTCATCCTATTACTCATATTTTTTGAACTAGTTTTGAAAATACTGTAATGATTATCTTTGCCTTGATAGCTGTTCTTTCTCTACTGAATTACTTGTGAATATTTTATGAGTTGCAAAACTTACTAGTTTGCAGAAATCAACAGCCAAAGGTACAACTATATAGTTTCACAACTAAATATAAATAGATTAGTTTCATTACATCAAAATGACAATACTGTTTTAGTAGATATAAAATTGCATGTTAATGATGCTTCCATTTTATTTTCTTTGGCTACTTAAAACTAAGACTAAATTTTTAAAAATTTTACAACTATTTATTTTTCTTCTAGTGTGAACTGTTTCTGGGTTCTTGGGCATTTATGGGACATTGACATAAGCTCTTTATTTTGCTGAGATTTGGATTTTATTTTTCCCAGTTGGCCTTTTCCCTGGTTGGTCTCATTTGGTATTTATTCCCTTTTCCTTTTTATTAAAAACTGAATAAATATTTTGGTAGTCAACTATACCAGTCTTTGTGATTCTGTAGTTGAGCAAGAGTTTTTTATCTGAGACATGAAATCTACCATTGATTCCAGAGCAGGGAGTAAATTGTAAAAAAAGATTCCAAAACCTTGTTCATGCAACCAGAATCAGAATTGTTTATTGAGATGGCTTTCACAGGTCAGCTAGCAACTTTGAAAATAGAATAAAATATTATGGCATAGCTAATGGAAGTTGCCCTTGGTGTGGACATCTGTGAATGAAAGATGAGGAAACCGGACACAGGAACTCCGGAGGCCTGAGCAGTAGCACCACTGCTGGACCTGCCGGGCCACAGTCTGGGCCACGTGACTGCCCGAATATGGAAGCTCAGACTTTTCGGTGAACACCAGCTCCTAAGATTATGCAACACAAACACTCCAAAACAGGAGTCAGAGTGTATCAGGCAGGAGCTTCGGATGTTAGTGCTGTGTGCTATGTTTACCAAAGCTCTCTTATAGCTAGCTTGTCTTCACATTCCAGTGTATTGCTCATGAAGGAATAATCAGGTGCTCATCAACTGAAACACACTAACAGAACTCCAAGAAAACTACAGTTTCCCCCATCCTTAGGTTTTGTTTTTTTTTTTAACAAGATATAAATAGCTTAAGAATGTGAACCAGTCATCTAAGTTTTCTGTTTTATACCCACTTATTGCTCCAAATAACTATTATTTTTTTGGCCAGGTGAAATTAGTATCAGGGGAAGTAGAGGGCAATTACATTAAGAGGGTTTTCTTTTTCTGTTTCTAGTAACATTAAAGAAATGCATTGTTTTGTACTTTTAGTGTATTTTTGTTGAGATCTAATCTTTGTTACTATTCATTTGTATCAATATAACCAATTACTATAAACTTATGGGCTTAACACAACAAAATTTCTCATTTAATAATTCTGGAGGTCAGAAACCAGGATAGGCTGCTCTGGACAAAAATCAAGGTGTCAGCAGATCTGGTTCCTTCTGCTGGTTCTAGGGGCAAAGTCCTTTCCTAAAATCTACAGGCTGCCTACATTCCTTGGCTCATGATCTCCTCACATCTTCAAAGCCAGCAATGATCGAGTTGCTCATGATGCATTGCTCTGATACTGACCCATCTGTGTCCCTCTTCCCCTTTTAAGCCCTTGTGGTTGTGGTATGGCCACTGTAATAATCCAGGGTAACCTTTGTATTTTAAAGTCAACTACTTAATTCCATTTGTTGCCTTAACTACTCTGTGCTTGTAGCATAACACAGTCAAAAGTTCCAGAGATTAGGACATGAATCTTTTGGGGTATCCTTATCACAGACCACGGTTATTCACTCACAGGTCTCCTCCATTTGGTGGGTATTTGAGTGAACCCATGTGAGTGCTAGTCTTTTTGGAAATTTCATGGAAGGTCCCACTAGTATTTACTCATAACCACAACATGCACTTAGACTAGACAGTTTTTCTTTTTTGAACTTTTTCAAATTTATCACTTGTTTTCTCTCCAGTCATTAAAATTTGGAAACTTTGAATTCTTTTATCCATTTAGTGATCCTCCAACTGCTAGGCACCTACTTTCTCAAAAAATTTCAAGTTAGGCCTCAAAACTATTAGGCAAATAGACATGCAGTTACTATAATGATTATTTGAACTATCCACATGTCTGGTGTTTATGGCTGTGACCAGAAATGAGGGAGCGCAGCTAAGGCTGCTGACCAAAACTTTTTTATGCAGCTGTTTCATGTGGCCTGGGCTTCCTTACAACGTGGAGACTTGGCTCCAAGAATAAGCACACTAAGAGAGAGCCAGATAAAAGCTTGTCACCTTTTAAAACCTAGTCTTGGAAGTCACATAGGGTCACTTCCATGGTACCCTTTTGGTTGAGGCAGACAAAATGAAATATTCAGCTTAAAGTGAAGACAAAGATGCCACCTATTAGTGGAGGAGTAACAAATGTGTGGAAATACTGTTATAAGCCATATTTGAAAAATACTGGACCTAGACCTATCTATTATTGTATCTGGCATGCCTGTGAATATCTGTGCTATGTGCTCAAGGAGGGTTTTATAGACATTTATGGAGTAGTCACATTAGAATAATAAGGGATAGAGGGCTGAGGACAGAGATCAGTGAGTGGGAGAGCATTTGTCTAGCAGGCAAAAGGCCCTTGGGTTCAGTCTCCATTACCACCAAAAAAAATAAGGGATGAAAATGAAGAGGAAATATTAAAAAGCAATTTAGAAACACAGGGGTGATAAAAGAAATAGGAAATTTGCACCTAAGAAATAGTTTGTTGGAAAAATGAGCAAAACCTAATTACTGATGGATCTCAAGCACAAATTACGAAGTGTAGAATGATTCACATTACGTCTGTGATTTTGGAAAAACAGTTGTGTCCGTAACAAGAGGGTACACTGAAAAAAGTCTGTCTGACTTCAAGGGATGCATAGAGAGGTTAATTTTAAACATGAAGTTTGACACAGTGTTTAAGTCTTCAAGTACAGATGCCCGGTATGTCACTGAAATACAGGACTAGACCTCGAGTGAGATGATGGAAGTCCATATTTTAGGATGGTTAAAGAGACATTAACCCATTAAATCAAATACTTTATCTGTGGGAACAATGTGGAGAGAAATGAGCGTCCACACTAAAGATTCTGGGTGTTCTATGGTTGCATGTGTAGAAAATAAAAATTTGTGTTTCATTAGAAAACTACATTATCTGAGTAACTCCTGCCTGGTGATTTAATTCTAAACCTCTTTATTATCTCTGAGCTACTTTTGCAACTCTAAATAGTAAGTAATTTGTACATGTGTACATGTTGTCTTATGAAATTAATGACTCTTTTGTAAGAAAAAACTAGTTTTGTCTCCATTTGCAATTCATCTCCAATTATTTTAATGTAAACTTGTCTATTTTAACTTCTTTTTCATTTGCGTTGTGCCCTCACATCATTTGCACAAAAGACAGTCTTTAACACATGTTCCCGCTTACATCTGTGATCTTGGGCACTTCTGCGATGAGCATTAAGGCTCTCACAACAGAGGAGAGATCATACTCAACTCTGAATTCAACATGGAAAAAGAAGATTTACAGCCAATGAGGAAGTTTGTGGAATGGGGGCGGGGAGATTTGTGGATGGAAAATTATTAAGAGGGGCTATCAAGGTTAAGGGGAATGAAAAATGGTTTAGTAAGATTCTTGGTGAAGTTAGGCCAGGGTGATCTGCTATCACTTGGGGAGATGAGAACTGGGTGAGATATTGAATGTCATCGAGGATGGGAAGCTACTCTCCAAACTGCTTAGCGGGATTTCTGCTACACTGGGGTCGAGCAGAGAGGATAAGGATCAAGAATAGGTTCTGGTCAAGAAAAGCACTTGGGGAGCCTGACTGAAGTCTGGTCAGGGAGTTTTATCAATATGAACTATAATTTTACCTTTTTCTAAGATGATTTTAGAAGACTGTAGAAGAATAATCTGAGCGGCAGGAGAACCTACAGTTGTGGTATAATGGTGAGCAGATTTGGTCAGGTGTATTCTGCATCCCGAGGACTTATGATAATTATGTAAGCTTCTGTTTCTCATTAGCAGAGCTGGAAGGTAATCAGGTTGAGAAACCTCAAATTGAAAATATAAAATCCCCAATATTCTAAAATCCAAGACATTCTGAGGGTTGAGATGACAATCAAAAGTTTCACATATCGGAACATTTCAGAGTTTGAATACCCAGATTAGGGAAGCACAGTGAGTGAAGTCTATGTAAATATTCCAAAACCCCAAAATCTTCAATATCTGAAACATTTTGAAAAAAGGATAGTCAGCTTCCACTATCTACCTTCCATGGTCATATGCAGCTAAATGGGATTGCACGAGAAGGTCGTTTCCTGAACCAGTGAGCACTACATTAAATGAAGTCATGACTATGGCATGACTTAGGACGCACACCTCTGAAATGCAGCACCTTGGCATTTGTGAAAACAGCAGAAGCAGGATGGTTTATCAGTTCTTCTGTCCTGTGCCATAAAACCTAGCTGACTTGATCTAGATGACTTGAACTGGATCACAAGACTCTCAGTCCAGAGGAGTCCTGCCTGTACTAGGAGAAGAATGTTCTCATCTCAAAACACACCTATACGCCAAGAATCTGAACAAATGTCTTGAAAATCACCCCTTCCCTAGCTTATTACCATTAGGTCTTACCCTTTATTACCATTACATCACACTCATTAATACAATTAGATCACACCCTTTTGTCCATCACACTTCTAGCACGACTTTATTAAAATACCATTTTCCCTATTTCTTTGGATATTTATTTCTGAAGGGATTCGTGGCATGTAAAACATTTATTAAATATATTTATCAAATATTAGTAACAATCCATTTTGGTTACAAGTTGTCAACAATATATTAAATATGCTCAACACCACTAATCAAGACAATTTAAATCAAAGCCACAATGAGATGACATCTCATGCCAGTTAGAATAAGTATAATTGAAAATACAAAAGATGACCAATACTGGTGATGATGTGGAGAAACAACTGTTTGGGAATGTCATGAGTATAACCACAAGAGAGAATAGTATGAATACTCTATTAAAGAAATTTGTAAAAAAATCTTTCTTCTGAGCCATCTGTACTACTTCTGGGTAGGTATCCAAAGTAAATGAACTCAACATACCAAAGAGATACTTGCATGCTTATATTTGTTGTAGCACCATTCACAGTAGCTAGGATATGGAGTCAACCAAGGTGTCCATTGATAGATAACAAATAAACTGTGGAATATGTCTACAATGGAATATTATTTTGCCATAAAAGGATGAAATCCTGTCCTTTGTGGCAAGATGAACAGAGCTAAAGATCACAATTTTAAGAAAAATAATCCAGGCATGGAAAGACAAATACCACATCATTTCAATCATGCTTATACTTTTAAAAATCTGAGTTTATAGAAGTAGAGATCAGAACAGTGATAGTAAAGGTCAGGGAGAGGGAAATGGGCCGAAATTTATTAGTGGTTACAAAGTCACAGCTAATAAGAAGGGTAAGTCCTGATGTTCTGTGATACAGAACGGCCATTTTCATTGACAATATTGTGTCATATAATTCAAAATAGCTAAAAGAGAGAACTTTGAATACCATAAAGAAATGCTTGAGATGATGGCAAATATCCTGAGTTGATCAATACACAATGGATAAATATACCAAGATAGGAACTATACCCATAAATATGTAGTTATTATCTCTTGATAATGGGAAATGGCTCTGAAATCCCCAAAGACAAAAGAGAATAGTACATTTTTTCTTTGAGTCGCAATTTTCTCTGAAATCCAGAACTTTGCTCTGAGATCTTTAGATTTTAAGATAACATGATAAAACCATATAAAGATTGATTTTCAACTATGTTAAAACATACTTCATTAAAAGACCTTGAATTTTTTTTTTTACTTAGCTTCAATACATCAGAGAAAGTATGGGCAATCAAAATATTTAGTCAAATGTCTATTTGGGGCCTGGAATTATCCACAGAGTTTCATAAAGTTTAGACAATTATACTATAATGAACTCATTCATATTAGAGACATATTTAAAACCTTAATGAAACAAGCCTTGGGCATTTCTAATAGATAACCTCTTCCTCCCAACTTCTGAGAAATGAAATCCAATATGTGATTATATCAAAATCCTCTGAGTCATTTTATTCCCTTTTTATGGATGAGACCATTTTAATGACTCTTTTTATCCTTATCAAAGCAAAAATTTCCCTTTCAAGGTTGGCCCATTTTATAAATCTATGTAGGATTTATTATTCTTATTTCCTTCTAAAGTTTTATCATCTTATTATTTTTGTAGTTGCTTGGGTATTCAACTTAAATATCATCTCAGACTCCATGTCAAAGTTAATATAAAAACATAACAGAAGAATGTAGTTTCATTTGTGTTCTAATTAACATAAATGATTATCTTAATTTTTTCACCAATATTTATATTCAATATGCCCATTCATTTAAACTTACTTTAAGGGCATATATTTCTTCATAGTCTCCCTTCTTGAAATGGAATATAAGTGTCTGAGTCAGAATTGGTCCTGAAAATGCCTCTGAAATTTTATTTTTAATACTCATTAGTGTGTAAACTCATTTGAAAGGGGGAAAGATATTAGAGTAAAGAAATATAGACTCGTCTGTAATGATTCCCTTGCTTTAAGAAATAATTAACTTTAGAAGATGTACTATTATAATGTATGACTTAATTTTTCCTTAATATAGCCAATATTTTGGAAGAATTATGGGCCGGATAAAACGTACTACTACTCCTAAGTGCACAGGGCACAGGGGGTGGTTTAATATATTCATAATTAGATCACAGGGCCAGAGAAGGGGCTAAAATATAATTCATTTTTGATACATTGCAGAAGTATTTCATTTGCATCAACAGACCTAAACTTAGAAATCAAGAGTTCTCCATTTTTTCTCACTCTGACTGGCTGTCTTGATTATACCATATTTTTCAGATTTCCTCATCTTTGCTGCACCTTCTCTACAGTATCACCTTCATAAAGGACACCACTTATTGGCTGTCCTGGCCAAATGCTGAGTGTCTACACGGGACTGACATTCTGAGCTCTAGTTGTCTCCTTGCCCTGGGAGCTGGGTTGGTCAAATACTGAACGATTTGGGATGGCACCTACATCAAGCTCTCTTGAAGTGAGAAAGACTTAAAGAAATAGATAACAAGAGAACATGTCACCCTAAAACATGTCTCTTTGGCATAAGGATTTGAACTCAAAGCAATTAGCTTTCAGCCCTCTTTTTTGAAAGTGGGATGAAGGAGATTATTTAATCTTTGTGGTCCTAGTGAAGCAGACAGATGGTTTAAGATGCATAAGTGACCCAGATGAGACCAGCAGAAAAACTGTCCAGCTGAGCCCAGTCAGCCCATAGAATCATGAGATGTAATACATTGTTTTTTAAGACCATATATTATTGACATACCAGGTCAGATATGTCTGGCCTTAACAGACTAAAAAGAGAAAAGGTAGACAATTGGGAAGATGATAGCTAGGCACACAGTATTACAAGGCGTTGGACATATTTAGCAAGGACAATATTCATACAGGAGGATTTGAACAATTTAGTCCTAAGAATAAATTAGGACAGACAGAGATGCAGAAGAGAGATTTAAGTACAATACTGGTAGTCAGGACTCAGTTATTTAGAGATAGGAATATAGATGGGTATATTATTGTCATATAATAATGTGTCTTATTGATTCAAGGACATGTTGCTTACTAGACAAGGTTCTTAATTCTTCCAGGTCTTGGCTACAATTGGTTCTAGACTCAGGTATAAAGAAGGGGCTACTAAAGATAACCAGTTACTCTAAAACACTGAACTTTTAAGTATTACCATTATTATTATTATTATTTTAAGATTTAAAAACATTGAGACTTTCTTTTTTATTTTACAGAAAAAGTTACAGAATTTTGAAACAAGATAGGAAATTAACAATGATTATTATATTGCATATTGTTATTTTCAAAGTAGTTGTTCATGTTACCAGATATAGGCATGTAAAACTGATCAAACAATATAAGCACTAACTTTAGGTAAGGTAGAATTACATAATTTCTCTAAGAAATAATGTAGGTCATCAGTTCCTTGGCATCTTATCTTCCTATCAGTTCATCAAATGTTCCTGGAGAAAGGAACCAGGATGAGCCCCCGCCCTCTAGTAATTTGCAGTTAGGGTACAGGGATCAGAAACAGGACAGGAAACGCAGGCTACAATTAAGGGACAAGTAAGTGGCAGAAATAGCTTGGAGCAAGAGGACTTGTGCATCTAGGATTCTGTGAGGGACACTGAGCAGGAAAGAAGCAGTAATATGGGAGGAATGTAATATGAGGAAGTCTCAGGTTGGGGAGAAGACTTAGTTACTCCAGAACAAGAAGAGAGAAGCTCCTGACTAGGTTGGAAAGAGGAAGTAATTAGAACAGAGAGGAATGGATTCTGGTTATATAAGTCCGATATACCAGTTTGCCTGTTCTCCCTGAAAGCCAGCCTAAAGCTACTTTCTCCAGGTGACAGTGCTAACCCACCTGAAACAAAGTCAGTCATGAGTCATGGGGCATGTCAGGGTCTGGCTATCTACTATAGTTTGGATCTCAAATATGTTAAAGGACGGTCTGCAGGCTGGTGGAGCGGTGGAAACTTTAAGACATGGGATCTAGCATGAGGTCTTTGAGCGCATCTTTTTGAAGGGGATGTTAGGACCCTGACCTCTCCTCTTTGTTTCCTTAATGCCATGAGGTGAGCAGCTTCCTCTGCCATGTGCACCCACCCTGATGTTCTATCCCACAAAAGGACCAAATAACCATGGACTGAATCCTCTGAAAAGCTGAGCTGAAATCAAACTTTCTTCCTAAAAAAGTTGTTTGTCTCAGGGATTCTGTCATAGGGACAGCAGCTCACACAGAACCTCAAGGGTCTCACCCTGAGGTCCAGCTAGCCATCACTTTCCAGGCCTTTGGGCTTTCTCTGCTGCTCTGTAGAGCCGGCCTCTGATGTTGGAGAACATGGTTGCCATTATGGTTCCATGAGGATTCAGTCACTGTGGCAGGCCATAGGTTGTGCCATGACACCTCTCACGGTTGTGTATCTCAGCAACACGCCTTGGATAGGTGAGTTGGTCCAGCGCTCAAGGCCCCATTTCACAGACACAGTTACAGTGAAGCAGACTGTGCTTATGAGCTGACTAATGGGCCAGCTTCCAGTTTCACTGGCTACTCTGCATGGACTTTTTCTACATTTAGCTTTTGGAAGCCTTTAAAGACTTACCATAGCACAGGCAGAGACAGTACGTGCCTTTGGTGCAAATAATTTTATTTTGCTCCCTCTGTCAATGATAATGTATTTACTGGTGCTCCTGTTGTGCCAAAGGAAGTTGCTGGAGTGGAATTTTAAACAAGGTAGAGTACACTAATATTTTCAAGAATGCTGCATTCAAAGGGTTTAAAGAAGGAGTAAGCCAGCCCCTTGCAAGCCAGTCAGATAACATACACCATGATGGCATCTATTGCTTTGGACGTACTGTTGAAGTATTGAGCGCATTGGTTTTTGAGCCAAAAAATGAAAATCCAAAGATAGAACAGATGAGTGTGGAATTTGAGGCAGATTACTTAGGGGGTGGTGTGCTATTCCATCTCATTCTGCACATCCTGTAGCATGTGTGGTGAATAAAGGCAGCAACTTCAAGGCTCCAGAGGGTTGCACGTAAAGGTGTGGGTGCAGAGGCTTGGATGTAACAGCGTGGGTGCAGAGCCTTGCAAATTAAGTGTGGGTGGACAAGTGTCTGGCTGTCAGTATAACTAGGATTCTGTCTGAGCTACAGTGGTTTACCCAGAACTCCCAAAGATCTATGTCGGCTTCCTTGTCTTTTGCTGAAATTGGAGTCTTTGGAAAAGCAGCATGTTTCCTCTGAGAAAATAAATCAAGGCAAAATGGACTGAATTGCTCACTGGCCAGTGTTGGGAAAAGTCCAAAAGCAACATTTATAAACTTGACAGCATATTCTTGATATAGTTTTTGGTGTTGCTGTCGTCTATGGTAAACTCTAACTACTGACTTCTACTGCTTTATTGAAAGGAACAGTTAATGTTTAATTGTTTGATCAGTCTTACATGTCTATATTTGTTTACCTGAGTAACCAGTTTGAAGATATCAATATGTAATACAACAACTGTTGTTAATTTCCTATCACCTTGTCTGAAATTCTGAATTGCTTGTATTGTTTTTTGTGTTAGTTTGTAAATGTATGTGTGTTTATTATTAAGTTTCATCCTTTTATCTTTAAAATAAAAACTAAATAAAAATAAAAATTATCTGCTGAAATAAACCATCTCTCCATGGTTTATCCATGATTTGATAATGGTTTGAAGCTAGTGTACTACTGTGATGTAATGAAGAAGAATATATTTGGTCTTTGCCCCTGGTTATTGGCCAGGTGCCTATAGCCCTTGTAAGTTCCTAAGTAATAAGTGTCACAGTGGTACAAGGAACACCTTTTATTATTCATACCAAGTCCATTTCAGTCACACCAGACTTTATGTTAATGAGTTAACTTTGGGAAAGCCCCTAAGGATGGGACACGGGTTGCCAGAAGTGACTATGTGATGAGAATTTTCAGCCCTAACCTTCAACCCTCCGGCAAGCAGGGCAGCTGAGATTGACTTAAACCACGAGTGGCCTACAATTTCATGAATCATGTTCACATGATGAAACCTCCTGAAAAATCCCAGAGGAAACTTAAAACTCTATTCTTAGAATTTTTAAAAAGAATATATTTTATTATTGTCACCATTTGATACATTTCTTGAATTAATTTTCCTGTGTAACCAAACTTTTAAAAGCTTTGACCAATATCTTCCCTAGTTAACTTGATGTAGTCATACATTCTACCATGTGGCAGTCTTTCAAAATGCTGTGTATCATATGGTACATGATAAGTGCACTGAAGTTAATCTATCCCCCAAAAGGGGCAGAGTCGGGGAGCTTGTGGGTTGGTAAATAGCAGTGGTGCTGGTAAAGTGACACCTCCAAAAAGGACACGGAACCCCTGCAGCACCATCAAGCCCATATACATTGTTCTGGTGTTAGGGGGACTATGTTTTAAAATTTTTTAGAACTTATTGAGTTCTACACAACCTTCTGCTGAAACTGTCTTCACTGCAAGTTGTTCTGGGGTCCTTTACCTTCTCCTTCAGTTTCTTCTGCTCTTCTTCTTCTTTTTTTTTTCCGGTACCGAGAATTGAACTCACGACCTTGTGCTTGCCAGGCAGGAGCTGTGCCACTGAGCTAAATTCCCAGCCCCTCTTCTGCTCTTCTTTAGTTCTGTGTTTCTGCTCTAGTTCCATTAGACTCTTATGGGATTACTGTTGCATATGCAGTTTGCTGTTGGATAACATGTCATGTGGAACATGACTGCATCCTCCTTGAGAGGTGGCTAAAAGTTACTATATGATTTTTATAGATTAGTATGAAAATGTTCAAGAAGAGTATACTATAAATTAACATGGCCCTTACTAAAACAAAACAAAAAAGTTAATAAAGTTGGGATGTTTGAGTGCTGTAAGAAGTTAGCAGACACGAGCAGATACCCACCAGGAAGTAGGGTGAGCTAAAAGTGACAAGTGTGCTATTAGGGAAACTAAACATAAAACGTAATGGGCGCCATGTGCAAAGCTGATGACAGAATCTGCTGCTAGTCAAATACGTCTGTTCACGCAACTGTGGAAGGGCATTCTGCATTTAGGAGCACAAATACTGAAAGAACCAGTTGCTTAGGGACTAGAGGAAAATTTAGAATATTCTTAGAAAGATTTAGCAAAAAGGATCGAGTATTACTTGAAGAATGTAGGTAATTAAGGTCACAAAATGAAAAGACATTTTATCAGCTAGTGGAAAATTACAATAGCAAACATATACTGTAAATTTATTGTTAAAATATTTAGATGAGACAGCAATTAGGACATAATACGGAGGTAATACAGTCAAAGCAAAGATAATTGCACTAATTTCTTCTGCTTCAAAAGAAGTCATAGGTAAGAGCTTTTCAGTCAACAATAGAGATATAAAATAGCAATAGAGTAATTAAGATAGCAACCAGGGCTGTCTTGTGCTTCCTGACTAAAAGAAGGCCAAAGAGATTGCAGAGAGAGATGGTATAATGCTGGCTATGAGAGAAGTACGCTTAATGTGGGGCAATAACTTGCTAGCCATTACTTTCAAGGCTAATGTTACTTAATATTTTTGATAATATATTACTTAATATTTCTAATAAGCACTATCATGTTATAACTATATTATATATGCAACTTATACATTACATAGAATGCATTGTAAAAAATCATACATAATGTGTACAATACTGCATATTACATACAATATATTACATTCATATTATAATATATAATTATAGCATGTATTATATAAAATATATTATTCTAATTTATATAATGCACAATACAATGCACTCTATAGGATAATAGAATGTTGTATATTAACATGCATTTATATTTCAGAATTACACATAATATATAATATAAAATAACATAATATATAATTATATAAAACATATTATGAAGTATTACATATTTTATATAATTCCATGTGATAAAATATCAACCTGTTATACATATTTAATATGTATTGCACCATATGTGCAATACAGTATATATTTATGATAACATTACTTACTATTATAAAATAACAAGTAATATATCAAAAATATTAAACAGACTTAAATGATGTAGCTAGCAAATTACTGCACCATAATTAAACTTGATTCTCTCTTAGCTATCTTTGCACAGTCCCCATAATTACACATAATGCTATATTATAATTATTTATAACTGTATTATATGAAATGAAGTAACATATCACTTGATATGTTATCAATATTTTTAATATTACTTAATAGTTGAGCCCCATTTTATCTCATTTTTGCAGAGATAGCAATACCACTACCGATATGAGTATGTTTTCTGAGAGCTATATGGGACAATACTTAAAATTATGTATGTAACTAATGGCAACCATAGGCATAAATATGGAGAATACAATTCTGAGAACATGGTACTCGGTGCAAGCATAATTTCCTTGCAATCAGATAAATCCATCATTTGTGATGTTTCTGACAAACTTAGACTTACTAACCACTAACCCAAGCAAGATGAACACTTCCATCTCCCCCATTTTCATTACACTTTTGGGGACATTAGTCCTGCAATCCTTCCCTTACTCTTGAAAATTGTTGATTTGCTTTCTGACATGAGATTTTTTTTTAGAGTTGCACATAAATGGAAGGAAATCGTTGTACACTCTTTTGTATCAGGACTCTTTCACTGGACGTCACTACACACATCCACCCTGTATATTGGCTGTCTGATGCCCTTTATTGGCGGGTAGTTTTCCCTTTTATGGAGATGCCTCCTTTTTTCCAAGTAAATGTTAAAGGACATTTTAGTTTTATAAGCATATTTGTCTTTCTCTTGGGAAATAATCGAATAGTGCAATTTCTGGGCAATGTGACAGGTGTATGTTTCACTCTATAGAAATAACAAAATGATTCCTTCCAGTGTTTACTAGTTTGCACTCTGCTATCTGTATGAGAGTCTGCTCTGTTTCTGATCTGACCAGTCTATGGTATGACCAGTCTTTCTTTTTCTACTTATCCTAGAATAAGATAACAGCATTGTTATGGTTTTATTACCCTGACCAGTAATGATATCAATTCTAGTTTTACACAGTTATTAGACAATCACATATCATTCACATATTGTCTTTTATGAAGGGTCTATTCAAATATTTTGTGCAGGATTCAAACCATGGAACCTTGAGTCTGTGGCTTAGCTTAATAAGGCTTGGGACTTAACATGTTCTTTTGGTAAAGTTCTCTGAATTCTCCCACAATGGTGAATTTCTAAAAGGAGTGGCATGGGACCAAGATAAGTTTAAGTCCATTGATCAATAGGAACTTATCAAATTTTACAGCTGTCAGTAATGATGCCCAAGCAATTGAAATCATAATGGTACCTGGGGAAGATAATTGACCACATTTGACTACCATAACCAATGCAAAATATACAGTCAGCCACCCATATCCCTGAACTTTGCATGTATGATTTAATCAACTACTGATCAAAAACACTCCAGAAAGTATGTCTGCATTGAAGATGTATAGGAATTTTCTTTTTATTATTCCCTAAACAACACAGTATAATAACTACTTACGTAGCATTTACATTGTATTATGCATTATGATTGAGTAATTGAGAGGTGACATAAAGTATGAGGGAATGTGCTTAGGTTATATGCAAACACAACATTTTACACAAAGGACTTGAGAAGCTGCAGAGTTCAGTGTCTCTGGGGAAGCCTGAGTCAACGGAGACTGAACAATACTGTGGTGATTCCTTCATCAATCCATTCTGCTCTAAAATTTTTTTACATTTCTTATGTGAAATTCACATGAATTCAAAGTGATAAACTGAGCTATAGACAGTATCAAGGGTGCTGGGGATTTAGCTCAGCGGCAAAGCGCCTGCCTGGCAAATGCAAAGTCGTGAGTTTGGTTCCCGGTACTGGAAGAAAGACAGTATCAAGATAAACTAGAACTAAGGTTGTGAAGAAAGGAGGAGGTATTGTTCAAACCCTTTCCCCTTCTCTTCCTCCTCCCTCCCCTGCAATTCTTCTCTTCTTCTTTCCATTTCTCTCCATCCTTTTCCAGGTGCAGTTGGGTAAAATATATTGGAACAGCTGTAATCTTTATAGGGCTTTCCACTTTTCTGTTGAGTTTTACACCCTAAGAGACTATTTTTCATTAGATAGTGCCACTTCCTGTGTATGATAAAACTGGCAAATGACACCTTGCAAAGCACTGTATTGGCCAGACAATCCTGTGAAGGCATCAAGGCAAGTTCATGGGTTTTCCTGGAAAGGTTAACATCAGCTCTGAGTGCTTTCTGTACTATTTATGCTTACTCAGATGTATCTATAGCCCAAAAGATTGTCAGGAGGGATTCATGCCTTGTTTCCAGCTTGACTATTATAACCGGTTATGTGTCTAAAAGAAAATCTGTTCTTAAGGACAAATTATCAGCTACTTCTGACCCAGGCTGTTCTGCAGGTCATGGTGGACTCAGCTGCGATAAGGGTGAAGTTAGAGCTACTTAATGGTGAGCTGTTCTTATTATGTTGCAGCCCTGCAGCCAGATCAGGCACTGACCGTGGCACTGCCCTGTATGGGAACCTGTGTCACTTCCCTGCTGATGGCTGGGGAGTGGAGAGTTATTGGCATATTCGAAACTTTAATTGCATAGCCATTAACTGGTCTAAAATCACTCAGCATCATTCTAACTTGAGAGATACCTTCTTAACTAAACCCCTACTTTCTTTCTCTAAAATATTTTAGCATTTTATTCTTGTGTTTGTTTTACTTTATATATAAAAGTACTTATTGGGATAAACGCTTTAAAGCACTTGGCCTTTAGGGCTAAGAAATGAAATTTCACCTTAGAACCAGAGCCTCGCTGATTTATATACTATTTACATTGAAGGATATGAATAGGATATAACGAAAACACAAACTTCCATTCCATTTCCCACTGTCATGTGCTTCTTGTCAGAAAATTTGATCCCAGTTAAAATTACTTGTATGACAAAGGATTTTTCATTAGTCCGTGTCTGCAGTACACGAGGTCTCCACTCCCTGTGTGGGGCTGGAAAATGCACACAATATATCCTCACTCCTTTCTTCCTCCTCCCTCCCCTGCCTCAATCTCTTGCTCCCTTTACCACTTGAGAAAGTTCTATCTTCCTACTAGCTAGTTTTTGCTCTTTATTCTTTGGGTTTCTCATATAAGAGAAGCCATGTAATATTTAAGCTTGTGTGTCTGATCCATTTCTCTTAACATTTTAGTTTCAAGGTGCATCCATTTTCTTACATGTGACTCAAGTTTCTCTTCCTTTAAGGCAGAGTAATACTCCATTGTAGGTAAATACCTCATTTTCTTTATCCATTCATCCACTGATGGACATATAGTCTGCTTCCAAGATTTTGCTGCTATGAATTATGCTACTATGAACACAAGTATGCATGTCAGAGTAATATATCTTTAAATTTTTTTTTTAAAAAATGATATTGGATATTGCTTGTATACAAGTTGGTTGCATTAGAAGAACACTTTGAGGGTGAGTCTAGTGCAGTGAAGCAGAGATGGTCAGCATCTGCTGCCTCCTCCTTCTCCACAAAGAGGAATCAAAACAACAGGTGGAGAGCTGCATTTTGAGGTGAATGACCCAGGGAGAGCCCTGGAACTCAACGGGGGAAAGGTAGGCACACTTCATGAAGCTGGGATGGAAGCACAGCAAGATCAAGAAGGCATCTGGAAACCATGACCCTGGTTCCCCATCCGGGGGCTCCCCACCACAGAAGAAAGTGTCAAAGAGAGACTCCCAGCAGACTGCATCACTGTGGATGCCAGCAATCCTAGCTCATGAGAGTTCCAGAATCCTCACAAGCTTGGAGCCCTGTTTGGGAGATGAACAGAATCCACACAGGAGCTTTGCTTTGGAGAAGAAACCCTCACTTTACCTCTCTTCAACCTCCAGGACCTGAGGTGCTGGCCCTCACCACCATCTTGAGGTCACTGCTGCTCCAGGGGTCAGGAGCTTCTGCACATCCCCATCTGTGGGTCCCATCACACATTTCACTCCACTAGAAAAGGAGGCTGTAGTCTCATGATCCCAACGAACCTAGTGCAGCTGTTGGGAACCTAGCCGTCAAAACTGACCCGTGCCTTGAACTATAGAGGACAGGTTATTCAGCTTGCAGAATAAGAGTACCACACCTGCCTGAGAGGCTAGAGTGTTCCCAGACCTGCACAGTCCTCACAGATAGATGGTGGTAGCCTGCTGCCCCTCATGCCAAGCTCAAGTCCATCAAGTGCAGCTGAACAAGCTACAGGGGTACGGCGCCATGGCATGCAACTGGAAACCAAGCCACATAGCCTATCAAACTACTACCCCAAGACACACCCTCACTGTACTATGAAAGCCCCCTTATGAAATCGGTAGTCAACTGATCCACCAAATGGGCAAAAATCAACATAGGGGTACAAGCAAGGTAACATGGTACCTTCACAGAACACAATAGTTCTCTAGCAACAAACTTCAAAGAGAGAACATTGACCAAAAGACTAATGAAAAATGCAACAGAATGATTGTGAGAAAATTCAACAAGATGCAAGAGAATACAGACAGTAACAAAAATCTTCAACAAAGTATGAGCAAATTGAATCCAATAGCACATTAAAAAGATCATTTATCATGGTCTTTGTCTGAGAGATGCAAGGATGGCTCAACATATGAAAATCAATAAGAATAACAACAGAAGGAAATATTTTGTAAAATTCATTATCCTTTCTCGCTTATAAACCTTGAAAAAAATTATGTTGAAGTGTATAACTCAGCCAGTATCATACTGAGTGGGGAAAGTCTAAAACAAGGAGCTAGACAGGGATGTCTACTCTTACTATTCTTATTCAACATAGTATTGGAGGTCTGAATCAGAACAACTAGGCAAGAAAAAGAAATATAAGGCATACAGATAGGAAAGGCCACCTCAAGTTATCCTTGTTTGCAGATTTGATTCTGTATAGAGAGAAATCTGAAGACTCCACCAAAAGACTGCTAGAACTGATACACAAATTCAGCAAAGTTGTAGAATACAAAACAAATATACAAAACTCTATTGCATTAATATATACCAATGATAAACTTCATGAGAAAGAAGTCATGAAAGAAATCCCATTCACAACAGATACCCCCCATCTCTGGGAATAAACTTAACCGAGTAAGTAAGAGATCTCTACAGTAAATATGACAAAACTTTGATGAAAGTAATGGAATGAAACACCCATGTATGTATTGAAATACTAAAGAAATGATTCCTGAAAGCACAGGGTCCTGAGTTCGATTCCTGATACCAAAAAACACAATGGAGACCTTTCTTATTTGTGTAACTGAAGAATCAGTATTGTTAAAATACCCATCCACCCAAAATAATCCATATACTGATGAAGTCTCCATCAAAATGTCATTGACATTCTTTCCCAAACTATATAAAATAATGCTAAAATTCGTGCAAAAGCACAAATGATCCCAAAAGGCCAAAGCAACTGGGTGTAAAAATAAAAAGCTGAAGACAATTCAATATCTGTTCTCAGGATATACTGCAGGGTTGTCATAACCAAAAGAGCATGGTACTGGCATATGAGTCAATACACAGAGTAGGGGAGCAGAATAGAGATTACAGAAATAAATCCACACATCCATAGCCAGATGATTCTTGACAAATGTGTTAAAAGTAAACATCAGAGAAAGGATGGCTTCTTCAATAAACTGTGCTGGGAAAACTGAATAACACACTGCAGAGACTAAAACTTGATCATTATTTCCTCACTCTGTGCAAAAATCCATAAAATTGATCAAAGGCCTAAATTCAAGATCTGAAACTACTAGAGAGAAATATAGGACAAATGCCTCAATATAGAAGTGCAAGTTATTTTTTTGCTAAGACCCTCAAGCCATAGACAATATAAATAGACAAGTGGCATTATATCATACTAAGATACTTCTGCATAGCAAAGGAAATAATCAAATAGTGAAGAGACAACCTACAGAGTTTAGGAAGATACTTCACAACTTTCACCTGCCAAGGAATTAATATCTGGAATGCACAAAGAACTAAACAACTTAACAGCAACAAAAACCAAGTAATTCAATTAGAAAATAGACAAACGATCTCAATAGATATTTCTCAAAAGAAACACAAATGGCCAATAAATGTATGAAAAAATGCTCAATAGTATTGGTTATACAGGACATGCAAGTCAAAATTGTAAAGAGATTATCATTTCCACACAGTGAGAATGGCTATTATCCAAAACACAAAAGATAACACAAGCGGACAAGGATGTAGAGAAATGATAAACCTCATACACTTTGGTTGGAAAGTGAATTAATACAGCCATCAAAGAAAATAGTATGGAGATTGCTCAAAACTAAAAACAGATCTATTGAATGACTCAGCTATCCCACTTCTGGGTTTCTATCCAAAAGAAATAAAACGAGTAAATATGTCAAACAGAAACCTGCACTCCCATGTTTATTGTAGCACTGTTCACAATAGCTGAGATATGGAATCAACCTAATTTCCCCTCAGCAGATGAATGGATAAGGAAAATGTGGTATGCAAACACAATGGAATATTGTTTAATCTAAAAAAACAATGAAATCCTATTATTTGCAGAAAAATGGATGGGAATGGAGGATATTAAGTGAGATGTCAAACACAGAAAAATATGTACTGCAATTTCTCATAGGTGGAAGCTAAAAAAGTTGATCTGAAAGAAGAATCACAATCATTAGAGTCTAGGAAGGGTGAGAGATGAGGGTTAGAGAGCGATTACATGACAGGTACCAAATACAGTGAAATAGCAGCAATACGCACTGGTGTTGTATAGCACAGAGAGGGGATTATAGTTCACGATAGCCTATTATATATTTCATGAATCATGAGAAGGCACTGGAAATCTCCAAACAGAAGAACATGGAGATGGAAATGCTTATTAACTTGATTTCATTAGTACACATTATATATGTGTTTTGAAATATTACACAGTTGAAGCTGGGGATTTAGATCAGCAATACTATGTTTGTCTCACATGTTCAAGGGCCTCGTTTCCATTCTGAGCACCACACACACACACACACACACACACGCTATACCACATAAATACGTATAATTTTTTCATGTTAGTAAACATTTAAAATGTTTAGAGATGGAAATACTAACTACTCCCACTGCTGTCACTACATTGTATGCATATACTGAATCAACACAGTGTACCTCATAATACATGCAATTCAAGTTACAATAATAAAGCAAGAAATGGAATGAGTAATTCTGATATCTTAAGAAAACAGAACTACAAAATATTTTAGGTTACTACTTTAAAGAAAGTGTATAGTTTTCTTTCTCTTTGGCAATTTTATTTTAAATTTTTCTGAGAACTCAAGGTCTAGCTGGCAGTAGTACACACCTATAATCTCAGCACTCTAGAAGCCAAAGCAGAAGGATCAAAATTTTGGGCCGGGCCTGGGAATCTTAGCGATTGAGACTCAAAAATGGCTGAGGATACAGCCCAGTGTGAAGGACCTGGGTTAAATTCAAACCACAAAACCAAACCAAAGCAAATAAAGTGCTCAAAGTCTATCCCCATTACAAAGAATGGTCTCAGACAGGCCAGAGGCATCTATTGATAACTCTCCTAAACTATTTTCTTAATAAATTTATATACGTTTTAAAAAATCACTGTGCCGGAACCTGGTACCACGATGTTGAAGAAGTAGGAGCTTGTTTCCCTCTGAACTGCAATTAATATTTTTAGAGGTTTTCTGGTTTTCAGTCAGAAAGAAGAACCTCGTTTTTCTTCCTACTCAGTACGTTATTCTTGGGTTTGGATTTCCTTTTAACCCTGGTTCCTAGCTTGGAGTAGTGCCTTTGACCTTGAGCGGAGAAAAGATATGGGCAGGATAGTGGCAACTCTCACACCAAGAACTGCACCTCTGTGATATGAATTGAGAAACAATCATTTCGAATCTAGCCATTCCTTAATTTCTGGCAGATAGCAAACATCTAGACAATTGTTGCTATTTGTTGTTTGATCTAGATTTTGATAGTTTTTTAATGCACTACAAAAACTTAAAGTATTAGCTGGCTGTGTTGGCCTGTGCTTGTAATGCCAGCTGCTGGGGCGGCTGAGGCAGCAGGACGGCAAGTTCCAGGCCAGCCTGGTACCTTAGTGAGACCTTGTTTCAAAATTTGCAAAGCAGGGCTGGGGCTGTATTTCAGTGGCAGAACGCTTGCCTACATTTGTGAGGCCGTATGTTCGATACCCAGTACTGAAAAGAAGTATTTACGGGAAAAGTGATAGATACTTGGGATTTAGCATGCCCTGATGTGATAGTCAAATGCTTAATTTCAATCCATTTTCCTAGTGTCTTAGTCTGTGTTATTATAATAAAATACTATCAACTGGGTCGCTCACAACCAACAAAATTTGTATCTCATTTTGGAGTCTGGGAGCATCCGGGTCAAGGAGCTGGCCATGGCTGTCTTTACCTGAGAGCTTCCTCTCTACACCCAAGACCAGGCCTTGCTGTCTTCAGAAGAGGGACTGTGTGGTAGAAGGAGAGGGCAGAATGGGTAAACATCCCACGAAGGCTCTTTTATAAAAGCCTTGATTCCATTCACGAGGGAGAAGTCCCCATGCCCTAATCACCTCTTAAAAGCACCACCTTTTAATATTTTCACATTGACAACACCTGGATTTCCTGCAGACCCACTCAAACTGTGGTTCCTCCCTTCCCCTACTTTTCTCTCTCTGCTAGGAGATTCCATTTTCCTGGCTCTCACACTGCGGCTGCTAGGAGGGTTTGGCCAGTGGGAAGCACTGGTGGGAGAGACACTGAGAGGCTAGTTAATCTCACTCCAAACCACTCTGCCTCTGACAGCTTCTCGGGCTGTTGATCTCCTCGGCAGCTCCTGCCTTCTCCAGCTCCCCTCCTGGTCCAGCAGGGCATCTTCTGATGTCCCAGCTCCTACTAGGCAGCCCTGCATTCGTCCTCAGAGAGCATCTCCTTCCATGGCTCCTCTATCCTCAGAGTCGGTGGTAGCTTCAGCGTTTGTCAGGCTGTTGACTTATCACCTCACTTTTTAGCTACTCAGACCTCCTACTACCTGGGAAACCAGTTCACTTAGAATGAAAGACCTCGTGTTTGAAAAAACTGAAGTGGTTTTTTCATTTCTTCACCCTATCTCACTGAGCAAACAACCAGGAAGATGGGTGGAGCATCTTGTTTCTGCTATGGTGGCGGCTTGATCTGTTAAATAAAATTTGTGACAGGCCATGAATTTTAGCTTGGGGAACTGGACTGGAATAAAACCTAACCAATACAGAATTTAATTGCAGCAACTGAGCTTTGGTTCATTGCAGAAAGCCCTGTAGACAGTTAACTAATTAGATTGCAAACAGTTAACTAATGCAGCTGTAACCAACTTAGTGGTTGCTCGACTAAGCCATAACCAATTGAGCAGTGCTCTATAGCTCATTTGTTTTTCCACAAATGCTGCCAGGACACATTTTTGGTTGGAGTTTTTAGCATCTCCATTGGTTCTAAGAGCTGCCTGATTCACAGTATCTTTGCTTTGCTCAAACAGATTCTATTAAGTTTAATTGGCTTAAAAATTTTCCTTTTAACAAAGCCCACTTCCAACCTGTCCCACCTGCCGATGACAATTGGGAAAGCAAAACACAATAAGCAGACAACATGAGGACTCAGACGTAAACCACAGCACAGGAATTGTGGAGAAAAATCAGAACTTGGAGAACTCAAATGCTTGGAAAGGGTTTTACTATTTTTTTCCTCTGGGCATTTTACACAATAGGCAGATCCTAGCCATGGAATTATGCATTTATATGCAGCTAACAGTGATGCAGATTCTATTCTTCTGTTCAGAGGAATGAGAAAAAGGGGTTTAATGAGTCAGAGGTCTTAGGGTGAAATCCTCAAGGGAAGAGAACCGGGAAAGTGTCCTCCCAATTCCAAGGATGAAGTTTTCTCAGACTAATCCCTGAGACACACATGCATGGGATAAAACAAAGATGTACGGCCCAGGGTTAGGGCATTGAACTAAAATTTTAATCACCTGCAAAAGTCTCTGACATGGGCCAGACCAAACCAATGTTGCAGAGGCTTAAAGAACGAAAAGAAAATCGAAACCATCCATACGGAAGGAAGGAGAACATAAGGTTTGATCTTGAGTGCCTATTAAGCTAGAAACTTCAACATTCTCTGGACGTTTGTAATAGGACCCAGGGCCTGTGCAGCATAACGCTCACAATGTCTGAAATATTGGAGAAATGCAAAGAACCGGAAATAATGTGGCCAAAGTCACACATGCTCATGAGATGACCCAATGTGACCCAATTACCAGCTGGAAGGAACTTCTGCTTTGTCTCTGTCTATCTTGGGAGTAGCCACTGTCATAATAGAGCTAGTGGAGCCCTTTTAATGTCCTCCCCAGCCCTAACAAAGATAGTTAATAATAAGCGATAGAGAAAGTACTGCAGGGACTGGCAGCTAACACAAACATCTGTGGGCTGCAGAAGTGGTGATTCCCACTACCTCCTCAGTCCATTCCCCATGTGTGAAGCACGGCTGACTTTGAGAAGCTAGAAAAGACCCTACAAGTGAGGAAGCATGAATTTTTTTTAAATTTTTTTTTTCTGGTACCAGGAATCGAACTCATGACCTCGTGCTTGCCAGGCAGGTCCTGTGCCGCTGAGCTAAATCCCCAGCCCCTAGGAAACATGAATTTTATTGGACCTGGGTGATGAGGTAGGAGAGGAGGATGCCGACAGAGAAACACTCTCTTGTCTTCATGAATGGACCATTCAAGACCCTCATGGAATGAATAGTCTATTGACAATGCCTCAAGATACTGAATAATTATAACTGCATTGATTATGAAGTTGTAACCAGCTCATTAAAGTATCTTTTTTTTTTTTTTAAGTTGTGAATTTATTTATTTATTTATTTTTTTTATTTTAAGGATAAAAGGAGGGAAACATTAACAGACATA
>NW_004955402.1:8589036-8712804 GCF_000276665.1 Chinchilla lanigera | reverse complement strand
CGCCCCACCCCGAGCCCGAGAAGACCCTGGGCTGTACAGTCCCGATCTCCTCTCTGCCGCCACAGCGACTCAGTCTGCAATGTCCGCGGGGTCTTTGTTTTCGCGTCCTGGCCTCCGGGATTGGGTGGGGCCTACCTGGCTCTTTGCATGCTTTTCGGCTGGGAATCGCGGTGGTATGAGTCCGGCCCACACTCGGACCCAGGAGCGCTGCAGCTCCCGGAGAACTCGCTGCCTCATTAAAGTATCTTATTGAATTTTCTCTCTCCTTTTTTTTTGGCTCATGGCCTCCTCCCTTATTTCTGCTTTGCTGACACTGTATACTCCTAATAAAATATTAGCATATAAACTTTTATCTTAGACTGTATTTTCAATGGAAACCGAGAAAAGATAGAACTGGGAAAAGATACAGTTCCACTTTTGATGCTGTTTACTTATTGGTATGGTTTAATAAGCAATCTTAAATTCTCCAAAGCCAATACATTTTCATGACTTTTGTAAATAGATTATTTTCACTGCTAGTTTTGAACCAAAAAAGGGGATTATCAGTTAGAAATGAGACTGTGAGTACTAGGTGTTTAAGTCCTATACTTCATGGCTACAGAGAGATGAAGAAGAACCAAGTAGAGGCTCTGATCTCTCTAATAGAATTGAGTTTTTCCTGGGATTTCAGTGAATACTTCTGGAAAAGTTGAATCTTACAGAATGATAGAGGCAGCTAGGTGACAGGATGGGGTGAAGAAAAACAGAAGCAAAAGCTCAGAGGCAAGAAATAACAGAGTGGTTTGAAAAACTGTTGCATCTCAGCCTAACTAGCACAGAAAATTCAGGAGGGACATGGTAGGAAATGGGCCAAAGGCCAGGTAAACATCGTGTTATAGAAGATCTTGTAGGCCAGGTTAAGGATGTGACTTATATTCTTTTGTTCTTGATTACCTGCTTCAGAATCACCTAGAGTGTTTGTTAAACATACATTTAATGCATATCAAATGCATTTAGGATGTATCAAATCATTATCTCTTGAGGGTGGGTCGGAATCTGAGCTGTGCATATCTCAGTGTGTTGCCTAGCACACTAAAATTTGGGACTCCCTAGTGAATCCTTGGAAAAGTTTTATTAGTATTGCTTCATGGCCTGCCTAGATCGTTCAAGCATGAGTGAGGAAGCTAGAACTAAAGAGGAAGAAGATTAGAAATGCAATGCTGACTCAATTATTCAACAAATATTTGCATACCTCCTGTGTATTGAGCAAAAAGGACATAGATGTGAAAGAGACCGATTAAATCTATCTTAATTTGTTTGTCATCTCGTGAGAGAGATGGACCACAAATTAGTAAATTATGTGCAAATGAGAAAATTCCAGATAGGATAATTGGTGTAAAGAAAACAAAGGTATAATAATACACTAGAGAGTAGTTGTGCATACAGGTGTGTGTTGAGGTGACTCATAGCGATCAGAAACACTTCCTTGAGGAAATGGCATTTACTCAAAGAAGGAGGAACAAATCATGTGAAGAGCCCAGGGAAAGGATTATTCCTCCAAGAAGAGTGAATAGCTCGTGTAAAAGCTCTGAGATGAGAATAAGATCGATATCTTCATGAAACAGAAAGGATGGCAGTGTACATGGAGACTGGGAAATAGTAGAAAAGAGGTTCAATAGTACAAGTATAAGACAAGACCATGTAAGGCTCTCCGCCAATAATAAGTAATTTGTATTTTATTCTAAGTACTATTCATTAGTAGAGGAAAGACGTGCAAAGCAGAGGAAACTAGTATGCAAAGGAGGAGACAGATACATTTGAGAAATATTTAGGGGGTGGGATAAGACTTTTTAAAGGCCCTGGATATTTATGGCATGTGGAACATAAAGGTAAATGAGGATTCTAGGATGATTTCTGGGCTCCTGGTGTAGGCCACTATGTGCAGATCAAGGTGACATTATCTAACATTATCTGAAAAAGCAAGTGTCAGAGTAAGGGGAGGTTTGAGGTGGGCAGCTTGACAGGTTTATACAATTCAACAGTGATGCATGTCTGTATTAGACTATTTGTAAATGATAGAAAACTGAAAATAATGGTGACTTAAACACGATAGTAGTTTATGTCTTCCCCACGTCAGTAAAGCTCAGAGATGAAAGAGTCTAGCACTGATGTGTGCTCAGTCTTAGTCTCTAGAGGTGACTTGGTGACTGTATGTTGAGGTTGAAGCCATTGAAAGAAATGCTTATTGTTCCAGCCCCTCTAGGACAGCGGGAATGAGAATCATGAGATGCCCCTCACGGCCGCGTGGGGAGGCACTGGAGGGGGTCAGGAGGTGGAAGAGGTTGGAGTGAGGTAAAAGCACAATCCATGGCCTTTACTGGAGTTTCCGTGGGAAGAAGAGCTGAGGCGGGTGAACAGCTGAGGATCGGCTATGATGGCTAAGTCCATCGGTCTTCAGGCTTGGGGCTGTCCCTGGTCGCTTGGCACCTGCTCTCGGTTGATTTATGGCTTGGTGTGGGAGAATTGGATAAGGTGGGAGATTGGGGGTGTGGATGCAGGACTGGTGGGGTGATTTGGGGAAGGCATGCTGGCAGGCAAGTCATGCATTATCTCTAGGAATTAGCTAGTCCTAGGAGGGGCAGTCTCTCCTAGCCAGCAAGACACCCAATATATCAAGACATTAAAATAAAAAATGATTAATGTAGGGCTGGTAGAGCAGCTGCATTATTATCAGTGATGACTTTTATCTTATTAATCCCCCACCCTTTAATACATAGATCACCCTCAGGTGCCAAGAAAGCTCAATGGGCTCCAGAGAACAATCTACATTCTAACTAGGGAGAGGAGATTAGGACAAGCATATGCTCATCCTTTGCAGATGTGCTTAGTGGTATCAAATCAGTCTCCTTATGTCCTGTTGGCGCACAGCTAAAAGGAGTTAGTGAAAGAAAGCCAGAATCCACTGGGTGTAAGTTGGAGTGCATGAACTTGGAACCCGAAGAGTGAGAACTAAGAAAAACCTGAGTCAGTATATCTGCACTGCTAAGAGTCCTTGCAGTAGTTCAAATAAAAGGTGACTACTGTGGCAGCAATCTAAGGGGGAGATAAAGAAAGAATAAAAGAGAAACCAGGAAATGAATGAGGCAAGAAACATGGTTTGGCTAATAGTGCAACGTAGGAAACTGGAGGATATATGCAATGAAGGGATTTTTATCACAGAGTTTAGGTTGAAATTTTTGAAGTAATATGTGGAGAAAGAGTAACATATTTAGAATAAAGGAAAAGCTGTCTGGTATTAAAAGCAGAGAAGCCCAAATAATAATTAGGAATGGTTCTTATGGAGATTTTTGAAATGTATGCAGTTTGTACTACATAGAATAAGCCAACAGTCATGGCATCAAGAGCCCATTCTGGTATTTGTTTATTGAATTAAAAGGGAAAAAGGTGCTTTAGATGTTGAAATGATTAATCTACTTGTGTATGCAAAGCTGACTACAGGGGTAGTATATGTGTTAGTTAAGTTTAACTGTCAACTTGAGTGCCTTGGGAATTTCCTGGGGAATTAGTAAAGCATACTTCTGGGTGCGTCTGGGGGGTCATGGAGGTGTGACCTTGGAGTCTGTATTTGGTCTCTAGCTCCTTCTTTGGCACTGTTCCTCTATTTTGCTTCCTGAGAACCATGAGATGGGCAGCATTACTCTGTCCAGCTCTGCTGCCATGAGGTTCCTGCCATGGATCCAGCCAGCTATGGATGAAATCCCCTGAAACTCTAAGTCAAATAAACCCTTTCCTCCTTTAAGTTAAGGGTATCAAATATGTGGTCCCAGTAATGGGATAACTGACCAATGTAGTCTGTGTAGAAAAAGAAGGCAAGTTTATGTTGTATGCATTTGTCTTTATTTATTTTTGTTTGTTTTTTTTTCTGGTACCGGGGATCCAACTCACGACCTTGCGCTTGCCAGGCAGGCGCTGTGCCACTGAGCTAAATCCCCAACCCTCCATTTGTCTTTAATTTGTTCATATAAAAAGGTACTTTTTTTCCCCAGAGTGAAGTGGTTTCATAAATACAAATTAAAGGGGTTTTGTGTTTCCTTAGCTTATATATTCTCCCAGAGGAAATATGTTTACCATGAGGTTTATTCAGAAAGGTAGTGAGAAATCAGTAGGATGTATTATAGAAGAGGGTATGAGTACCATCTCTAAATAAAAAGTTGTAAAGAAAGCCCTGCTTGGAAGTACTTCATTATGTAACCTGTCAGTCTTGGTGGAAAGTAGGCAGAATTTAGAGCCCATTAAGAGACTTAAATATTAATGTGACTTGTGCTTTTATGGGCAACCAAATTATTGTTATTCAGCCACTGTTTCTTACTCTTTAACAGGAAAAAATACCCTCTCATTTTCCTCCTAATACTCAATAGTGCCCTTAATTATGTCACTGATCTTGCTTGTACAACTGCTGCACTTGACATCTAATAAATCTGATTTTAAATTGGTCTGTAGTCGAATTTTGAAAAGGATCAATAGATTCATTTATGCCAGCTCTTGTTCTGCTACCGAAAACGTGCCTGTACATGCAAAGAATGAGATTACTAGATTTGATTCACAAGTTCTTGGTTGTGGCAGAAGCAGCGGTATACTTGGAATACTGTATAACGAGTGAAGAATTAAATTAGGAGCACTACTAGTTGGACCTGACACTCTCATCTCTGCTAATCTACAGCAGCAAGCAGATGAGGCTGTGACTTCTCCTACTCTTAACAAATACTCTTATTTGGATATTGTGGAATCAAAAAGGAGCCTTTAACCACCAAAATTTCAATGGTAGTAATAAGTTGGATCATCAAACGCCATGTTTACATGGTTGTAACTTCCAACAGGAAAAAGTATACCAGTCGTAGCATACCAGTAGTAGATTATGGTTTTAAATGAACTTGAAGCATGTAAAAGAACTGTTTAGGGAAATTCCATGTCCATGGAACCCACTAAGAATTTATTTGCTATTTATTACCATATTATGTATTACTAGATTCGATTCAACAGGGGTTAAGAGAACATGCTATACCATTATGTGTGCTTTGGGAATGGATAAAAATACACACAAGATAGTATATTTTTATTTTTTCAAGTAACTTGTAATTTGGTATGGAGAATAAGGAATAGCAGCAGAAGAAATTACAAAGTCTTCTAAAAAAAGTCCCAATACCCTCTAATGGTTGCACTGAGCAAGTAGAAATTAATTCCAAATAGGGATTTTGGAGATGGCTTATCCAGGAATGGAAGATATTTCATCTGTGAGAAAAGCAATTGTCCAATAAGCAGACAAGGTAGGATAGTATCTTAGGATAAGAGTATAATCACAATAAAAGTGAAATACTATGAAAGAGTAATTCACGCTTATGAAGTACCACAGCCCGTCTGCAGTAGAATGTGGAAGCTGTGAGAACAAAGGCTGTGGGTTGTCACGGCACGCAACAGTGGTGCCACAGAGGACACAAGATGACGCCGAGGATACAACTTCATCACTGAGAGCCCAGAGGGGCTATCTCAACGGAGAGCACCCAGATTCAGGGCGACGCCCATGAGCGGCCCCCAAATCAGCAACTCTCAGGCTTTTATTTAGAATATCAGCATAAGAGAAAACAAACAAACAAACAACAGCAACAAAAAAACAAAACAGAAAAAAGAAAAAGCAGTTTGGGAAAGGAGCTGTCTCGAGGCCAGGCAGTTTTCTGGGCCAAAGGGGAGGATGATGGCCATACACAAGATGCTTCCACTAGTCTAAACCTCTTATTGCTTAACCACTCACTCTGGGGCTGAGTGCTCCACAGTGGATGGAGCGTGGAAGCTCTTGAATGCCAAGATCAAAGCTTGAGGTCAGTAGAATGTGAGAACCAGGATCTTATGCAGGAGGGTAAGCACCAGTATGACTACTGATGGTATCATTTGATATTTTCTCTGAGCATCCTCAAAGTTAATAAATAAGGTTTAGACCCAACTGAACCCAGCGTTAGTATCACTAAATTATTCAGTCTAAATCTCTGAAATCAGATCAGGCAAGCCTATTAATGGTGCCCTCACCAATTTGTTTTAGAACTTGAGTAAATCCAACCTCCTCGCCTGTACACCAGGAACAAATTAGATGAGCAATATTTGTTTATGTAAAAAAAGAGTATACAAGTATAATTTTACCCCAGAAACTCAAGTGTATAAGAAATAAAATTTTATTTGTTCTTAGTCTTTATATTTTATACACATCATGAGATATATATTTTTTTGCCTGTTCATGGTTTAAAGGAAAAAGAGAAGCTTCAGAGACTGAGGACAGAAAGAAAATCAAGGGCATCTGTGGAGCCAAAGAGAGAGTCCTGAGGGAGACAAAACAACCAACAGCATGAGAGGTGGTCAAAGAACATTAAAACCGAGCCCTGGCACTAGATTTACTGCCATAGACAGCATGGATCACCTTGAAAGTGCAGTTTCAGAGTAAGAGTGGAGGGTGGAGGATTGAGGGTTAGAACGGGATTGAAAGTATGACTGGGAGGTGTACTGGAGAAGGTCAGTAATATAGGCTAATCTTTTGTGGCATGTTTCTGCACAAGGAAGAAAAAATTGGGTCATAGATGGGGATGGGATACTAAAGCTCAATTGTGTCCCATTGCTGGGTGTGGGAGTCACCCTGGAGAGTGGCAGAGCCCATTTCCAGACACACCGGGTGGGTCATGGAGTCATGACTTTCTGCATTGTTCGTCTGCTCTGCTTCTGCATCCAGTGAACTAAACAGCTCTGCTCCACCCTGTCCTTCCACCGTGCTGCTTCTGCCGTACAGTCAGCCAACCATGGACTGAACGCCTTTTAAGCTGTAGGTGTCTGGCATTGTGTCCAACAAGAGAAAAGCTGACTATAACATGTTTTAAGATGAAGGAGTTAACAGCATATTTATATGCTGATGTAAGAGTCCAGCAGACAGAAAAAAAGTGAGAATATAAGAAATGTACATTTGCTTAAGTGATGTCCATGGGGAGATGAAAAGTAATGAAATCTAGTGTAGAAATGAAGAATTACTTTTAGGGAGCTATATAGTTAGTTCCCCTATGGAATCAAAAAAGAAGACAGTGGATAAGATACGGATGCTGCTAGGTGGGCAGATGAGACTAAGAACATCTGTAGAGATTTCCTTCCACTGGCTAACATTTGCTTGGTGATATAGCAAGGCCATCAACCAAGAGTGGAGATAACACAGGCATGCTGGGGACTTGAGGGTGGAGGGGAGAGTTCTCTAACAGAGTATGGGGGGAAATGATCAGGGAAGTAGTACATGTCTGCTGGCCAGCACTAAACTCACTTAAGTTTGGGGTTAGGGCCATAAATTTAAAATGGAAACCTTAATACAGTTTGGCAGTTTTGCTAATCAGGTTGAGTTCAGTGAGTATTATGAGACCTTTTTTAA
The DNA here is from genome assembly GCF_000276665.1 of Chinchilla lanigera. NCBI lineage: Eukaryota > Metazoa > Chordata > Mammalia > Rodentia > Chinchillidae > Chinchilla > Chinchilla lanigera. The sequence goes on along the minus strand of NW_004955402.1, from coordinate 8,705,378 downwards.
AAAGCATAATTCAGATTATTATATTTACCCTTAAAATACTTCAGTGGTTTTCTTGCATACACAGAGCAAAATTCCAGTGACATACTGGTTCTGATATCACTTTCCTCTCATTTACAATACTCTGACTCTTTGGGCCTTTTGCTAACTACTCCTGCCTCTTAACGTCTTGCTGTCATCAAGCTGGCTTTGGAGCAAATACCAGTGCCTAGAGAGGACTTCATTGATCACTTCAGCCACTATACCACCTGCTCAACTTGTATTTCAAAGTATTATTGCCACGAAGTTGGATTTTTTTTTTCCTCACTTCTGATACTGGCAATGGAACCCAGGACTGAAGATTGCACTAGATGATTTCTGAGGTCTGTTCCAACTCTAAAATTCCACACCTAAAACTCTATTCAAATTGAAACTATTTGGAAACAAAACAAATAAAAGCTGTGGATGTAGCTCAGTGCAAAGGCCCTGGGTTCAAACCCCAGTCCTGAACAAAAATGAAACAAAAGGCAAAAATAAAACCCCTCAATAGGTGAAGGAGACAGACACATAGTGACAGTAACTGTCCTGCCACCCCGGAGTTTCAGGCCAGTCTTAAATGTCCAATTCAAATTGTCTTCTTCCTGCTGTCCAACATGATTTTACTGTATTGTTAGTCATTGTGTTTCCGGGAAAGCTAATATTTGCCAAAGCAAAATATAATTCGGAAAGTAAATCTTTCTCCCCAAATCTGACAGTGAGTTCCAGAGTAAAGAACACTTCTGCTTTTTCTGGGGAGAGCTAGATTTCCTCCACTGTCACTGAAACAGGTTGACACTCTGTGTGTGCATGTGTGGATGTGAGGGCATCTGCTCAGCCCCCTCTGTGGACGTTTCTGTGTACATTTCACCTATCTGAAATTTTAATGTAAGTGCAAGTGCTCGGGATGAGTCAGTAAATAAGCTTAACCAATTTGAGCACTATCCCAGATCGGCTTCTTCCTCTAGAAGAAGCTGTGGGAAACAGCACAATCTGCTTCCAGACTTGCAATGGCAAAGAAAATGCTATTTTAAAGGTTCTTCTCCATTGAAGCCAGCAGAGAGGTGACTCACTGACTTGGAGCTGATGACCTCCGTCTGGGTGGTGACTGATGCAGGCTCCCTGTAAAGTGCCTCGTGGCCACCCTGAGGAAGACTTGTCTTCGGGATACACCTGGGTGAGGGGATTGCATAGGAATTCCCAGACATGATCTTTACAGAAGAATGCTTCATGATTCATGAAGTTATTAGGATTTGAGAAAATGTTCTTGAGCTCTTTTTAAGTCCCCATCCACCAAGTTAAATGTTGTATACTTTTCCTACTTAGTGTTCACAGCAGCTCTGTGAGACAGATGTTCCCGTTACCCCTAATCATGGAGGTGGAAGCTGAGGTTCACAGATGTTAAGTAGTTTGACTAAACTAGTGCAACAGCTAAGTAAGAGACCCAGGTGGAGCACACATTTGACTACCTTCCAAAGCACAGGATTTTGATAAATAGTTCTGTCCATGGTTTCTTCAATGATCCTCAAGTTCTCACCTTTTATCTTTTTGTTCCTTTTCTTTTCTTTTCCTTTATGATTGATGCAATTTGTTTGTAAGTACTGGGGCGGAGATTAGAACTGCTGGAGAATGGGTTGATCACTGATAAATTCAGTGACAGCTCTAAAGATAGCAGAAAAGCTCATTTTCAGTGCTAATTATAATCATAAGATAATTATAACTATTTATTAGGACTGAGTGTTATTAAATTCTATTTTACTATTATTGACTCAAATCACATCCACAGGCTATAATGAATATTCCAAGTTGTTTGCCTTATAGTTGGCCTAGAGAAAGGACACATGTTCAAAGAGAAATAATACCAGATTAAAAATCTGAACTCTTGTACTTGAGTTTATTTCAGTTCCCAACCAGCCAGACAAGTAAATTTTCTTTTGAAACCTAATTTTTCAAAACCTGTGGGGTTGCTGCCATCTTTTAGCTTAAATTCTCTGACTTGTGAGCACCATTAGTTCTTTTAAAGCTTTTGAGAGGCCAGTGTGATATTTTCTAGTCTGTGGTGATCTTAAAAATCAAATTAAACTATGGTAAAGAAGAAAAAATATTCAGTGATACTTGGTAAAAGCACAATGAGGAAGACTTTATTTAGGACCGTTGGAATGGGATTGTGTTGAGCTCTGAATACAGCCTGGACAAGCAGGGAATGATATCCAAGAGGTGGGAGGGATCAGCTAAGAGGAAACACCCTTAGAGTGATTCTGGTTAAACCCGTCTGAAAGCAAAGTGATCGTACATCATCGGGGAGACAGTGGAGGTTACGGGCACTGATCAGACATCTAAGATGATCAGAAATCGGGAGGTGGGTTCCTGTTTAACTTTAGTATGGTTCTTGATAAAACTAGGTTTCACAAAGAATGCACAGATGAGCCTAAAGGAGGGTGCAGGCGTCTGATTAAAGTTTGGACAAGCAAAGAATCATTGTCTCCATGCATGACATAAATTCAGGAGTTAAAAAGGCGGACAGTGCAACAAAAAACTCGAACCTGTAGACGTCACGTTGTTACTAATTTCATGTATGAGCTTGTAGCTTTAGAAGTTTTCAAGCCAGGTAATGAGTGAAAAACAGAGCGGGAAGCCACACTACTGGATAATTCCAAACAATTTTTTTTTTTCTGTGACCTTAAAGGAAGCAACTGCTCACCTGCCATATTGCAGCGGATGAGCAGAGAAGACTGAGCCAACTGCTGCCAGACCTCTGCCTCTCCCTTTGCAGTTGGTGACTGAGGAGCGAAACAGGAGCCTCATTCTGTTTCCACGCAGACTTTCTTTCGGTTCATTGGAGCTGGAGGGCTGGAGGATGTGTGTGGGAGATGCGAGCGCGTAGGGGAGGAAGTAATTCCGATGCCAGAACCCCGGGTAGGAAACATATTCAAATCCCACACTTTAGGAAGGATAAAAATATATTAATTCACAAATGCTGCTTCTATTCTCGATACTATTACTTTAATTCAGTTTTTTACACAAATAGAACGGCAAGTTTTATTTCTGTAATCTTAGCTCAGAATAGTATTCCTGACTGTTTCATAAAAGGCTTCTTTAAATCCTAGGAGTTAGCATGATGAATATATTCTGAAATAAAAATGAGTTACTGGATGAAATCTGAATAGGACACACTGTGCTCAGATTTTATCATCTCACCAGTGGTGTAAATATTGTGAACTAAAGCCAGGAACATATGGCTTAAAACTCAATAATACTGGGGATGAGGTAAAATATCCCTGTATCTATGTGCTGTCCCAAATTAGAAGTTAGATTTCCTACTCCTCCTTGAAAAGAAGGAATCACATTTCTGATTACTTTCATGAAATGAGGCTTATTTTTAGTGATTTTAATTTACAGCATAGTTTGCTAACCTGTACCTGCTTTGAAAAGCAAGCACACCTACATAATACAGAAGCAATAATGATGTTCTATTCTTTATAGCTGTTCTGTGTAAAAATATTGCTGGAGCAAAAACAAATATTTTACCAGAAATCTAACAAAACATGTCCATACTTTTGAATGACTTATTTTAATATTAGGCTTTCATACAATAGAAAGATACATTCTTATCCTCTTCCATCTCTGGATAAATGTGAAAAGGATTTGAATAGGAAATTCACAGGAAAAAGAACCAAGTTTCTATTTTATTTGTATTTGTGCAGTTGCAAAGCTAAATGACACTTACATATTTTTACATCTAAAGATTTACCACCTTGTTTTAAAGGCAGAAACGTGCTCTGTAGTACTCAGGACTAATGGTGAGTGAAAATTCACAAGAAAGAGTTTTTATGGTCAACCAAAACCAAAAACATCCAGTATATACTTGATAGAATTTAAAAGATAATCTAAGGGAACTATTCTTGTAACACTCCAGAAAGGTGTTCCCTATGGGTGCCTGCTATAGTAATTTAAGCACTTCGGTGTTTGTATTTACGTGAACAAAGGTGAGAACCACGGAGAGAACTGTACAAGTGAGATATACAAACCTCTGTCAATATTTGTAGCACCGGGCTCTATACAGTTTCTTTCTTGCTTTTTCAGCTTTCCAGTCCTTTTACCCGCACTTGTTTTCTTTGGTATGAACATCTCTTCCTCTTTTTTTTTTTTCTTTCTATTCTGAGTCCTTATGTCTTTTTCTCTTCCCTTTTGATCGTTTTACTCTTCACTTTTGTCTTTATCTTAAACTCTCTCTCTCTTTTTTTGGTGGTGGTGGCGGTTGTGGTGGTTTTTTTCTGGTGGAGACAGTCTTACTCTGTAGCTCGGGTTGGCCTTGAACTCACAGGTAGCCCAGGCTGACTTCAAAATCATGGTGATCCTCTGCCTCAGCTCCCAGGAGTGCTGGGATTATAGGTGTGCACCAACATGCCCAGCATTGTTTTATATTTTATTTCATTATCTATCTGGACACAACAATTCTTTCATTAATTTTTCCCTTTCCCATTTCTCTTGCTACCTAGCCCTAACTTTCTGATTTGAAAAGTAGGAAGAAAAACATTTCAATCTTCAAGTTAAATGGATAGAAACAAAATAGTACTACAATTATTATTAAACAATAATAATACTACAAAATCTACTGCAGTTTAATTGAGGCTTGCATCTGTCAACATATCTTCTCCCAAAGTATAACACTTTTTCTAGCCCCAATATAACTGCCCGGCCCCGGCAGCTCCCTATAACCTTCCCCAACCCACACAAAAAAGTGGAATCAAAACTTATAAATATGTCTGGATATATTAAGTAATTTGAATTCGCTAACATACCCATTAAAGATGGGACTACTTACCTGGGCTCACCTTACCACCTCTTTAAAATAACTAGTTCTAAAAAACAAATAAATAGATAAATAAATCAATCAATAAATAACGATTTCTGTCAAAATTCTAACTGCAAAGCCCATATCTAAGCCAGAGTAGATAACACTCAGGGCTTCAAAGAAACTTAAAGGACGTGCTCAAAAGCAATCATTTCAGAAATGTCATCTTCAAATCAAAAGCTACAACCAAATATAGGTACATTTTCTCGTTTTTCACTATGTAGTTAATATAATGTATTTATTTTTTAAAATATGTTTAAGTTTATTGGTACAGTTTAGGTATATGTAATGATCACACTCATCATAGGGAATTTGTGCCTGTACATGATACTTCTTGATGCCTCTTTTTTTCCATTCCCCTCCCCTCCTTTCAAACCCCCTTCCCTTCCCTGTTCACAAAGCTGTGTTTTCATTTTATCTTTCTTTTCTCATTTTTTCCCTTCCTTCCTTTTCCCCTTCCCACTCCCTAGTTCCTCTTTCCTTTTGAATGGTTTTTTCCTATTTCACAATATCTATTGTACATTTATGTTCTTATTTACATTTTCAGTTTCTCACATCAGAGAGATAATATGATATTTACACTTGTGTATCTGATTTATTTCACTTATGATTATTGTCTCAAGGTCTATTCATTTAGTTATAATGTCTCAATTTTTCTTTATGTCTGAGTAATACTCCATTACATACCTCACAGAACTAGAGAAAATATTCCTAAAATTTATTTGAAATCAAAACAGGCCTATAACAGCAAAAGCAATCCTGGGCAACAAGGGCAGGTCAGGGGGTATTAAAATCTCTGATTTGAAATTATACTGCAAAGCTGCTATAATGAAAACAGCATGGTACAGGCAAAACAACAGACCTGAGGATCAGTGGAACACAGATTATAAGATGCAGAAACAACTCCAAATGCACTCAATCCCTGATCTTTGACAAAGGGGCCAAACACGTTCATTGGAAGGATAGCCTCTTTAGTAAGTGGTGCTGGAAAAACTGGCTCTCTATAGGCTGAAAAATAAAACTAGGCACATGTCTATTGTCATGCACTAAACTAGAGTCAAAATGGATCAAATATCTAAATATTAAACCAGAAACACTAAATTTGCTGTGAAATAGAATAGATAGCATTTTGGAAAACATAGATGTAGGCAAAGACTTTATGAACAAAACCTCGATTGCACAGGTATTATCACAAAGAATTAACAACTGGGATCTCATCTTATTGAAAAGCTTTTGCACAGCAAAAGAAATCACCAACAAGGTGAAAAGACAACCCACAGAGTGGGAAAAAATTTGTGTCAGCTGTTCTTCAGACAAAGGACTAATGTTTAGATCATATAAAAAAATTAAAAAATCAGACCCTTCAGATTCAAAGACCTAATCCAACATGGTCATCTGAAAGGAACAGACACTTCCCAGAAGTAGTACAAATGGCAAATAAATATGGGGAAAATGTTCAACATCACTAGTCATTTGAGAAATGCAAATTAACACAACACTGAAATTCTATCTCACTCCTGAAAGAATGGCTATTATCAGGAAAATAAATTCTGGCAGGGCTGTGGGGAAAAAGAAACACTTCTTCACTGTTGGTGGGAGTGCAGACTGGTGCAATCACTGTAGAAATGTGTGGAGAGTCCTCAAAACAAACTAGGATTAGAGGTACCATTTGACCCAGATATTCCTCTTCTGGGTATCTTCCCCAAAGAATTAAAAGCATCATATCATAGCAATGTATGCATACCCATGTGTATAGTGGCACTGTTTGTAACAGCTAAATCTTGGGAACAACCCAAATGCCTATCAAGTAATGAATGGATAAAAAAGATAGGTCTTTTTTTTGTTTGTTTGTTTTTCTCTGGTACCAGGAACTGAACTCACGGCCTTGCGCTTGCCAGGCAGGGGCTTTGCCGCTGAGTTAAATCCCCAGGCCTAAAGATAGTTTTTTTTAAATGAAGTATTACTCAGCCATAAAGAAAGGTAAAATTGAGACTTTTATAGCTAAATGAATGGAGCTTGAGTTAATGTATTTTAAATAGTGATGGGCTTTTGATATTATTATTTTATTCCCTATATTTTTGTCTGGGTTTTTCTGAGGCTTTCATTGAATTTAGTCGTCATTTCAGAAATAAAATGTCCTATTTAACCCAGCTATTCCCCTTCTGGGTATTTCCTCAGAAGAATTAAAAACATCATACCACAGTGATATATGTGCACTTATGTTTATAGTAGCACAATTTGTTATAGCTAAATCTTGGAAAAAAACCCAGATGCCCATCCACTGAGGAATGGATAAAAAAGATGGGATATTTTTATACAATGGAGTATTACTCAGCTATTAAAAAAGATGAACTAGAGGCTTCTGTAGGTAAATGGATGCAACTAGAAACCATACTCATAAGTGAAATAAATCGGACCCAGATGGGTAAACATCATATTGCCTCCTTGGTGTAAGAACCTGAAAGACTAGGTAAAACACAAAATGTACAATAGATGATAGGAAAGGGAAAGAAATTGCTCAGAGGAAGGAATGACTGGGATGAGGAAAAGAGGAAAAAAGAAGGAAGGCAAAATATAAATATATATATATATGAATAGCTGCAATAACTGTATTGCTGATGTCTGATGGTATATTGAAATGAACAGTTAATCTTACAATTATTCATGTTCTGATCTATTTTGCATGCTTGTGTCTGGTGGTCTGAGCAACTGATCTGAAGGTAACAATATGCAATGGAATTACAATGGTGAACTCCTACCATCTTGTCTAGTGAAGCTCTGTATTACCTCTACTATTTTATCGAATTATTTTCTTATTATCTTTAATGGTTTAAGCAGCCTTTCATTCTTACATCTGGTAATCTGAGCAATTTAGTTGAGGATAGTGATATGTAATAGCAACCACTGTTGATTCATATTATTTTGTCTTGAGACCCTGTATCACTGAATACTCTTGCTTTGATTTGTTTATGTTGGTGATATTGGTATGCTGCTACTGTTCTATTTTTTTGTTCGTTTGTTTCTCATTTACAACTCTTTTTAAAATTAAAAAGAAGGAAAAGAAATAAAACAATAATCAACTAGGCAGTTAATGATACAAGACATTGCATATTTTGAACGGACATATTAGAAAAGAAAGCTTCCAAATGTAGATCTCAAATTAGAACTAAGATATGTTCCTTACAGACTTGCTAAGAGAAATGGGTTCCTCTCTAACTTCTTATATGGTTTGCCAGCTAGCTAATCCCACACTTGGAATTAAGTCAGTAATTTGTATTAAATGAGACTGTACCTTTTGGTGTCTTTGATTGACTTAAAATATGGTCTGTCACCATATAGAATGTGTTGGGCTGCTGCCGAAAGAACCCCAAGCTGTATTAGAAATTTATTGCTCTCTATGCTGTTTTGTTTATGTATGTGCTTTGGTTATGCTTTTTAATGAAAAACAAAATTTATATGTATACATAAGGATAGCTGGAATAGGCGTACTGCCGATGTCTGTAGTTGATTGAGAGGAACAGTCAATGCTTAAAATTTTCCTTTTTTCTTGGCCAATTTTACACACATGCATTTGGTAATTACAATGACTGATCTGAAAACAATATGCAGTATGAGAACCATTGTTAACTCCTACCATTTTGTATGGTGAAGCTCTGCATCATTTCCAATGTTTTTTTTTTAAATTATTTTTATTGTTTTTTACTTGTTACTGTCTTTGAGTGTTTGATCAATCTTACATTCTTATGTCTAATGGACTGAGCAACTTCGTTGAAGATAACAGTGTGTTATTTAGTAACCACTGTAAATTTCTATCATTTTGTCTTGAGGTCATGTATCATTTTTGTTGTTTTTGTGTTGCTTTTGATTTTGTCTTCACTGTTGTTTAGTCAGTTTTTTAATTTTTAAAATAAAAGAATAAAAAATAAAAATTTAATTGTATAAAAACAAAGTGAAAGGGGAAGAGACTCAAAATGTGTTTATAAACCATCTTGAAGTAGGGCATGAAAAATGAAAGAAGAAAAAAAGAAAAAAGTCTAGTTTAAATTACTGACATTTGCTGAGAGAAATTGAAAATTTTACATACTAAAAGGAACAAGTATCTAAGTTAAAAAAAACTGAGATAAAATGGAAAAACTTGCAAAAAGTTACCTTTATGGCAACTTTGTAAACATTCATTATCTTCAATGTTGTAAAAGTAGTTTCAGGGGTATAAATATATACAACATTTTATTAAATTGTACAAATTTTAAGTTGTGCATTAAATTGCTATTGTACATATTATTAAATATAAGAAGTATATTGTGCTACTTCAATAAGATAGGAATAAAAATCTAATTTCCTGTTTTATGAAACAGCAGAAATTCATCCCAATATATGGACAAAGGATTTGAATGGGCAATTGATAGAAAAAATATGTTTCTGACAAACTTATGAAAAAGGGCTCAGTTTACTTAAAGAAATGTGAAATGATATACTAGGACATATTCTTTTGTCCATCAAATAGACTAATCCTACACACTTGATGATGTCAAGAAATCCAAACTTACCGTCCTTTGGAAGGCCGTAACTGAAAGCGAACACTTAGAAAGAAAATCATCATTTCCTGAAATTGAAAATACACACGCATGCATCTATTTATGGGTACGGTATATTAGGTACCCTGAAAACTGTCCCAGATTTAGAAATGCTGAATAAACTCTAACAAATATCCTTGAAAATAAGCAGCTGGAAGAGGAACAATAAAACGGAAAGGGATCAGAACCCTAGCGTGGTAAGTGCTGAAGTCAAGGCTGTCTTGAAAGAATCTCAGTGCCCTAGAGCTTAGGCTCCAAGGCCATGCAGGGAGCTTGAGCTAGGGCTTGAGTCCTTATAGGAAGGTGCAGGGTGGGATATGAAACTTCTGCGTATAACGAGGTCCTTGCAGGACTACAGTGTTGGTGGCCTAGAAAAATTCCATGTATCTGCATATAGAGAAGACCAAGAAACTTTACAGTCTGGTCCTGGGATTCAGTGAAAACAAAATAAGACAGAAGAGTACAAGAAGCCCTAATTCCTTTAAGAAACACAAGACAATGTTGATTTCTTTAAGAATTTGTATTGACGAGCCTGTTGTCATAGGTTTGGGATCTAAATTTGTACTACTTGGATAATCCGGAAAATCCCAGTATGAGAATTTCCTTTAAAATGGCTTCTGAAATAGCTTTACCTTGCTATAGCAAAGGAAAATCTCCCTCAGAGCTATAAAACCCTCCCCATTTAAAATCCCTTGAACTTGATCTTATAATGTGATAACTGTAGAAAATAAAAAGGGCAGCATTAGAGCCCAAAGGACATCAGATATAAGGACACAAAGTGAGTTTAACATGTTTACAGATAGAAAAGAGAATAAAAATATGAACACAAAATGATACAGTTGTGTGATAGATAGGTAAATTAAGTAGAAGTATTAAATGCAGTCAGACAGAGCTGGGCCCTTGAAGAAGCCAGTGCAGAAGATAAAAACATATTACAAGTGTGGCTGGAGGCACATTCATTAAAGGTCAGGCCTCAAGACAAAGACAGAATGATTACACCTACATTTTTCCTTGAAGGATAAACAATAATAATCAATATTCTAAGTAGGCATCAGCTCCCTGGGTAGGGGACCAAGACCTCCTTGACCCATTCCTCCCAGGAAAGGTCCTTATTCTTCTCAAGTACACTTGACTTGCAATGTGACTTGTTTCCCACTGGATCAATATTACCTACTAGTCTTATTGGTTATCCATAGTTTTGTTCCACCGTATACCCACCTTGCGATTTTGCTCTGTAAAATTTCCTCTGAGTGCTGGGCTCATGGGCAACCCACTTTCCAGGTCTCTTTCTGTCTCTCTTAGGCAGGAACTCTCTTTCCCTCAATAAATATTTTCTACTCCTAACCTTCTTTGTTCCTCAGAATTCATTCTTCAGTTTTGGGGAACATGAACTCAGTGTATCAGACACTTAGATTTAGAGTTGTAAGAGTTCCCTTATATTTTTTGGAGGTCCTATATTATTCCTATAACAGTTGTTTTTAATAGGAAGACTTGAACTATAGTTTCTAGATATAAAAAATAGACATTGCCATAATTGCTCAAGAATTTTAAATAGCAGTGTTGTAGCCAGAGTTTGTAAGGGAAACAATTTAATGCAGGACACATAATTTATTGAATTATTTTAAAATAGTTCCCCAAAGAGTCAAATACAAAAGAGTACAGGAAATCTGCCATACACTAAAGACCCAAAGCATCTAGCTGAGGGCTTAGATCCAATGGCAATGTCCTGCATGAGTCCAGCTGAAGACCTACAGCCCATAACAATGCCCAGACAAGTTCACCTGGAGACCAAGAGTCCATGACAATGTCTCATGAAGCCTGTTTCATGGATTTACACTGGGAAGGCCCAAAGGTCAGAGGTGGAAACTAGAAAGTCTGCACCAGCAGGATGAAGGGTCTGTGCTAGTAAGCTGAGGAATCTGCACTGGAACCAGGAAGCAACACTCAAAGGATGGACGAAGGCTTCCCCAAAAAGTACTACAGCCGTCTTCAGCAACGGCGAGGTCCCAAGCTCCTCCAACAATGAGAACAGTGGAGTGTATATCAGGAAAGTTAGTGCAACAAGCTTCTCCAGGAGTCTGAGCAGTGCACCATCTTCCCCTTGAGAGCCAGGAAGCAGTGCTCAAAGCGAGGATCAGAGTTCCTCCAAAGTAACCACAGCCAGTCTCAGGGACAACAACCTCCAGAGCTCCTCCGACAATGAGAATAGCCGAGAGTTTATATCGGAAAGCCAGAGCAACAAGCTCCTCCAGGAGAACCAACAGCTCCACCTCTTCCTCTCCAGTTCTCCTTTTTATGCTTTCTGCAGGGGTGTGTGTTTGGGGTGTGGGGGTGTTGGGTGCACGCCCAGGAACACACTGGTTCAGTTCAGCTGAGTGTTACAAGTTGATCACCAGTTGTCAATCCACCACAAGCAGATTAGATAAAATTAGAGAAATTGTAAACTGAGCTGTACATTTGAGATCAGTTGCACAAAATACAACACAGAGAGACAAAGGAACATAGGAATGAAAGGCATGTGGAGAACGAAGGAGAAGCTCCCACAGTCCTCTGCGTGTTTCAGGGACAGAATTTGAAGAATGAGGAAGAAGGAATACAAAGCGTTTTACACTACAGGAAAAAATGGAAACAACTGACTTCCATCAGTATGATAACAAGTAAACAAACTGTCCTGCCTAGAGTTCTCTGGCTTTTTCACACCTTGCGTTAACTAGTGATTAACCCGAGGTTCCGATACCTCCCTCAGCAAGCTTCCAATTTCCTAAGTCTCATACTCACTACTCCTCTGCTCCCCAATATCTTAAATATCTCTGATGCATTTCCTTTCTCTTCAGTTCACCACTGATTTAGTGGTCCTATTGCAGGTTATCTCAGTTCAAGGACCTACTACACAAAGCTGGATGTTATCAGACTTTTCCATTCTACCAGGGATGGCTTCCTCAGTGCCAGCTCAGGAGTGACTCCTTTCTAAAACTCCACTTTAGAGTCTTCTTCTCCCATGTACAACTTCTGATAATAACTCAGAGTGTTGGTTCCCTTGAACCAACAGTCAAGAAGGAGAAAAGAGGGAAGATATGGAGATGATCTTGCTTTAGCTCAAATGATAATCTTAGGTACCATTTGAAAGTGCCCTTGGCAAAGAGACCTGGCCATCCTGGGTAAAATGACAGTAGGTAGCACTGAAACTTTACCTTTCATTACATCTATAAATCTGCCTGTTTGATGGTTACCTCATTTGATAAAGAAGGGAAGGGTGAAATCCCATAGCAGATCATCGACAGAATCTGAATGAGGTAAAAATCAAAATGGATTGACTCACTGACTTCAGAGTGTTTCTAGGTCCTTCATGGAGATGTAGCAACCAGGCAAAGCCCAAATTGAAAAATACAGAACTTCACTAGTAATTTGAACAGTAAATTCAACTACATCTTTAAGGAAATAACACAAAGGTCATACAGACTCTTTCATAGAACAGAAAAAGACTAGTATACTTCTCATACCAAAAATCAGACAAAGACATCACATCCATAGGAACTTGCAAATCAGTCTGTTTGGTGATTAATGATGGAAAACTGTAGAGGGAGTATTAATAAAGATAATCCAACAATATTTAGGAAGAAAATACATCATAGCCAAGTGACATATATTTCAGGCATGCCAGAGTGGTTTATCACTTTCAAAACTGAATCTGATTCATCATGTCAACAAAAATCATATAATCATATTGATAAATTCAGCACTCTTGATAAATGCAGATGACATTCATAAAGATGTAACAACCCTTGCCAAAGTAGAATTTGAAGAGATTTTTGAAATATAATAAAGCATTATCAGAGACATCACAAAATGCACTAAGAATGACCATTTGACAAGTTCAACATTGTACTAAATATTTTACACAATGTATGAAAGCAAATGAAATTAGAAAAAGACTAAGAATTGGAAAGGTAGGAATTAAACACACTCATAAAATAAGACTGTAAAATAAAAAGTTCTAGTGATCATATGGATAAACTATTAAAATTAATACAAAGGTATTAGTACAGTAATAGGAAACAAATTCAATATGCAGAAATCAGCTTTACAATTTAAGCCAGTGAGGAGTAACTAGAAAAAGAAATTTTAAAGTAATGTCATTTTCAGTGGTACTGAAATTTACCCAACAGAAATAAATCAAAGGACCTACACAGAGAGCAATTCAAAACTATTGACAAAAATTAAGAAGATGAATTAAATGATGCACCATGTTCATAGATAGTAGACATTATATTGTGAACATGTATCAATTGTGTGTGACAAATCACACCCACATTTAGTGACTTAAGTAATGAGTATTTATCATAGCTCATGAGTCTACTGGTCATGGGAGAATTTCTGTTGATTTAATTCATGCTCAGCTAAACTTAACGGCTCTCATATGCATCTATGACAATCTGGTGGATCCACCTGCCCAGAATAACTTCACTTACATATTGGACAGATGTTTGCTTATAACTATTGGCAACAGATGGTGTAGGGACATTTGTCTTCCATAACCAAGCAGGCTATCTAACTTTATTCATGTGGTGGTGTGGCAGATTTCTGAAAAGAGTAAACAGTGCTTCTTGAAGCCTAACCATGACATTAAGAAACATTACTTCCACTGTATTTCATCATCAAAAAACAAGTTATAAGGTCATCCCAGATTCAAGTGTTATTTGTATCTTGATAGTTTCATTGTAAGGTTTTACCGCAAAAGCATGATTGCAAGAGAGGGTGGGAAATTGTGGTATTTTTCAACTTAAAAGGTATTCTTTCTTTCCAAATTTAATTATACCTTTAATGCAGCCCAATAATATCTTGTCTCTTTTGTGTGAAAAATGACAAGCAGATTCCATGATTCCTATAGAAGCATAAAGACCACAAAGTAACCCAGGCAGGCTTAGGAAGAGGAACCAAGCTGGAAATCCACACTCATGCATAAGAGAAACCATTCTAAAGATGTTTTGATTTAGATCATCAATGTCCCCCCAAATCCCATGCTTTCAGAGAAGGGGGTGATTGCATCCTGAGGCACTGTACTTACCGGTGGATTTATCTACTGATGAAGGCCTGGCTAAAAGTGCTATTAGGGGGTGAGGACTGGTTGGGGGTGTACCACTGGGGATGTGACCTGAAAGGTGGATTCTGGTCCCAGGCTCTTCCCTTCTTCATCAGCTTCTTGGCTGCCATGGGTGGAGAAGCTTCCTCTGCCATTCCCTTCCACTATGCCCTTTCCACCTTGGAACCAGCCTACCACACACTGATCCTCTGAAAACCGTGAGCCAAAATAAACCTCTCCTCCTTTAAGTTGCTGGTGTCAGGTACTTCATCCCAGCAATGAGAAAGTAATTAATAGAGTTGTGGAAATTAAGATTCTTTTATTGGCCCAAGAATATGCACCATCTTATTTTTAGTAAGGTGTTTGTGCAAGGCATTATGGAAATGATAATCTTTTTAACTCTGGGTTGATTGACTACTGATATAAAATGAGTGTTCAAATGTAAATAAAGAGCAAAATAAAAGATAACAGGAAGTAGGAGAGTTCTTTTTCAAATGCTAAGGGGATCAAGAGATGGACAAAGGGAGAGGGGAGGTAAAGGGGATGAAAAAAAGAACTGAGATACATTTTGTACATGGACCTCTCCACAAGAAATGCAAAGAAGAAAAAGAAAGTACTCAGGTATTTTATATATATATGGATTGGTGGCGTAACTATACTGGTGGTGTCTGATGGTTTGTTGAGAGAAACAGTTAGTGATTAAATTTTTTTTTATATTTTGACAAATTTTGCATTCTTATATCTAGTAATCTGAGCAACTTATGTGACGACAACAATTTGCAGTAAAACACCCAATAGTGAAATCCTACAATCCTGTCTAGTGAAAGTATGTGTTGTCTCTAATGTTCTTTTCAATTATTTTCTTATTCCCTTTAATGATTTGATCAATCTTCTATTCTTACATCTGGTAATCTGAGCAACTTTGTTGAAGATAACAATACGTAACATAACAACCACTGTTAATCCCTATCTTTTGGTTTGAAACCTCATATCATTTTTAATGTCCTTGCTTTGTTTTGTTTGCATTTTGTTATTGCTCTTTTTTTGTACTATTTTCTTGAAATAAAAATTTTAAAAACATTTTTAAAAAATGCAATCATTATGTGTGTAATGCAAACGTGTTCTAATACAAAATGAAAGCTGGAATGAGCAGTGATCCTTTCTTACGTTCTATACACATACACCACCAATCGAGCGACCTCAGTGATAAGTACAGAAAGAAAACAATACCGCTCTTTGGAAAGAGCATCGGAAAAGTTGTTATGCTCCAGGAATGGACAAGCATTTCTTTAATAGGACACTATAAGATTGCTAACCATAATTGAAATTTAGTCTATTGGAACATTAAGAATTTCTGTTCAGTTGACACTGTTAACAATGTGGAAAGGTGAGCCACAAAAGTGCTGAAGATCTGCCCCAACTCAGGAAGCTCAAAGAACCAAAAACAAACATGTAAATGAACTGAAGGGAGATTTCACAAAAGACAAAAAAAACTATATTGTTTATTTGCATATAAAATGTATGTAAGGCCTTATTTCTTAATAGGGAAATGCAAATTTAAGCCATAATAGATAGCCCAAACATCAAAATGACTAAGGCACAAAGGATAGAAAGTTCCAACATTGGAGAGGATGTAAAACTTACAACCCTTTCATAATGTCCAATAGGAGCATCTGCTCCTTAATTATTTTGGAAAGCAAAATTGAGACCAAGAAATTCTACTTCCAGTATTTACCCAATAGAAATACCTATGGTTAATCACTAAATACGTACATAAGAAGGTAGGTAACAGCTTAATTCATAACAAACCCAAACTGACAATTGTGCAAATATTTGCATCTTATCCCAAAGGGTCTGTCTGTACCCCAGTCATCTTACAACTGAATAACTTAGTGCCCGAACTCCAAGGCAGAAGGGCAAGGGTGAACAACATCATGATATCACAGTTTTTCCCACTTTGCATTCTTTTGACCCTCATTTATAGCCAGTGTACATCTCAGCGCTTTCATCTCCCAGAATTTATGGAAAACACTCTTAGCTCTGATTTGGTGGCTATTTTCCAACCAGCTACCTTATGCTGTTGCCGGTCTTTTGGGAAATTTGTCCTAGACTAAGGTCCTTTCTTTTACTGGCTACCATCAATAATGGCTCAACAAACCCTTTTAATTTAGAGATCTTTTGGTTTCTAGAATTCTGGGTTAACATCATTTACATACAGTTTCACAAAAGGCAAATTTACATTACAATGTTAAAAGGTAGAATAGTGGTCATCTTTGGAAGAATGGTGCCCTAAGAAGGGCTCTGTGGTGATGATAAAGCTGCATTTATTGGAGAGAGCTAGAAATCTGGGGAAAAAATGGCAACAAGCTGAGCATGGTGGCTCATGCCTGTAATCCCAGCACTTGGGAGGCCGAGGCAGGAGGATCATTGCAAGTTCCAGACCAGCCTGGGCTACAAAGTGAGCTCAAGGCCAGCCTGAACTGCATAGTGAGACCCTGTCTCAAAAAGACAAAAACACTTAGAAATACTCATAATGTTTTAGAATAGCAAGTAGAATATCAGAATTTGTGATGTGTAAACCAGTTCATTTCTCAGATATGGTTTTATAAACTTATTCAACTTTGTATGATGATAACATGCTGTACATCCCCACTCCCCTTGTGTTTTGATGCATTCACCAGTTACTCTGTAATATCATATCATATACTTGTCAGATCTTGAGTTTCAGTTTAATATCCCCTGTCTTTGCTGGGACTGGCATTGCCATTTTCTGTAATTATTTCAAAATAAACCTCATTAGACAACTTTAAGCCATAATTCCCAAGAGGAGAAAGTGCATTTTTTATTCATCATTTTTTCCCACAATTTAATGAGAAAGTTTCAATTTTTTTTTTTTTTTTGCCTCAGGAAAATAGGCAGATGAGTTTGTAGCCTTGTGCTGAAACACTCAGCTTTAGTTCTGAAAGTGAGAAAACTCAGAGTACCTAGCCCAAGAAGAAAAGTCTCTTCTGTCTCAACAAGCAACTGTTGTGTTCTGCTGTTGTGTCCTGTGTCTCCCTGGGTAGAATCTACTTACAGTAAACAGAGGAATATTTGCTTTATTTATCTTTGAATATTTCATTAAGGAATAAAGACCGCTTTGAATTTGAACGGGGCACATTTTGGAGGGATTTGGCAGAAGGGAGCTCATACTGCCATAAGCAAAGCATATAGGGCTTACACACAGATATACTAACATGCCTGTGTAAAAATTTAGTTTTCATCTATCACATCACCCATAGGGAAGAAATGTGACCTGTCTGTATTGTGTTCAGAATTACTACACTTGGTATTCTGGGATTTTCAGTGCTATGATACGTACTTTTATGTGTAGGCTTGGATTTTTAATATAGAAGCATTGAGAATCATACCTTAATATAACTCCGTGTACTTGAGTTGTAATAACTTAAGATAACTCATTATCCTAGGATTATTTTTTCAAAATATAAAAGGAAAGCAAGCAAAAGTTGAGCTCAGTAAGAGCTAAGTCATAGTCTGAGAATCATCAATTGCTAATATCATGTCTGTTATCATTCGGGTCTTTCCTGACCAGCTATCCCTAGAATTAAGTGAACACTCTGCACAAGAGCAAGGCAAATACTTAGGGCGAGGGGTCACAGGTAGAATTCATTTTTAATGGCCATTAGAACCTCCAAAACAGAGATCACTTTGCTGGGCATGCCTGTGCACATTTGTGTATCTGATAAAAGTTATTTCAGTTGAAATGAGGATGGGCTAAAAAGTATGTTTAAGGAGTTTCTGTAAATTAACTCAGTCAGTAAGCCATTCTGGGACGACAGATGTTGCTTGCTTTCTTCTCACCGGATATGTAAATAGGATGTTAAATATGTTTTGATAAGCCATATATTTATCACAGTGGATCTACCTTTGACTGGGGTCTCCTTCAATGTTTTTATTGTGAGAAAGAATGTAGAATTCACTAAAATGTAAAATACATGGAGACAAGAACTTTGATCAGTTTACCACTGCATGCCCATTGTCCGGAAGAGCACACAGTGAGCACTCAATAAAAACTGGATAATTCCATTCTACTTGCTTGCAGTGAAGCAGTTCTAATTTCCTCCCAAGATGCTGAGATCAAGAGCTGCACTAGGGATAGCCTCCTTTCATTGGTTCACTTCTTATAATTGCTCAAGAGAAGTAAGACTGCACAATCCTATTTTTATGGCCCTTATCACTTCTGCCCATATACTAGTCGCCAGAGCTCACGCACATGTCAGTAATGAACTGTAAGTGGCACGGAAAACTACTCTGCCTGTGTGTTCAGGGAGAAGAGGAAAAGGTTTGCTTAGCTGTTCGTCAGTCTCTGCCGTTGAGATCACTGGTTTTTATATTACGGAAAAGATCAAACTTCTAATTTGCTAATAGCACTGAGCACTCTGAGAATATTTGTTATTGTTAAGCATTCTCTTCTTGAAACTACTCTTTGATTGTCATGATCTAATTTTTTTATCCTCTTCCCCTTCTTTCTTTGGCTGTTCCCTGCAAACTCCTTTGAATTCCTTTATGTGCTCAAAGAGTCAAAGCCATGATTCCCAAGGGCTCCACTGCTATCTTTCTGGTCTTTTCACACTAAATATAATGCTTAGGATTTCTTAAATAAGACTTGCCCCACAGTTTCCCTTATATTTTGATGATTTTCCAATTTAATCTACAACTCTGCTGAATTCTGGACCCACGTGTCCAATGGCCTAGCAACTGTTTCGACTTGGAAGCCCCACAGGCACCTCAAATCCGTCACATTGAAAAACTAATCGGGGCTGGGGATTTAGCTCAGTGGCACAGCGCCTGCCTGGCAAGCGCAAGGTCATGAGTTCGGTTCCCGGTACCAGAAACAAACAAACAAACAAACAAAAAAAAAACAAAAAAAAAACACTAATCACTCATCTCCAGCAGACTGCTGTATCATCTACCTTAGTGAATGGGACTCTTTGGATTGTAATGTTGCATTTTTTCTTCTCATCCACTCTTCAGTGTGTACAATCAATTCGGTTATGGCATTCGAGAATTTCTGACTTCTAATATCTTTGTATCAATCATCTCTGACATCTTTTTTTTTGCTGGGCTTTTAAATCTTTGCTAAATAATGGCTCACTGGATCTGAGCATTATTTGCCTTTACCTCATTTCCACAGTAACAGCTACAGGGAAGTGGCAGGCAAATTTCAAGGCAGAGCAAGTAGAAAGGAACTAACTAATCAGGATAGGAGGCTATGCCTAGAAGTATAGTCTACAGGATGGATCCGAGTACTCTGGAGAGAACACTGAGGGTTGGGAACCCGTTGGGGCCAGGACAGGGCCCTCTGGAGATTCGCTGTGGGTAGCACAGTGCCCAGAGAGAGGAGATGGGCCGTGTGTTGGATCTCTGCTCAGAGCTCCATTCTCTGAACAGAGCTGGACGAGGATACAGGCTCGGAACGGGAGTGATGAGACAGAGCCCTAGCAGTTCATCTAAGAACGGGAATACTACAGCCATACAGACACTGGTTAGAGTCCCAAACAAACAGCAAATGGAAGGCTGGGATGTAATCCACGGAAAAACTCCCTTAGAGAAGCATCCAGCCCACTCTGTTAGCTGGCCAGAGTGAGAATTATCAAGCGGAAGTTCCAGAGAGGCCGACGTCTGCTCACCCTGAGAATCGTCTTTCTATCTGTTCAGCCGTCTGAATTGTATAGCAAAGAAATGGTGAGTGAGCTCCCGGCATTTGACAGGATTCAGGCCAAACCACAGGAGTGCCCTGAAGCCATTCCCCGGCTGCTTCCGCTTTCCCTGGCTGAGGGCGATAGACGATTGCAGAGCTCCTTCGCTACTCTCAAGCACGGGGTTATGGTTCATTTTACCTTCAGCTTCAAAGTTACAATTTTGTTTCAAATCGGGCTACGTGACACTCTCAAATTCTCCTCCCGTGCAGCAGATATTAATTTGCAAAAGTTCTCCGTGTGTTGCACTCCATTCCCTTGAAGTAGTAGTTTTCACTTAAGTCCTAAGTTTCAATTAGTCAACAAATGCATGATCTTAGTGTGCTCTTCCCTACGCCTTCTTCATTGAATCCAGCTCCCAGATAACCCAACCAGTTAATTCAATTAGATCGTTAGCTTGACTGGGAAGGTCTTTAAGCTGAACAGGAAAGATGCTGGCAACCTGGAGTGCAGCGTTCAAATCCTGAGACTCAGCTTTGGCAGATGGAGATGCATACGATTGGCCCTTCCTGGGAAGAATAGGGCCAAACTTCAGGGACGGAAGAGCTAACCCTGGAAGCTGCCAGCTGAGAAGGCTGTAGAGCTCAGCTTTGTTGTCAAATGTAACATTTGGAAGTGGTAAATCATCCCGGGAGCCGGGGTGCTTGGCGACCATGTTCCTGCCTAGGTTGCTGGCAGTGCAAGCTGTGGCTTCACTGTCTCATGCAGCTCTGATGGGGACGTGTGAGCCATCAGTGACTGATCATTTGGGGAGAACCTGGTAGAAAACAGAAAGTTTCCTTACTTTCTCCTGCTATAATGAAGTGAGCAGAAGCTGAATGAAATAAAGTTGTCTCATTTATTATACAGATGACTCACATGCTTTCTGACTCATGCCAGTAAGATCACTCTGCCACTAGCAGAAATATGCCAGGGCTGAAGAAAAATTGTGCTCTAAGAGCACCCCCACCTCCTCCTTTTCTTCCCCAGGCCTCGGATATCATGATGTTGTTCAGACTCGCCCTTCCGCCTTGGAGCTGGGGCGCTAAGTCATTCAGCTGCAAGATGACTTTGCGGGCTGTCGACAGACCCTTTAGGATAGGA
Organism: Chinchilla lanigera; assembly: GCF_000276665.1. Classification (NCBI taxonomy): domain Eukaryota; kingdom Metazoa; phylum Chordata; class Mammalia; order Rodentia; family Chinchillidae; genus Chinchilla; species Chinchilla lanigera. The sequence continues at coordinate 8,684,015 of NW_004955402.1, read as the reverse complement.
TGCTGTTAATCAGCCCGCTCGGTGACATCATTAACAGCTCGTGCATATGAGTAACATATTCTAGCTTTGTCATGCCCACAGTTTAAAATGCTTCTGTTCTCTCCATCCATCAGGTAAAACAAAGATGCAGTGGGAACCTGTTCTTCGGGAACAGATGCCTCTGTAATTGTGCTGTTATGAAGAATGTGCTGCCGTGCTCTGCCTTTTGTCTCTTTCCCATCTGTTTTCTGTCTGACTTGAGCAGCAGCCGTCTTCTCCTTAGCTTAGTTTTAAAATTCAATGTGATGGGGGCACTGCCAACAGTTTGAATAAAAGCAGAACGTAGCTGTGTGATGTCATCGTAATGTTTTTCCCCATGACATGCTCTGGGAATTTATGTTAAACAGGAAAAAATTCACTTGGATGGCCTTTCTAGACTGTGTGTCGTAAAATATGTCTCAGTTCATACTAAAATCTCAAACTAACCATACATACCTATTTAATGACAATGGTTTACATCTATTGAGATTTCCTGGGAAGTAAAGTTATGTAAGAGCAGATTTCTACTGTTTCAATTGGTTTTTAGTAAATTTTTTTTGATAGAAATAATAAAGTAAAATCTTGTTCTCCATGTGGTTTTATTGTTTTGTTTTATTCATCTGGAGATCTGGACACAGGAAAATGAAGTGATCCTTCAGAGGTTATGGGGCAAAAAGGACACTGCGGGCCAAGAGCTTGATTCTGATGTTCTAACAAACAGTTAATTCCATATACTTATTATTTCAGAAAACTATTCTACTTTTTCATGATCTTTCCACTCTCCTCTTGAAAAACTGAGGGTATTTCTGCCTATTTACTATAGCTGAAACCTCCTTTTTCCATTAACTGACCTTTGTTTTGTCCATTTATCCCTTTGGGGGGGCACAGGGAATCGAACTCAGGACCTTGTGCTTGCCAGGCAGGGGTTGTGCCACTGAGCTATATCCCCAGCCCCATATATCCCATTTTTATCTTCCTGGTGGGAACATGGTACATGGATTCTTGAAAAGGAGAGCAGAAAGTCATCTATTAAAGCTGACACTCATTTTCTTGCAGACTCAAGTCATGTGCAAGGTGCCTTCTTTTTAGTGTATACTGAGCTAAGTTTTTTAGGGGTGATTGTACCATAATTTAAATTTAGATTGTTCACTAGGGTAAATTAAGTGAGACTACTTATTGACCCACATCACATCCAATTAAATTCTACCATATCTGAAATTTCAAAAAAAAAAATGTTCTATTGGAATTGATTTCTCTCTCTCTCTTTCTGTGTGTGTTCAGGAAATAGAACTTCCTTAAAAGATAAGTCCAGTGAATGCCAGATAATTTCCTGTTAAGAAGTTTTTATGCATATTTGCATGGTAGAAACTTTGGGATGATACACAATTAGAAACTTTTTCAACTGTTACATAATTACAGCTGGGTGTGGTGGTGCATGCCTGTAATCCCAGCATTCAGGAGGCTGAGGCAGGAGGATTGTTACAAGTTCGAGACCAGCCTGGGCTACAAAGTGAGCTCAAGTCTGCATAGCGAGACCCTGTCTCAAAAAGAAAAAAGACCAAAAAAAACAAAAAAACACCCCCTAAACTGTTACATAATTAAAAATTCCCCTTTACTATATATATATTGGCATGCTAAAGGACGTCTTCTTTTTTTGTTTTGTTTTTATTGGCTGGGGATGAACCTACAGTCTCACAAATGCAAGGCAAGCACTTTACCACTAAACTATACCTTTGTTCCTCTATAAGACATTTATTTCTGAATTAAAATTTCTGAACTGAAAATTTCTTCTACTTAGTTTAGAATTGTTTTCAAAAATCACTATTAAAATGAAGTATATGGAGATTTTGGAGCAATATAAATTATATTTTTGGTGCTAGAGGAGATTATTACTTGAATAAATACTTGCTGCCTTTGAAACTAATGAAACTGTGAACTTCTTAAGGGTAGGGACTGAAATTATTATTATTTTTTTGTATTCTCATGGCCCAGCATAGGGCCACAGGGCAAAGTTCAGTCTTTATTGTAAAAACAGTGAACAAAAAGATACCGGACAACTGGATTACCTTGTACATGAGAATGTTCAAATGTTCCAATCCATATGAAATGGCACATTTTCCTAAGATGGCCGGTGTTTCCTTTTTGAAATAACTTTAGTCACCAGTGGAGTCTCCCTGAAAATACTTTATACTTATATTTATCTCACTGAAAATACTTTATACTTATATTTATCCAAAAGATAACAAAGCCAGAGCCATAAAGTATCTGTTATATCTGTCTCATAAGGAGCTACCTACCTCCCAGAGCTTTGCAGCTCTGCAATATTTAAACCTCAGGGTGTGAAGGGTAAAGGAAAAAGTCTGTATCCACAGCATGGGCTGCCCACAATCCTCACGCCCTCCTTCTACGTGGTGCTGGTCAAGGCCACCACCACCAGTGTGCTTTCTACAGTGGGCTCAGAGGCTCAGAGGGGAGATGGCACAAGCACGGCCAGACCCTCTGTAGCGGGAAATGACATCCCAGGTGTCTCTTGTTTGGATAATCGGCATATTCTAAGTTCTTTGCCAATGGACATGGAAAACACTAGCGCATCAGAGCACAGAACTCCAAGAACTGTCAAAGACAGAGGGCTGGATTGAGGACTGAGTCCTACCTAAGCCGGATCACGGCTGGAAGGGTTTTCAGGTGACACATGATCTAATGCGGTTTGTTTGATGAGCACACAGCAGCTCCTCTGGACAAGGAGGTTAGGTTCAGCAACCAACTCAACCTGTAAAAGGGGAGGGAACGTCTCCCTGCTGAAGCTCTGAGGTAGGGCTTAGCTGGGAACCACCCATCTATTCCCATGTGGCCTCTTCAAAATCTGTTAAATTCCATTTGTAGGGCAGTCCAACAGAAGTAAAACTTGCTACAGAGTGGGTCGCTTGTCCAGGAGGGTACAGTAAAATCTTTAGTGTAAAATGGTGGCATGTGCCTGACTGTTTGTCTCTGAACTCCGGGAGACTGTCAAGTGGGCCATGTGGAAAAGACAGACATCTAAACAACATGTTTGCTGCTGTTTTAGGATTCGCTGATTGTTAACACGACGGCACCTCTGCGGCTTCGTAAAGGTCACGCTGTCACATAATTCTGTCTGCAGAGTCTTGTGCTTGGAGGGGTGAGCGCTGGAGAAAGACCAGGTCGGCAGGGGAGTTTCAGCAGATGCGTTTATATGCGTGTATCGAATGCAGAGATGGGAATGAAACCTGGAATGCACTGTATTCTTCATTTTTCTTTTACATATCCGGTTTCATAGACTGAATCTATACAAATACAAAATAAGTATAGTTAAGCGATCTAATTTAGAAATGATGGATGTATTGACTATCAAATTTTCCTGGATGCAAAATTCCAAGCATTTGGAGTATTAGCCATTATTTGTTCTGTGTGTATGTGTGTGTGTGTGTTTGAATTGAAAGGAAAATGCAATTTAAAAATGAAAGCTCTTTTTGTTTTGTAATAGCCCTCCATATACATGGCTTAGAAGTGAAAACAGTAATATCATTTGATGTTGTTACTGTTAGGTAGTAAAGTGATTTGGTCAAAGCAGGGAGTGCGCATATCAGGGTTTTTTAGGTTTTGTTTTTAGTAGGAGGATGAGACTGTCATTCAAGCGAGCCAGTAACTCACTTTTTTTGAAGCAGGGTGTCGCTTCGTTGTCCAGGCTAGCCTTGAACTCACTCTGACCTGGAACTCTCAGTCCTGTTCCAGTCTCTCAAGTGTAATAATTCACTTTAACATTTTGCAACCAACCTGCCTTAGTGCATTTATGGTGCTATAATAGAATCCCCGAGACTAGGTAACTTGAACAGAAAACACAGACGTTTATTTGTCACAGCTATGGAAGCTGGGAGGTCCGAGGTCCAGGTGCCGGCGCTTGGCCTGGCGAGGGCATTCTCGTTGCACCCTCAAGTGCCACACAGCAGGGCAAGCAAGTTGGCTGCCTCTCGGAGCTTCTTTTATAGAGACCTTGATCTGTTTACATGGATGAACCCATGATGGACCACCTGGCTCTTAAAATCCTCACGTGTTAATTCTATCACCCTGGAAATGCCTGAATTTCCCAGTGCTGCCCTCTGCCCCAAATTAATTCCCTTCTTGCATATATGCAAAACAGATCCTTTCACCCCAATATCCCTGCCATCCTAATCCAGTCCCAGCACCAACTTTAAAAGTCTGCATCCAATGTCTTTTACAGGCATCTAAATCTTATTAACAGAGAAAGGGTCCCCGTGTCCTAATCACCTCTTGAGGGCCCCATACTTAAACTACTAACTTGGCAACACATTTTGAAGAACATACATTCAAACTATTGCATGCACCTCCCCTTGAATCCCTTAAACCTACCCTTCTACCACGCTCATGCGCACACCCATACCTGCATCTAGTCACCCACCAAGGTGACTCAGAGCCAACACCTGATAGGTGTGACCAAGACCTCATGTGATTGTCCGACCTGGCCAGTAAAATGCAGTGACTATGGGTGGTAGCATTTCAACCTGCCTCCAGGCATGTGTGTGTCTGTGAAGACAGGTGTTTGTTTTTATGAAGAAGTCAAGTTTTCTATGTGGCCTGCCACAATGGCTCCTCTCATAGTGTAGCCAGACAAGCCAACAAGTTGGACACCTCTGCAGGCCCTCCTTGCTTTTTCTGGATCAGCTTCCCTGACCATATTTCTGAACAAGTCAAGCAATTCTCTGCTTTCTGGAGGCAGCCAGAATGTTGCCTCAGTCTAGATTCTCCTTTAGATTAGAAGTCTTAACTTTTTCCCTCTGCAGCCCCTGGTTCTGGGCTGTATTTGGCCCTGCATGGTATGGTTCCACTGGGTTGGACTGGATAGAGCTACACCATGTTTGGTCTGCAGAACCCAACTCCTGCCTCAAGTACGGTCCTAGACTGGCAGAAGTTTTTGACAGAGAGCTCATTATTTATTCCATGTTTCCTGAGCACTTCACCAGGCTGGACTCAACCCCTTGTGAATGAATAGCTAGGCTTTTTTTGTCTTTTTGAGACAGTTTGCAGTTCAGACTACCCTTGAACTCACTATGTAGCCCAGGTTGGCCTTGAACTGCTGGTGATCCTCCTGCCTCAGCCTCCCAAGTGCTGGGCTTACACACATGTGCCATCATGTCCAACTGACCAGGAATTTTTATCTTAAAAGAATGACCAAAAGGTAAGCAGAATATCAACTTTAACTCCATTACCCATATGCTAGTCTTTCTGAATGTCTCTCTCTGGGTCAGTAAGTTAGAAACAATCACTGAGGACAGTCGTTGGGGTAAGAACTGTAACTTTCCATCAGCAGCTCTCAACATGTTGTCCCTTCAGGGAGTCCATGAAATCAAAACAATTTTATAATATTTCTAAAATGTTACTGCTCCTTCACTCTTTCTTTCTTTGTACACTGGAATTTTCCAGAGCTGCATAATGTGTGGTAACAGCTATTCTTGCTTATGCTTGTGTATTTTTGTGTCTTAAACCTTTCTCAGTTTTAATTCTTAGTATGTTAAATATCTCTGGATAATACCTGCAGACGTAAGTGCATTTTAGGATGCCCAATGATTTTTATAGGTATCAATGATTCCTGAGACAAAAGAGTCTGAGAATTTCTGATCTAGATTATTAAAATACATGCTTTGCTACTTATATTGTCAGAAGCAACAAGATAAATTACTTCTCAGTGTCTCTGCTCTCCAGATTTTGATTATTACTAAACCAGTGAAAGCTCTGCTCCTTTGCTTTTCATTTAGGGAAACAATAAGAATTCTCAATGAGATGAAGTTAGATGAACTCTGTGGTATTTTAAAGATAATATTCAAGAAATTGTACAAGAGAAACTGATGGGGCAAAGGGGAAAGGAAGGAAGGGAAAAGGAAAACAAATACATACACAAGATCATTAAGACAGTCGTACAGGTGGTTTCTCTTAGTTTATTAAAAAGAAAGCTTTGTGCTAATACTGTTTGGACAATATTTCATGCCTATATCTTGTACACTGAGTAACTACTATGAAGATAACAATATTCAATGTATGGATTATTAATACTCTATTAGCCTGTTTTGAAACTTTTTAATTTTTATTTCTATTTTTCTCTTTAAAATAAAAATGATGATACATATATAATTTAAAATAATAAGAGTGCAGCTTTAAATGTCGGATTGCTCAACCTTTGACAGTCTCTGTAAATTGTAATCTCTCTCTGCTTCACTTTCCTCCTCAATGAAATGGAGAGCATTCCGGCTGTGAGATATCACTGGTATACCAGATAACACACTTGCGGCACTTGGAACGCCGCTTAATGTACGGGGACACTCAACAAATGTTAACAGTTACCTACAACAATTACCATTATTTCTGTCCATTGCACTGAAAGGTGGCAAGAGAGCAAGATTTCTTGGAGCGGGGGGAGGTTACCGGGAAGCAAACTCAGAACTTTGCGCTTGCCAGGCAGGTGCTCCTGTCCCCTAGATCAAATTTAAAATTGGTGTCTAAGTTGTTTCTGTAGTGAATACATGTCATAAGTAATAAGATTTCCTTCTCTTTAAGGGTAGAATAGAATCCATATCTCTCACATTACCTTGAGCCATTCATCTGTGGATGATACTTATGTTGTGTAACTATTTAGGAAATAATGATGAATGCCCAAGCTGAAGTTTAATTACATATGCATATTTTTATGCATTCCAATTGGAGAAAATTTTTTATATTCATTAAGTAGCTTGAGTGAAACTTATCGTTGTTTTTCAGTTCTTTAGTTGGAGTAGTTGGGACTGACAAAGTTCAAAGGACTATACTGAAAAGAGATATTATAAGAATAAGAAAGAGGTAAGATAAGCATATGGACCGAAGATTCTGAGCTGAAACTTTAGGTTACCCACTGATTGGACTGTTTATTTTAACTCTAGGAAAAGAGTTAGAGATAGAAGTGTTTACTATGTATCATACTCAATTATTTGGAATTATTTTTAAGGTCAAAATATGCTTCTAAATTATGAACGTTCACTTTTAGTTCAATGTACAGTACTAAGGTTGGTGTTAAAATCCATAACAACACAGACAAATGACTTTCTGCTCCTAAGTCAGGTCCAGTTTGCTGAGGATAATGATTTGTGACACGAACTTGAAGAAGCTGCTATAATTGACATAGTCCAAAGCAGCAATTTGATTATAGTACTTGCAACTGCAGCTTTGTCTTAAACTAATTCCATCTTAAACTTGGGGAATGATGTCATGGTGTCTTGCTACATAGCTTGTCCATATATACAAATAAGTAGCAATATTCACTGACATTTTACATTTGAGGATGCAGCTGGACAACTCACATGGCTTCACATTCAGAGAATTCACAATTTAAACAGGGAAGGGGAATACTGAGGGTTTTGTTAGGCTGGAGTATGTCCATGGCCCTGGACTATCTGAATTTTCCCTTCAACTGGTCTCCGCAGAAGAAAATTCAAGTCGAAGTAGATTTATTTATTGGGCATTGTTCCAAACTACAGTGAATTTGTTGGCCCAGAGAGTAGTCCTTTGCTTAGCCTGTGTAGGCTTCAGTATTAGAATGAATGTCAATAAAAACACCTCTTTTTGCCCAATTCCAAGCTCCAACTGGAATTTGTGCTATTATATGATTTATAACAGTAGCTCCCAACTTAGAGTAAAGTACTCAGGAGGGTAGGAGAATAGGGAGTGGCCATGGCCGCTACTCCACCGCTTTCTTAGGCAGCTCTCCTTTCTCAAGGTAGGAGCTGGGCAGGAGAAGACAATTATTCCTTCCCAAATAGAAAGGAATCAGTGAAAATCAGAACCGCTCTACTGTCCAGCACTTTAGTGCTCTGAAGGCAGGAGGACCAGCCAGCCCCTCTGCTTGTGGATCTCTGCTCCAAGATGTGGGTGTGATCATTCACTGTGGTGTGTCAATAGGGGCGGGTAAGAACTGCCTAGCAGATTTGTGAGCTCTGGGTGTAAATGAGTGACATGTATGCCAGCAAACTAAGGCGGGGAGATCTACCTTGGTTCTGGATGGTGCCGGCCAATAAGCTTGTAGCTTGGACAGAATAAAAAGGGACGGAAGAAGGAGGTGCTTTCTTTTCTTTTTTCTTCTTTTTGTTTTTTGAAGGAGCTCTAGTCTTTGCCATTGCCTTTGGTTTCCAGTTTTCTCAGGCAGACTTTTGAGCCTTCTAATGCAGACTTGCACTGGGGGCTCCGCAGTGAGCTTCCAGGCCCCTGACCTTCAGATGCTATTGAATCCTCTGGCTCTTCAGGGTGTAGATGGCCATTTTGGATTCCTCCACCTCTCATCCTGCAGTTGGCTGTTGTGACCCTCTGTCGCTAATCCCAAAAGCCTACCTAATAAACCGCTTTGTATAATTACACACGTATTTCATATTGGTTCTGTTGCTCTAGGGAACCCTAATATAGCAGGCTAAGAAAGTGTTCTTAACTCACCCAAAACCCATCAGCATTTCTCCTGGAGGACAGACTGGTAGTAATACGAATGTAGCAAAGAAGTTTGCAGAAAGCTCTGAGCTTCTTTTTAACCAATAAATTCAACCAATCTATGTTAGTTTGTATGCTATAAAAATACCATACACAGAATAGCTTATCAGTAATAGAAATTTATACCTCACATCTCTGGAGGCTGGGAAGCCCAAGATCAAGGCGCTGAGAGATACCGTGTTTGGTAAGGGCTCCCTTCTTATAGATGGTGACTTCCTGTTGTGCTGTCACATGGTTGAAGGGAAAAGTGAATGCTCTTAAGCCTATTTATAAGGGTGATAATCCCATTTGTGAGGGGTCTGCCCTCCAAACCTAATTACCCCAATCCCATTACCTTAGGGGTTAGGATTTCTACATGAGTTTTAGGTTGAGACTGGTTTCTAATGCATACTACTAAGATCACAGCATAAAGTCAACATAATTAGGCATGCTAAAAATGCTGCCAGACTGACAAAAACACTCAGTAAGTGTGGGTCTAATAAATTAATGTCACCAGTGTACTGATTGCCTGCATCTTGTAAAAGAAGAAAGTATTTTCTCCAGAGCACATTCAGAATCCCTAGATGATACTATCCATGCCTTTTACTTTTAACTAATGACTGCAAGAATCTAAATGTCTTTATAAAATTCTCCTTATATCTCTTTGGTTCGTTTGAATTCACAGATGTCTCAATTCAGTTTTTCTAGGATTGATCTCATGACTGTCTTCTAAACCACCGCTTCTATTTTATATTGTTGATTTAAGTTTTCTAAGTGGGCAACTTTGAGCTCTCTCTAGACCTCCTCTCCTCCCATTTTCCCAGTGTAGTTATCAGTGTATGCTGCCATTTTACCTCTATCTACAATCTCCAAGTCTTATCCTCCAACTGCACTTTCAGTTGAAGCGTTCCCTTTCTTTCATGCAAACTGTCTCCTCTTGATGACTACTGCTTTCCTCCAAAGTATCTTCAAAAATGTTACCTCAGGGGCATGCTTTTATGACAAAAATTCTTCAGTGATTGTTTTAGTGTTCAAGGAAAAAAGAAGTAAATCAGCACGTATCAACCATTTACCAAATGTTAGTATTATGCTAGAAATGGGAATTATTCTGTTTTATTTAATCTTTATAATCATTCTGGGAACAAGTACAATAGTCCACTTTGCAGGTGAGGAAACTGAGTTTAGAGAAGTGAAATAACTTATCTTGGGTCACTTGCTTTGTAAATGGAAGGTCCAAGATTGGAGTCTAAGCTGAACTGATCTTATCCTCCCTGATTCTCTTTTAGGTTTCAGTTATACTCACAGAGTCTGTCAAGTTCTCTCGTGACTCTAGCTTTTAGCATCTACCATTCCTTTTCTTTACAGGCGCTATTCTTTCCACAGCTCCACTGGAAGGCTTCCTTTAGAACAAACGCCCTCTTTCAGATCTTTCCTGATTCTCCCAGGTTTCTTCTACACTATGTGTATGCCCTCATTATTGGCAGGAAAAACGCCTTACTGAAATGCCTTGTTCATTTCCTGTGTGATCCCTGCTTTCTTAGCAGCTTGGGAACTCCCTAGGAGAAGAGTCTGCAGCTTTTCAGTGGAGCGTGTTTAGAACACAGAGCAGGGACAATGGATACACGGCTGCGGGATGAGGCAATCGCAGCCTCACAGTTTGGCCAGTTCTGCTGAATTTTAATGCAAGCAAACATTCGCCTTTTGTCTCTCCCATTAGAATGTGAGATTCATGACAAGGATGCATGTGGTCTGTTCATAACTGTGTCAGACTGACAAGAAAAATCATTCAATAAGTATGGGTCGAATAAATCAATCTCACCAGTTTACTGATTCCCTGCATCTTGTATGAGAAGAAAGTACTTTCTCCAAAGCATGTTTTTACCCCTTTAGGTTAGTTTGACTCATTGATATTTTTCAGTGCCAAATATGCCCCTGGTACCATAGCTAGGTGCCAGAAATAAAAAGAAATATTCCCATATGTAAGGAGTCTACATTTTAATAGGTGGCCATGGTAGTGCAAATAGAGCTTTCAGGAGATGTACAGTACTAATCACAGAAATAAATAGTTGTCTGTCATTATGCTGATGTTTGGTTTCACCAAATTCCTTCTAACATTTATGGATTAGACAATGGTTCCCTCAGGGGTTATTACTACTCCCTCAGAGTAGTAATTAGTCAATAAAAAAGGGTAGTGACTGACTTGTGGCAGCATAGAGTCCCACAACTTCTGGCATCTATGAACCCATCAGAATTTTGAGACTTGAAGTTTTGAAGAGAAGATTTTTAAAAAAAGGTACGAGATGGGGGAGAGGAGAAAAGAAGAAAGGGAAAATAAAAAACATAAATATATATATACACACATGCAAAATAGCTAAGATAATTGTACTACTAATTTCCATTAGTTCATTGAAAGGATCATAGAGTGCTTATATTTGATCAATTTTGCACGCCTGTATCTGGTAATCTGAGCAACTACTTTGACGATAACAATATACAATGTAATAACCATTGTCAATTTCCTATCATCTTGTTTTGAAATTCTGTATCATTTTTATTGCTTTTGCTCTCTTTAAAAAACAATAAAAAGTTATATTTCAAAAATTTTAGAATTTTATAAAAAAGAAGAGACATCTTTTTTTTCATATTCTTCATTATCTTTCTCCTGAGAAATAGACTCTATAAACAGTTTTATATATGAAGTTCTGCACATTTTCTATCCGTATGTAAGTGTATAAGTATATATGTGTCCTTTTTACAGAAATAATTTCATACTAAACATGCTGTTCCATGACTTTCTTTCTCTTAGCAACATATTTGGGGCAACCTTTTATAACTCTGCATTTAGAACTTCCTAATTTTTGACCTCTATATAATTTAGACTTATAAAGTTAACAAATAAATACAAGTTCCTGTTTTAAAAAAAAGTATGAGATATTTGCATTTTTATTTTCTGGATAGATAAGTGTTATAGGGTTCCATTGCTATATCTAAAACAAACATTTAAATAAATAATCCATCAAATCAATTTTTTTTATCTCTGCCTATAATTGCCCTCTTGTATACTTTCTAAAAATTATAAGCAAGATGGCATTGATGAGCTTCATGACATTATTAAGTAAGTCAGGAAAAAGAGAATGAATTTTTGGTGTTAAATAAAAGCCATGGAGAAGGAAATATCAGAATTGTTAAGGAAATTTTAGGGCTAGTTGTAAAGGTAAAGAACAGCATTTCATTTTAACACAAGAATTCAAGCTGTACTCATATAGTATAACATTCTCAATTCCTGGTTTGTGGTTTAATTAATAGTACGGGCTGCACACAGACCTCTACTTGAACACCAGTTCTCTACTGTATTTGATCATTGACAACACGGAATTGTAAACTACTCCTAGGAAAGAGACCTAGCTCTTAAGGTGCTCACAAAATGTTGGTTGATGATGGTTTGATACAAAAATTAAATCCATGTTTCCAAAGCCTTTTAAAGAAAATAGCACATTTCTGAGTGTCAACTTCTTTAGGAGGTATGGACCTCAAATTTTCCTGCTTTTGAACATTTTCTTTTGTGTTTATTGTTTGAATGCTCCTTTTGCTGGCAGATCCAGAATAAAAAAGTTCTAACTCACATTCTTAATGCTAAAGCCACAGTGCTGCCAGCTAGCTTGTATTAGCTTAACTTGTAAAAGTCCCAAATTGCTGGCAGTATTGTAGCCTTTACAATGAAAATCAATGCGTTAAATTGGCTAGAACAAATAAGGTGACAAAGGGTAACGATGAGTGGCGGAAAGATAGAAAAACCTGCAATCTATGAACAACGAGAGCTGTGGCCGTTAGCTCAGCACGGCGGCATGATGAGGTGCGTGAGACTGTTAATTATATGTTTGAAACGTGGTGGCCTCAGACTTTATTGTTTTCTCTAGTGAAGTTTTAAGGAGGACTTCTTATTGAATACTTTGCTTGGGTGAGAAATCAAGATCTCCTTCAAATTAGAATTAGAGAGAAAGCCATTTACAAAAGATGCTTAGAAGATTGAGCTGAGCAAGTAATCGGAGCACTTCCAGGAAAAAGTTTCATTTTCAGCAGCTTGAGAAGCAAATCAATTGCTTATTAGCGGTGTAACTCTGTCAACAAGGTGTTCTTGATGCTTTTGTCAGAAATATATTCAGGAACTGATTTGATAAATACAAAACTCAATAAGATCTTTTACCATTGACTACTCATAGGTAAGAAACAGTTATATATCTTCACTCAGAGTCAATATTTTGCTTAGAAGTTCATACAGGATTGTGTGGGTGTGGGGTTCAGGTTTGGGAAGATAGGATTTCCATGGATTTCTACAAGTAGTTGCTTCTGTTGCTGTGGTTGAGAGCTAGAAAACTGCCACGATATCTGGGTGCAAATCAGAGGGTATCCAGGAAGGATCTGGAAACGACGGAATGGAAAAGAAGCCTGACCTACCCTATTGAGCACACAGTACCACAATGTGGCTTCTGAAGGAATAATGTATGGAAAATTAACTTACCTAATTCCTTATGCAATATGGCAAGAGCAATGGCCCGAGTTGGGTGGTAAGAACAGCCTCCCTGCAGTGGAAATGCCTTCATTCAAGAGTGTCCTGTCCAGTGGCAGGACCCAGGTCCACATCCAAATCTTGATAGACCACTTCTGCCTCGTAGGAACGAGCCTAAGCTTCCAGTAGAGACTCCAGAAATGTGTTTGTCTGGTCACAAGCTGTGGTAAATTTGCAAATGTAAGGTACGTAAACTTGCAACTAAAATTGGTTAGGGATCTTTTTTTTTTTTTTTTTTTTCCCTCCGGTACTGGGAACCGAACTCACGACCTTGCGCTTGTCAGGCAGGTGCTTTTGCCGCTGAGCTAAATCCCCAGCCCCGGTTAGGGATCTTTTCAATTTCCATTCTAACTTTCCCTTCCTCACACTTTCCTTTAAGTTGTGGGGCACTGGAGTGGCCATAGGTATTTTTGGGATCTGCTGCTAGGAATATTGGCTTGGGGAGATTTTGAGTTGCCTATAAGTGGGATATATTCAGCTAGCAGTGTGGTATGGAATAGTCGGTTACCTGTATGTTAGTGCTGCTGTCATGAAAGGCTGGAACAAGGGGTTACAAGCAAGGCCAGCTTCATGGGCCTGTGATCTGCATGACCTGTATGGTATATAATACCTGGAAGGGCCCTGCATACCATTTCTAGCTTAAATCTCTTAATATTTTTGCAACAAGAGTTTCTACACCTTATGTAGCCAGTTTGGGCTGCAAAAGTTTCCTTGAATCACACATGTAAGGCTATAGAATATGCATCACACTCAGTCTATACTTAGAATTAATCAAGAAAAAAGATGACTCTACAAGTGTTTGACTAATTCAGCGTTTTTCAGTGGTTACAGATTTTCTTTTTAAATTTATCATGGAGATGGTTAAACACAGATGTAGACTTGGATTTCCTTTAAATTTCCTTCCAATCTAATGAAACTTTCTGCACAAATAAGACAGTTCAAAGTTCATTTCATGAGTAAACTGATGGATTGAGTTCCTGAAAATAAAATTTCAGAGACTTACAAAAGAAATTTGAATGTGAAAAAGATGTCAAAAGTTGTTCAAAAATTGTTAAAGGTCAAATATATTATTTTCACTGAGAATGTGAAAAACTTGAAAAGTTTCAATAAAAGTAGTAAAAACATACATTCCTATTTTTTTTTTTTTTTTTTTGTCTTTTTGAGACAGGGTCTCACTATGCAGTTCAGGCTGGCCTCGAGCTCACTTTGTAGCCCAGGCTTGTTTTGAACTTGCACTGATCTTCCTGCCTCAGCCTCCTGAGTGCTGGGATTACAGGCGTGCACCAACACGCCCCACCCACATTCCTAGTTTTGAATCATGTGACTTTCATTTTAAAATTGATTTGCTAAATATATCTGGGAAAATTCAGTTAAATAGAAAATCAATAGAAATTATTTGGACATTTAGGAATTAATGGTGTGAAAATGATTTTCAGATAATAAAGCAGTGTTTCATTAAGAAGAAAAGAAAAATGTCACAAAAAGTAATGAATAAACTCTTGATTTAATAATCCAATTTTCAATAAGAATGAATTACTACATAGTTATATATAGTTGCATATAATGATATATAGTATACATTGTAAAAATTTACTTGATGGCAACAGTATAAATAGTGGAGCTGAAGGAAGCTTATTTAAACTTAACAAATTATTAAAGCTTTCCAAAGTGAAGACTAAATGAAATTTTTTTCTTGCCTTTAGAAATTTTACAAAATCTGTATTGTTACATAAAGAGGCAATCAAAGGGGTAGTGGGTGGAAATGTAGGTAAAAGTATTGCAAAGATGTATTAGTAAGTCAATTAATAAACCACTTTATGCTATTCTTCCTCATTTTTGGTGATATCGGTCCTTGCCTGTCACTTACAATTTGCAATTTTTATGACTTCCTTTTTCATTCTAAGTAAATATTTACCTATGAAAAATATAATTCGATATTTGTAATTTTGTATTTTTTCCAAAAGTTCCTTCCCTTAATTTTAAAATCTCTGGGTCTCACAAAAGTTGGCTCTGCCTTACCCTGTTAAGCAAATTAGTGAAGAAATAAAGTATTTGGTCTATTTTTCTGATCCTAGAGCCAGCGGTTTAAAGTGATACTCTGACCTTAAACCTAACAAAGATCCGGTAGAAACTTTCTAGTTGCAAATTAAATAGTTTCCCAGAAGAGAAGCATTGGTTCTCTCCACTAACTTCCTTTCTCGAACTTTGGGAGTTTTCTAGGGAGTTGAGGGTTTGTCAGTATACCAAATCTTTGCTAAATGAGTGGAGAGTTAGAGACTTACAAATGACAAGGCATATAATAACTATAAACATCACTTAATCCAAACCTTTCTTTGTAAATGAGGAAAGCGAGGTCCAGAAACATCATGCTATTACTGATCAATTGAAGAGGTGGTGCTGGAAAGTAGGTTACCTCTTTCTAGATCTTTTCCCGTTAGCTTTGCAAGTTCATTCATTTCATCAACTGAATGGTTATTACTCTGTAAGGTCTTAGAGACTCAATAGTAAGCAGAACAGCCAATCTCTGGGGAGCTTAGATTCTGGTATGGAAGGAAACAAGAAGAGTAATGCGTATTAAGTACTGTTGCAGGGATTTCAACCTTTATTCTGCCAACCCTAGTTCCTGACCTGTTCGTGCTGGATCTTTGTAAAAGAGACCAGCAACTTGTGGCAATTTTGAATTATACTCTGGAAAACTCTTTACCATTTTTCTAGGATGGCAGAATGCCAAGGACTCCAGCTTCACTGACAGCTGGTGATCAAGCCCTGCATCTTATTTATTGGGGGGTTTCACTGGGCTGTGGTGACTGTTGGAAACTTCTAAATGAAAGTTTTGCATAACACTGGATTTCTGATAGATTTTTGAAAGTACAAAATTGACAGCATACACCAACATTGTTTCTTTCTAATTGTATTAAATGAGCCTAAAATTCACAAGGTCTTGTAAATAAAATTAAGATTGACATTTGTATTTGTACAGACAAATAAGGGTGGGCTGGTTTGCATTTACTGTAAGTCAAGATATGCTCCAGAAAGCTGTAGCTATAGAACCTACAAATAAAGGAGGCAAGAATGAAAACAGAAGGACCAACTGAGAGACAGGAAGAGATGGTGTTAACTAGATTGGCTGGTGGCAGTGACAGAGAAGAAATATGAATGACTGGGCAGAGATATTTTGGAAGTTGAGTTGACCGCCCAGAGGATCGGGATCATTCATTCTGAATCCCCCTCTAAATGTCAAGATAATTGATTTGAAATGTCTGAGATGGAATCTAAAATAACAGATAACATTTCCCTCCTGGCTGTTTAGAACTAGCATCGTGGTTTTGGTTATTGGTCTGAAGAACTGGTCCTACCTTCTTATTCTGTGTATCGCATTAGTGTTTTAACCAGTTAAGTACTAGGAATTTATTGTGGGTTCCACTGTCTTCCCCAAACACTTAGATTGATGGTTTAGAAAAATGTCCTAGGTATTATTTGCCTTTAACTTAACTTCTTAAAAAAGTGTACCTGACAAAAGCGTGGTTACCCTTCATCTGAAATGAACACGAATTAGAGTCAGTGATTCAGTATGTATGCTCTAATCCTTCAGCTGAAATAATAACGTAAGAATCTTTTTAAAGCTATAATATGTTATATAAAATAATTTCATCTTGGTATTCATGAAGTCTTCTCAGCAAATTATGTTTTGAGGACAGGGATCCTTCTTCTGCTCTCTTAGCTGGTCTTTCTGTTTCCATTCTTGCTTCCTTATAATCCACTCTACACGCATTAGTCAGAGTGACCTTTACAAACACAAATTGAATTTGGCCATTTCTCTTCTTAAGATTGTATAATGACTCCCCTTCATCTTCTAATAAGATGCAAATGCCTTATCTTATCCCTCGCTTGTCCCTCTGGCTTCATCTCCTGCTGATCTTCAGCTGTTCTGCAGCCCAGCTGCATTTCCCTTCTGGTCTTAAGAAATACTAACCTTTTCCAGCCAACACTTCTACTCTTCTTCTTCCTGCTGCTTTTTCTTACTACCAAGTCCTTCCTTACCCCTGCAACTGTATATCACACATCTAGTTCCACGCATCTCATCCTTTTCATCTTGGCTAACATGTTTTCTCCAGAGCAGGACTTTCTCTAAAACGCTTGATGAAAATAGACCCAATGGTTATGTTTTATCACCACATTGATTTATTTTTCCCATTGCGCTGATAAAAATATGAAATACAAAGTATATTTATTTTGCCTCTATGGTTACTCATTCAACAGATATGTACTGCGTACCTGTTATATGGTCCCTCTGTGCTGGGCATTGTGGTGTAAGTGAAAAAAAAATCACACAAAAATATTCATGCAGCTTACATTCTTTTGTGGGGAGACACATGTTTAAAAAACCCAAATGAGTAAGTTACACAAGTATCCAGGTGTTACATAGTCTTTGACTTTAAAAAATGGAAAGAACAGAGTCAAAGAACTGGGAAGCCCAAACAATACGTGAAGAGAGACAAAGGAAGTAAGAAGTTTGCCTGCAAAGATCTGGAGAAAGGGCCCTGCAGGCATACGAAATGCCAACAATCTTGTCTAGAGGAATGTCTGGTAGATGTGAGGAAAAGCACAGAAGCCAGGATTCCAGGAGCAGAGGGTGTGATTAAGAAAGTAGTAGAAGAGATGGAAGATAGTGGAAATTGCATGTGAGATGATGGGTGGGTTTGCAGGTCTCAGATGAACTTTGACTCTTACTAGAAGACAAATGGTGAATCAATGCAGCTTGTTGAGCACAGAGGTGATGTGGTCTGGCTGGCTGTATGAGAGGGTCACTGTGGTGACTTATTTAGAAGACTGGAATTTCTAGGGAAGGACAGAGACCACTTAAGAGGCTGTTGGACTCAAGAATATGATTTTATAGGACTTGGAACAGGCAGCCACAAATGGAGGTAGTAAAAATTAGTTGGACTGTGGGTACATTTCGAAGATGTGATATGAAATAGCAAGTTATCCCAATGGGTTGGAGGTGATACATGAGATTCAGAAACAACTAAAAATGATACTAATGTTTCTGTCTTGAGCAAAGGTATTTTTGCCATTACCAGAAATAAGAAGATGCTTTGAAAATGCAAGTTTGAAGGGAGAGGATCAGGTGCTCGATTTTAGGCATAATGAGTTTGAGATGTCCTTTGATCACCAAGTAGGCTGGCCACTGAAAAGGAGTATAAAATTTGGAAGAGTGATATGGCCTGGAGACATAAAATTGGGAGTTAGGTGATGTTTGGAGCCATGAGATCTAATGAAAACACAAAGGGGGTGATGGTTCATGGAGAAAAGGGAACAAGAAAAGAACAATCCCTGGGAACTTTGAATATTAAGAGGTAAAGTAGAAGAGCTAATTTCAACATAGGAAACTAGTATATTAATCATATTTCTCACTGCTGCATACAGTACTTAACACACAATTTAAAGGAGGAAAAGTTGACTTTGGCTCACTATTTCACCAGGATTTAATTCACTGTCGGGTGGCTTTAAGAGAAAAACATCACAGTAGAAAGGTGTGGTAGAGCAAAGCTGCTTCGTCATAGCGGCTAGTAAACAAAGCATGGGAATAGTGCAAAAGAGGAATGGGTGAGGGACCAAATATATTATACAAGACCATCCTTTCATGACCCACCCAGGAATGCACAGAAGCATGTTTTATTAATCCTCTAGGTCTTTTTTCATCGAATGAAGTACACACACCAGAATTAACAGTGACAATCCATCCCTCATCCACTTTACACCCAAACACATCTCCTTAAATCGTAATCACCAAATACATACATTAGCAACTTTGTAATTCCACCTAATATAATACAATCCTGTATACACCTGGAAACACAATCCACCTTTTCCAAAATCTCAACAGTGTCAGCATTTTAAAGTCGGAGTCAAAGTCTCTTCTGCAACACAAGGGAAATTCTTAGCTGTGAACTTTTGCAAAATAAAAACAGAAGTTACATAATCCCCAAGTACAGTGGTACAGGGTAAATATTCCAATTCCAAAAGGGAAGAATAGAGCAAGAGAAAAAAAATTGACCAAAGTAAGACAAAAACCCAGAAGAACATACATTAATCCTCATAATTCTGTATCTGGCATTCAGGAAGCATGGTGTTAAAGTGTGAGCTCCAAAGGGTAGGGGCATGCATAGCCCTATGACCTTGCCAGTTGTAGCCTACATGGTCTATCTCTTGGGATGGCTCACTCCTGGGCTGCAGGTTCCCTCAGCAGGCACCATGTTTCTGGCATTGCCAACATCCTTGAGTGTCAACTGTACATTTGGCTTAATTTACACAGGTTTGTACACTGCTTTCCCATGGACCTCTTGTCTGGCCTTCCAGGTGTTTCTTTGAAATCTGGATGGAAGCTTCTCTGAACCTACAACTTCTACATTCTTCATGCCAGTGAAACTAGAATCACATAGATAATGTGAAGATCTACTGTCAGTGGAAGCAGTAGCCTGGCTCCCTTGGACCATGGCTTCAGTGTCTTCTCCATACTTAGATAGCTTAGGAGAGTGAAACTAACTCCCTAGACCTTTCTTGAACAAGAGTTGCATGAGCTCTCTTATCAAATAAAAGGTTAACACTTTTTTACCATCGAGTCTACAATGGATGACATCTTACTGATTCCTGAGATTCCTTCAAGGCATCTTTTTGTCCCTGTACAAAGTACTTGGTTTCTTTTTAACTATACTAATCACCTTAATTGTGACACCAGCCTGGTCCCAACTTCACACATTCTCCTTTTGGGTGAAAATTTAAGCTTTTCAAATTTTTCTGCTCTGCCTTTCCTCCTAATTTTCACTATAAATCTCGCTAAAAGCAGCCAGCAGTACCTGTATCACAGCCCGAATGTTGGGCTGCCTAATTTTCCTCTGCCAAATTAGTCTACTGCTCTTAACCACTTACCAGTCCAATTATTTAAATACAGGATGACTAAAGGTTTCATATTTTTTGTTATTTTTTTAAGATAATACAATAGGACATGTACAAAGACAATTTTATGAAATTTATCAATACAATAACCAACTGATTGAAATGATACGTGCCTGAGTGATGCTCAGGATAATCAGTATGTAAACAACCACGCTACCTGAGTGATATTTGGAGCTGTTAAGTGGTTAATATAAATCTTCTGCCAGGTCTCAAGACAGGACAAAAGATAGAAAAATTTTCTGCTAGAGTGCAATACATATGGCCTCTAGACCAAATGCCAATGAAGTCTTTGTTCCCAACTGAAACCTCCTGAGCCTGGCTTTTATGTCCACATTCCTATCATCTCTGTTGAGAATCACCCACCAGGCTCTACTTACTGAATTATAAGGCTTCTCCAGCCTGCATATCCATGTCTTTCCAAGTTCCTCCATCAAACCAGTTCTAAAGTCTTCTAAACCACATAGTTAGGTGAAGTCACAGCAACAGTTTCACTCTTGGACTAGTTTTCTGTATTAGCTTTCCAATCGCCGACACTATACTTGATATCCACAGCTAGGCAATCCAGTGAAGTTGACATATCAGGCTTAATGGTCACACTGAGAAGGAGACACTGCTGGGATAAGAATTTAAAGATGAGGGGCTGGGGATTTAGCTCAGTGGCACAGCGCCTGCCTGGCAAGTACAAGGTCATGAGTTCGATTCTCAGTACTGGAAAAAAACAAAACAAAACAACAACAAAAAAAAAGAATTTAAAGCTGAGAGAAGAATGAAGACATGGCATGGAGAGGGAGGAATGGTCATTGTGTCAAATGATTTTTTCTGTTTTTTTTTTGTTTTTGTTTTTTTTTTTCTCTCATTTGACTATAAGTTACAAGAGGGTAAGGTCTCATCTCTCTAACTGGGTGTTGGGTCCCTGATTTCCCGCACAGTGCTTGGTGCATATCAAGTGCTCAGTAAGTTTTTCGTGAAAAAAATTAAAGACAATTACACAAGAATCAATCAGGATGGCAGATGTGCCTGTAGCTGGAGCAAATACTACAAATTCTTACTAGTCACAGTAAAAATAAATACACTAACACAGTAAAAATAAATACACTAAAAATACTGTATAGTGGCTTCTATGCATATCAGGCAGCGAGCTTTGCTCAGTATCAAGACGGCATATATAAGGAACATAAGTATCAGTCTTGACTTTTATATTTAGTATTGTGTCCCAGCCCCAAGATGTTTCATTATGTATATGCAAACATTTCAAAATAAAAAAGGGTTAGCAATCCAAAATACTTCTAGTCCAAAGCATTTCAGACAGAGATTACTCAAGCAATATAGTGATAGTAATTTCTAACACTGGCAATTTCCAACAAAGTGTATCTTGTCCAGATCTTGCCCCTTAGCTTTAGACGTATTGCCATTGCCCACCAGAGGTCCCCAGGTGGGTAACTAAATGATTTCAAGCCCATTTCAAACCACCTGTACATTTCCTTTAAATACAGAAGCACTCCCTGTGGGCTAACAGCCGTTAATGAGCTGACATCTGCAATCTCTCCTCTGCCTCCTGCCACACCTTCCTTCCCCTTCCTCTCTGTAGCCACATAGATATCTTTACTTTTCTAGAAAACAATTACAGCTTTATTCTTTGCCTTTGAAATCATCTCAAAGACAATGCCTCTGACCACACCAGATAAAATGTAGCTCACCACATGCCATCAAGCTATCCGGCACCCAATCTGCTCAATTCCTTACCCACTCACCTTGTAACATTCTGTGTAATTTACTCTGTGTGTGTGTGTGTGTGTGTGTGTGTGTGTGTGTATGTGTGTGTTTAGTATTTACTGCCTATTTTCTTTTACCTTTCACTAGGAAGAAAACTCCAGAAAGACAGAGCGGGCTTTTTTTCCCATTTTTTCCCCCTCTGACATACCTTAGGCACCAAGCACAGTACCTGGAACACACACTGTTGAATGAATGGGTGCTTCAAAACTAGAATAAAGTTTCCATCAGTTGAGGAGGATCTCTGCACCATAATAAAGATTAGAAACTTAGGTTGTGTCTTAGTTATTTTTCTCTCATTGCTGAGAAAAAATACCCAATGCCCAAAATTAAGGAAGGAAAGGCATATCTAGCTTACAGTTTGTGGAGGTTTCAGTCCATAGTTGGCTGGCTCCAAGGCAGACTGGCACATGGCAGAGGGCAAACTTTCACAGCGTCAGAACACAGCCAAAATAACCAGAGCAAAAGGGAAGAATGGCGGCAGTACACAGCAAAAACAAGAGCAAAAGGGAGGAATTGCGGCAAGCAGACTCTTTCCCTCCCTTACACTGTAAACAGGCTACCCCCACCTAAGGGGCCTGTAGCTCTCACATAGTCTCCATGCCCTCCTCTTCCACAGGCTCAGGATGTATACAAAGTAAGCACCCTGGCTTCCTGCTGAGTCACTTAGCCAAACCTCTGGACTCCCCAAATTGACACAATGTACCAACCAGAACACGTTGAAAACAGCTGGATTACACTGATAGCTTCCACAGGGGTCATGTGAGGTAAGTATTGCTATGTGAAGCCAAATCCATGTAGAGTTCCACCTGTGTTGTTCTCAAGAGAGACAAGAAGAGACCAGCCAAAAACCTATGGGAGACATATTTTTGGTGATAATATCTGAAGTAGGATGTTAGGAAGGAGGAAGTTACAAAAGCAATTAAATTTTGGAAAAGAAAAACCAGATGGATGGTTGAAATAGTCAATTTCAAAAATAGTCAATTTCTTGTGACTGGAAAACTATCAGGAATGAAGGAAAAGCTGAGAATTTTTGAGTGAAAACTCCAATATTTTATCTTGTGCAAGAAGAGTCTGAGATGAAGCTGGAAGCACCAAGAAGATAAATAAGAGCTGAAGGTATGCAGAAGCTGTCCAAGCCATCTCAGAAAGAAGAGCTGAGGCCATGAAGGTCAGTGAGGTCTACCAGGAAAAGAGTGTGGAGCAAGAAAAGTGAGTGTCAAAAAAGAACTGGGGGTTGCTCACAGTTACTGGAAGATAACGTTGTTGAACTCTGCAGAAATGGAAAACCCACAAGGTTGGGAAAAGAACTAGAGAGACAGAATCTAGCTTTTAAGAAATGAAGACTGATTAAAAGATACTGAACTTAAAAAGAGACAGCTTCAGAAGTAACAAAAGAAAGTTCCAGTAGCATGGTTTCAGTAGTCAATTGTTAAAAAGCGAAGGCTTAAGTTTAAAGAACCCAGGCATTTTTAGGAATGAAAATTACAAGGTGGCCTTTTAAAAAATACTCCTAGAATTCTGCACATTTATAGGAAAAAGTCCACAAGGGGAGAGACTGATGCTCATAAGGCAAAATCCCCCTGGATAAAACAAGTGTCACATCTATGTTAGAAAGAGGAAAACTCCTAGAGTGTCCTCTTTCCCTTCCTGTTCTCTCAGTCTTGGTTTCATGAAGAGTTTGATATTGTGGGGACAGAGGACAAGGCTAGCCTGGTTCCTGCTTTCTTTGGAAGCAGTTCTGTGTATGTGAGAGCTCTGTGCAGGTTGGGCCAGTGGATAATGGGGAGCTGACACTGAGTGGACATAAGCATTATTCACAGTGTAAATCAAAACAATTAAAAGGCTCAGATGACATTATTAAAATAAGAGAATATCTGGAACTGTACTTCATTAGGACTGCCTGGAAATGAATGTCTGCTAGCACAACTTGTTCTATTAGTGTGGGGGAAGGTGATTTGTGATCTTAGCATTTTCATCAGAAAATCTTAAAGCATCTTATAAACATTTAAAAAAACTTCTTTGTGGACTTTCAATACAACATCAAAAACTTTAGCCATGTACATGGCTATTTTTCTATTTTCTAAAATTATTTCCAAAATATTAAGGAATAAACATTAAATGCTTGATGCATTGGTGAAGGTTTTCACTTGGGGCAGAGGCTGAAATGTATTTTAATACCACTCCTGACACACACTGGCTGAGAGGTCCGGGTTAATTTACTTAACTATTCTGTCTCTCCAAAGATTCAACACTGATGCATGCTGTTGTCTAGTCGTCCTAGAGGGAGGGTATTCTGACTGCTAAATCTAAAGATCTTCATTTTCTCCTATGTTAACTCAACTTGAACATTTAAGGCCAGAATGCCTCCATTGCTCCAGATCCATAAAAATGATGGATGAAATAAAAGAAGAAATCTGAGAAGAGGTAAAACTTGATGTGAAATCAGGATAAACATTCAAAGGACTAGAAGCACAATCCAAGTTTTGTAGTGATGAAATACATAAGATGTCTTGGCCAGTGACAAACGCGGACCCATGATGTTATAATGCAGCTGGAGAATTACTGCTTAGTGACGTTGTAACCATCATAACATCATAGCTCCTCCCATTAGTCACATGTTTTTGGTGATGCTGGTGTAAATAAACCTACTGTGCTGTATGTAGTGTAAAGGTATAGCATTACGACTGTCTAAATTTGGTGGTTAATCTTAATTGTGTCAACTTGATTGGCTTGGGATATGCATGGGGGATTGTGTAACACACTTCTGGTATGTCTGAATGGGCTATGGAGGTGTGGTTTGGGTGCTATATTTGGGCCCTTGCACTTTTCTGTCTGCTATCTGGCTGCCATGAGCTAAGCAGCGTTGCTGTGCCACACCCTTCTGTCATGGTGTTTCTGTCCTGGAGTCAGCTAACCATGAATTGAATCCCCCGAAACCATGAGTGATATTAAATTTCTCTTCAACTTGTGAGTGTTCTTCTGTTAACAGGTATTTTAAACAATAACTACTACACGTTGCTTTAGAACACAACATCCTCCTACATAACTGTATTTTGTTTTTTTTTTTTTTTTTTGGTTTTTCTCCGGTACCAGGAACTGAACTCACGACCTTGCGCTTGCCAGGCAGGCGCTTTTGCCGCTGAGCTAAATCCCCAGCCCCTATAACTGTATTTTGGTAGAGTATTTAACTTTTCTCTATCCAGTCCCTTCCTAGACTTCAGTAATTATTCTTTCATTCTCTTCTAATTTGAGTGAGATTGGCTTTTTAAATCGCTACCCATAAAAGAGAGCGTGCTTTCCTGTGTCTAGCTTATTGGACTTAACACAATGCCCTCTAGTTTCATCTATTTTACTATAAATGGGAGGACTTCATTTTTGTGGCTTAAAAAATTTCAGTGTGTCTATATACATTTTCTTTATCCATTCATTCACTGATGGACACTTAACTTGATTTAGTATCTTAGGTATTGTGAATACTGCTGCAACAAACATGGCAGTGCAGGTATTGTCTTTGATATGCTGATTTCATTTTCTTTGGCTTTATACCAGACATAGATCAGCTGGACCACATGGTAGTTCTATTATTCATACTTTGAGAAACCTCCATACTATTGTCTATATTGGCTGTACTAGTTTACATTACCATCAGAACTGTACAATTGATTCCTTTTCTCCTCATCTCCTCCAGGTTTTCTTACTTTTGTTTTTTGATAATAGACATTCTGATTATGGTGAATAATATCTCCCTATGGTTTTGATTTGTGTTTCCCTGATGGCTAGTCATTTTTTTCATACACCTGCTAGTCTTTTGTATTTTTGTGAGAAATACCTAATAGAGATCATTTCCCCATTTTTAAATGGCATTATTTAGTTTTTTGCTGTTGAGTTTGTAGTTTTTTGTTTAACTTATCACATATTGTAGTTATTATTTGTCCAGTGTATAGTTTGCTAATATTCTCTTATTTTTCAGATTGTCCCTTTATTGTATTGATTTTTTTTCTTGCAGAAATTTCTTAGTTTGATTTAATTCTACTTGTTTATTTTTGCTTTTGTTCCTGAGATTTTGGGGTCTTTTCCAATAAGTAATTGCCTTTGGCAGTGTTTTGAAGTGTTTTCTTCAAGTAGTTTCATTGTTTAAGGTCTTACATTTAGGTCTCTTATGCATTTTGAGTTGATTTTCATATGATTAGTTGTAGGGGATCATGTTTTATTTTTCTGCATATAAATACCTAGATTTCCCAGCATCAGTTAAAAATGAAGTTTTCCATTCTCCAACATGTTTTTTTAGCATTTTAATTGAGAATTTTTGTAGATTTATTTCTAGAACTTGTGGTCTATTTTGACTTCTTTTATGCCAATAGTATAGTGTTTTGCTTTGTAGTACAGTATGTTCTGAGATCAGGTATTGTGATGTCTCCAGTTTTGTTCTATTTGCTGAAGATTTCTGTGGCTACTTGGGGTCCTTTGTGCTTTCAATATGAATTTTAGGAATGTTTTTCTATTTCTATGAAGAATGCCATTAGTACACCGATGGAGATTGTATTGCACCTGTAAGTCATTTTGGGAGTATAGACATTGTAACAATATTAACTCTGTAATTTCCACAAACACGGGAGCTCCTCCCATTTTCCTGTGTCTTCTTCCATTCCTGTCAACAGTGTTTCATAACTTTTATTAGAGAGGTCATTCACATCCATTGTTAAATTTATTCCTAGCTATTTTATTTTTTGTAGGTATTGTGAATGAGATTAATTTCATGATTTACCTCTCGGCAAGTCCATTACTGGTGTGAAGAAAAACTACTGATTTTTGTATGCTGATTCCATACCTCTATGCTTACTGAATTTACTTATCTCTTCTAATAATCTTTTCATGAACTCTTTAGGTTTTTCTACATACAGAAACAAGTCATCTGCAAATGATGACAATTTGATTTGCTCCATTTCTATTTGCATACTTTGAATTTTCTAATTGTTTTGGCTAAGACTTCCAGTCCTAAGCTCAATAAGTGTAGTTAGTTGGCCATGGTAGTGCAGACCTGTGGTCTGTAGGGCCCACATTAAACTTTTTGTAGGGTGTGTTGACACATACCTCTAATCCCAGCATTCTGGGAGGCCCAGGAATGAGGACCTCAAACTCAGTTCCAGCCTGGGCAAGTTAGTGACTTAGTGAGATCTTGTATCAAAGTAAAAAATAAAAAGGCTGGGAGTGTAGCTCAGTGGGTAAGCCCTGGGTTCAATCCACAATACTGCCTCTGGTGAAAGGAAATACCCTTGCTTTGTTTCAAATATTAGAGGCAGTGTGTTCAGCCTTTCCCTGTTCAGTATGATGTTGGATGTGAGTCTTTATTATGTTGAAGTGCATTCATTCTCTCCCCAATTTGTTCAGAATTTTAATCATGAAGCAATGTTGAATTTTATTGAATGCTTTTTTGGCATCTGTTGAACTGATCATATCATTTTTTTATTCTGTTGATGTAACGTATTATATTTTTTGATTTATGTGTGTTGAATCATCTTTTCATCCCTGTGATAAATCCCACTTGATCATGATGAATGATATTTTCAATGTGCTGTTGGATTCAATTTACTAGTAATTTTTGAGAAGTTTTACATTTATGTCAATAGTGATACACTTTATCTGTAGGTTTTGTTTTTATCGTGTCCTTGCCTGGTTTTGGTATCAGAATAATGCTGGCCTCATACAATGAGTTCAGAAGAATGCCTTTATTTCAGTTTTTTGAAATTGTTCAAGAGAAATTCATGTCAGTTCTTCTTTCACAGAACTCAGCAGTGAAATCATCTGTTCCTGGACATGATTTTGTTGAAAACCTTCCTTTTACTGATTCAATCTCAAACTCATATTAATATATTCAGATTTTCTGGGTCTCGATTTAGTTTTGGTAGATTATGTATGTCCCAAATTTTACTCATTCATTTTATTTTAATTTTACGTATTTATTTTAGTTTTATCAATTTATTTTAGATTTTCCAATTTATTGGCACATAGTTATTGAATTGTAATTTTTTTCCCCATTTCTGATTTAACTATTGGTTTTTTTTTCTCTTTTACCTCTGGTTGATCTAGCAAAAGTTTATCCATTTTGTTTATTTAAAATAATCCTAACTCTGCCTTTTATTTAATTTTGAAGCACTTTTAAAATTATTGTGTTTATTTATACTTTGATGTCAGACAGAACTATGTCTGTTGTCAACATAGTATGGTAGGATTCAGGACCATGAGCTCTGGTGTGTTGACAGCTATTGAGAAGTTAGCTAAAGCGATTATGAAGTTAAAGTGGAAGGTTGAAGATAGTCCCTCATCCTAGAGAGAGAGAGAGAGACAGAGAGAGACAGAGAGAGACACAGAGAGAGAGACAGAGAGACACACACACCACACACACACACACACAGAGAGACAGAGGGGGAGAGAGAGAGAGAGAGACTTTGAAAACCAAGGAATGGCTGCATCCTAGAAATTGGGTCAGAAAGTGACCATAGAATGGTGAAGCACATATCAAACTTATAAATAGCATTGGTCCATCTGAATTGATAAGATGTATGGAGTGTAGGTCCAGTAATGAAGTGGTAGAGAAAGAGAAAAGGTTGTAATGTAAGGACACATGGGAAGACACTTGTTGTAGCAGGAACTCGAGGGAGCTACTGAGAAATAGGAACCCATGCAGGGAGCAAGTAGGTAAATTGGCCAAAAAATTGAAGAACAGAGAAGGTTGCCAAGGCTACATTTTTGTACAACATTGTAGGGGTTAAACCCAGCCCTTTTACATTAAGTGCAAGTGTTGCTTGTAATTACAGATATTGGTTTACGGAGAGGGACCATCCTGCATCCCTTTGGAGAAGGACCATCCTATAGCCCTTTGGGTTTGTCACTCATTAACATAGGTCTAAATGAAATGGAAATTGTTGTTGACAGTGCTCAGGTAAATCTGAATGGATTTCTAAAGAAACAAATGTCACACTAACTGGAAGTTGATGTGCTTTATACATAAAATCAAATGGAGGTAAAATTTTCACTTGAAAATGTATGTATAGTTATACACACTTCTTTTCACCAAATGAACTGAGAACAACTTGGAGGCATTGTTCTATGGCTGAGAATATTTTACTTTAATTTTCAAGTTTCTGAAAATTGATGATGTTCTAAAAGTTATCTTTATTGTCAGTTTCCAAGATTTAATAAGTAAGTTACTTCCCAATAATTTTAATATTCCATGGAAATTTGACAGCATTGTGGCAAATTGCTGAAGGTTATTATATAAGTTGCTCATTGTAAATTTCCTTAGAGTCTAGTTTAATTTTTCTTCTTTTTTGTTGAGTTGAAATAGCACTTTCTATGACTCAGATAATATTAAAAATTTAATGGATATGCCTGGTGTTGTTGTGTATGTTACTTTCCATTGTTACTTCTGTTTTTTTGGTTTTTTTTTTTGTTTTCTTTTGTTTTTTTTGTACCAAAAATTGAACTCATGATCTTGCACTTGCCAGGTAGGTGCTTTGCCACTGAGCTATATCCCTAGGCCTCAATATTTCTTTGTTTTTTATTTTAAAGAGAATTTTAAAAAGAACAATAGCAAAATGCCAATAACACGGAAAAAAACAAGACAAAGCAAAAACAATAAGAATGACGCAGTGTTTCAGAACAAAACGATAGAGATGAACAGTGTTTGTTATACTACATATTTTTTATCTTCATTAAAGTTGGCCAGATTACCAATTGTAAGAATATAAGATTGATCAAACCATAAGAGAATAAAAATAATTTTAAAAACCTTTAGAAATGATATAGAGCTTCACTAAACAAAATAGTAGCAATTCACCAAAGGTTGTTATATTGCATATTGTTGTCTTCAAATTAGTTGTTCAGATTACCAGATATAAGCATGCAAAATTGGTCAAAAAATTTAAGCATCAAAAGAAATTTAAGCATTAACTGTTCCTTTCAATAAGCCAATAGACATCAACAGTACAATTATTCCAACTATCCATATACATATATATATATATATATGCATATATTTCCTTTCCTTCTTTCTTTCTTTTTCTCTTTTCACTCATCCCATTTCCTTCCCATTGAGCAATTTCTTTCCCTTTCACAATATCTATTGTACCTTTTAGGTTTTATTTACTCTTTCAGGTTCTTACACTAGAGAGACAACACGATATTTACACACGTAGAACTGATTTATTTCACTTATGAGTATGGTCGCTCGTTGCATCCATTTACCTATAAAAGCTTTGAGCTTATCATTTTATAGCTGAGTAATACTCCATTGTATAAAAATACCACATCTTTTTTCTCCATTCCTCAGTTGATGGGCATTTGAGTTGTTTCCAAGATTTAGCTATGACAAACTGTGCTGCTATCAACACGGGTTCACATATATTGCTGTGGTATGATGTTTTTAATTCTTCTGCGAATATACCCAGAAGGGGAATAGCTGGGTTAAGTGGAACCTCTAATCCTAGTTTTGAGAGGAATCTCCACACTAATTTCCATAGTGATTTCACCAATCTACACTCCCACCAACAGTGATGAAGAATTTCTTTCTCCCCACAGCCTCTCTAGCATTTGTTATTAGTTGATTTCTTCGTGATAGCCATTCTTTCTGGGGTAAGATGGAATCTCAGTGTTGTTTTAATTTGCATTTCTTTAATGATCAATGATGTTGAACATTTTTTAATATATTTATGCACCATTAGTAACTTCTTCATCTGAGAAGTGTATATTCATCTCAGATGCCCATTTTTGGATTGAGTCTTTGAATTTTGGGGACCTGATATTTTAAAATTCTTTCTATGTTCTAGATAGAAGTCTTTTGTCTGAGGGGCAGTTGGCTAAACTTTTTTCCCATTTCATGGGTTTTCTTTTTAGTTTGTTGGTGGTTTCTTTTGATGTGCAAAAACTATTTAATAAAATAAGATCCCAGTTATTGATTCTATGAAGTTTTTCCCATGCCGTTTGTTTTTTGTTCATGAGCTCTCTGCCTACCCCTACGTCTTCAAGATTTCTACCTACTTTTTCATCCAGTAGATGTAGTGTTCCTGTTTTAATATTTAGATCTTTAAGCCATTTTGACTTCATTTTGGTGCATGGTGATAGGCTTGGGTCTAGTTTTAGTCCTCAGCATGTGGAAAGCCAGTTTTTCCACACCATTTATTAAAGAGGCTGTCTTTCTTCCAGTGTACATGTTTAGCCATTTTGTCAAGGATAAGGCGACTGAGTGTGTTTGTGGTTGTGCCTGCATCTTCTAGTCTGTTCCACTGATCTTGACATGCTTTTTTTTACCAATACCATGATGATTTTATCACAGTAGCTACATAATATAATTTCAAGTCAGGGATTGTGATACTTCCTGCCTTGCCTTTGTTGCCCAGGATTGCTTTTGCTATTCTGGATCTCTTCTGGTTCCAGATAAATTTTAGGAATGTTTTCTGTAGATCTGTGAGGTATTCCAATGGTATTTTCATTGGGAATGCATTGAGTCTATATAACAATTTTGGGAATATGGCCATTTTTACAATGTTAGTTCTTCTTATCCATGAGCAAGGGATATCTTTCCATTTTTGGAAATGTTCTTTGATGTTTTTTTTTCAGAGTACTGCAATATTCTCTGTATGAATCTTTTACTTCCTTTGTTAGATTGATTCCTAACTATTTCATTTTTTAGATGCTATTATGAAAGGTATGGTTCCACTAATTTCTCTCTCAGTGTGTTTGTTGTTTGTGTACAGGAATGCTATTGATTTTTGAGAGTTAACTTTGTATCCAGCTACACAACTGAATTTGGTTATTAAATCCACAAGCCTTTTGGTAGAGTTTTTGGGGTCTTCTGTGTAGAGTATCATGTCATCTGTGAATAATGATTTCACTTCTTTCTTTCCTATTCTTATTCCTTTTATTTCTCTCTCTTGTCTAATTGCTCTGATTAATACTTCCAGAAATGTATTGCATAATAGTGGTGACAGTGGACATTCTTGTCTTCTTCTTGATTTTAAGGTGAAAGCTTTCATTTTTTGTCCCTTTAGTATGATGGTAACCATTGGTTTGTTATAGATGGCTTTGATCAAATTGAGGTAAAGACCATCTATTCCTAGTTTTTATAGGGTTTTTTATAATGAATGAGTGTTGGGCTTTATCAAAAGCTTTTTCTGCATCTATTAGGATGATGTGATTTTTATCTCTGGCTCTGCTGATATGGTGTATTAAATTAATTGATTTGCATATATTGAACCATCCCTGCATTCCTGGGATGAATGCAACTTGGTCATGGTGTATAATCTTGATCATTTGTTGCATTCTGTTTGCTAGTATTTTATTGAGAATGTTTGCATCTGTATTCTTCAGGGAAATTGGCCTGTAGTTCTCTTTTTTGGTTGTGTCTTTCTCTGGTTTAGGTATCAGGGTAATCATTGCCTCCAGGAATGAGTTGGGGAGAATTCCTTCCCTTTCAATTTCATTAAAGGATTTAAGAAGAATTGGCATTAAGTCTTCTCTAAATTGCTTGTAGAATTTAGCTGTGAGTCCATCAGGACCTGGGCTTTACTTTGTTGGCAAGGTTTTATTACATTTTCAATTTTGCTGGCTGATATTGCATTATTTAGGATTTTTAATATTCTCTTCATTCAGCTTTGGTAATTCATATGTATCTAGAAATAGGTCCATTTCCTCTTTGTTTTTCATCCTATGAGAGTAAAGATTTTCAATGTAGGTACTGACGATCTTCTGAATTTCTACAGGATCTGTAGTGATTTCATCCCTTTTATCCCTTATTGCATGAATTTCAGTTTTTTCTTTCCTTTTTTTGATAAGAGTGGATAGGAGTTTATCAATTTTATTTATTCTTTCAAAGAACCAAGTCCTCGATTCATTAATTCTTTGTATTGTTTTCTTAGTTTCAATTGCATTAATTTCTGCTCTGAGCTTTGTAATTTCCTGCCTTCCATTGGCTTTGGGTTTGACTTGCTCTTCTTTTATGGAAGCAAAGTTCCTTTTACATACAGTGCAAAACCAGGATAATATGGTTAATATTGATATTAAAGCTCAAGGTTTTGGATTAGATAAATATAGGTTGTAATCCAATTCTTTGGGTTTAGTTCTGTAATTTTAGGTTTTATTTAATTGCATTAAGTATCATTATCCATCTGGAACATGCAGGTAACATGAGTACCTACCTTGTACAGCATAATTTTGAGTATGAAGTAAAATAATATCAAGCAATTAAATGTTGGGCACATAGGAAGTAACGTACACATTAGATATTACTTTACTATCACCATCAATTTTAAGGGCTTTTTCTGATACTATGTACTAGTAACAAAATCATTAATAGCTTGTTCGTATGTTTTGTATGTTTTTTCAAATGTTAATTTTCTTGTGTTTTGTCACATTCCTTAGTGATTAAAATCAGGTGGAATTTTAACATATCACCATGTGGGCTGAACATTTTCATTAATCAATAATCTCTTTGATGATAAAATGATCAGAGAAAGATCTAGACTTTGATTTTAATAGAAGCCTCTGATTTGAATGTGGGATCATATAATATATATTATACTATCTGATCATGACTATACCACTGGCCCCCTTAGTATAGTATCTGCATCCGCCTCTATGTCTGCTGTTTGCTTTTTATTCTAATATCAAACTATTCTAATAGGACTGACATGCAATTCAATTCTTTTAGTCTGGAAAGTAATTGTTCATCTTGCTAAAAATGATACCATTTTGGGGCTGGGGTTGTGGCTCAGGTACAGAGTGCTTGCCTAGCATACATGAGGCCCTGAGTTTAATCCCTGGTATTGCCAAAAGTAGAAGATAAGATAATGCCACTTAAAGTGCAAAATGTAATAATTTGTTAAAAATGCTAACTGCAAGACTGAGATAGTTAACTTTTCAAAGTAGTTATGGAGTTTTTGTGTGTTTATTATAGCTGTGATCAATATGGGTTTATTATGGGCGTACTTGCAAACCTGTTATCCTTTTTAATTAAAAAAAGTTAAAAAAATTTCACCAGTACATTCACAGTACATAATGATTACTTCCATCTTTTCAAGGACAATGATGGCATCTCATTCTTATTTTATGCCTTCTATCATAAACAGTATGGCCACATGTACACAGCCTGCTCATCATATCTCAGAAGTGGTAATTTAGACACATTGAGTAGTACAGAAGAAATCACAATTTCCCAACATCCCCAACCCCCAACACTACCAAGCTATATCAATCAGGGAATAAGTGGGGTACATGGGCTCCCTGATCTCTCTCTCCTTCTTCCTCTGGCTTCCTGCTGGCATCTCCCATTGTCTAAACACAAAATGAGACAAAGGGAACAGGTGATGATGACCACAGAGGGCATCTTCTTTGGGATCAGAACAGGTTAGAGAAATGGGGAGAATGGGCCTTAATGGTCAAGTAGATGATAACTGACGTGCAGTCTGAGTATCTAGCATGATTCTCATCCTTTTCTTCCCACAGGGAATGAGGTTCTAATGGTTTATGGTTGCATAACTCTCACAGCAGAATTTGCTTTGCCTTAAAAACAAAGAACACACTTTCTTCATCACACTGAAGCCTATGGGACTGCAAAGGATAACTGAATTTTTAGTGGTTGCTTGAAGGCACTGACATGTTTTTCCTTAAGTCATGAAATGGATTTTAACTAAAATATTCTTTCAGTGAACATTTTTGATCACTTTCCATGGATTATTCACAAGTCTTGGAGAATAGATACTCAGTAGTGAAGAAAACAAATAATATCTCTTATGTTATGGAACATACACCTTCATGGGGGGGACATGTTTTGTAAGCAGTTGCACAATAAATAATTTCATTGTAATGTAGACAGTGCTGTAAATCTAAAGAACAGGGACCTATGGGATTATAGTGTAAGAGGATCTGCTTTAGTTTGGGGTAGAGAATGTTTTGTAAAAAGCCTCTAATTGAGATGATCATTCAAGCATTAGTGAAAATTGAATAGGAAAAGGGCAAAGGGAATTAATTGATGAAGAGTGTTTCTGACAAAAGCGAATGCACTAGAATGACGGAGGCAGACTCATTAAAGCTCTGAACTCAAACGCAGTATCGCTGATCATAGAATGTGAACGCTAAAGAGGGTTTCCATAAATGATTTGTTTCACCCCAGCGTCTTTAAGTTGATCTCCAAGGGTAACTGCTTTTTTACTGATGGGGTCCAGTATCATGACTCCAGGTGACTTACGGGGTTATGATCAGTTAGAAATTGATACAAGACCACTCGGACTGTGGATGCTCCCTCTGATTCAGTTGAATGATCGGGCACTGAGAGAGATGCATCTATATATCCTGCAATTAAAGCCAACAAGTGCTTGCTGAAAGCGCACACATGAATTTACAGAGAACAATGTGCTGAGCTGAGAGGGGAGGCAAAGGCTCTGACCAACCTGAGGCAGAGTCTCCACAGTGTGGGTTGCAGGCTGGAGGGTGAGGTGGCTCTGTCTCCCGTGGTCCTGGGAGCCCTGTGCAGCACACTTGAGCAGCTCTGCTCAGGGCTCCGCACATCTGAAGAAGCCTCCCATTCACAGTCTGCATTTTCAGGCACAGACTGTTTGCCCACGCGCCATTTTGATTACACTGATGACCCAGGTTCTCTTTGTACATTAACAGTCTTTACATGGGGCTTCATCCGGGAATGAGTTAAAAATAGGGCTGATTTTATTTTTCAAGGTCGTGTTCACCTGCATCTTGGTGAAAACTGATTTACACATTCTTGAAGTTGGGGTTAGCACTGAGTCACCTTCTGAATAATAGGCTTATGAGTAATGACACAGTGTTCATTAGTAGCTCTTGGACATTTGATGAACAAGCCAACTGCACTTTGTTAGGACAACTCATTCTTTCTTTTTCTTATTGCCTAAAAATGGGCTGTCACTTAGTGAGAACCTATTTCAAGTTTAGAAAAAATAAAAAGATGTGGGGCTACAGCTCAGTGTGAAGGTCCTGGGTCAATCCTCGGTACCACTGGGGAAAAAGAAGCATGCAAAAATTTTAAGCATCTTTGTAGTTTTTACAACATTTTATGTATTGTTCCATAGTAGAGAGATTTTTGTGTGTGTCTGTCTCTGCTAGATTGCAAATGCTTGAAGAACAAACAGGGAGTTGTGCTTTTCTCTATATTGCTTACAGTACCTACACGGTAAGTGTATCATCCCCGAAAACAATCTAGGACATCTAACACCACATCCACGGAATGTCCCTTCTTCTGTGTTTCCAAGTCTCTGGCCTAGTCAAGGGGACATTGTAAATGTGTCTGGGTCACACTATGTGGATAAGTATTATCTGAGAGACACTGGGAACTGGGTAAACTAGTGTCATCTGTGAAACTATCTTCTTACTCATATGCTACCTCACCTGTTCTTTGAAAGGCTGGTCATGCAATAAAACAAAGCAAGCTAAAGATGTCACTGCTGTGCAGTTTAATCTATAACACACCTCCCCCCAAAAATAACTGGGTATCAAACACAGCACCTTGGAGAGGACAAGTGCTATAGTCCAGCTGGCTGCTACTGGATAATTCAAGTACTCTCTGGTGACTTCCCTTCCGGACCTATGCCTAATGACTCTCTAGTCCAGCCCACTGTCAGCAGACTCTACCCTTTTTGATAGTCAGTCTCAATTAACCCTGTGCTTTCCTGTTTATACCTTAATGAATCTTGTCTCCTAAAAGCTTCCTCAGGGGCTTTTGTGGTTGTTGTTGTTGTTCTCATGGCCACCTATGCCACTGGCCTAGGCCAGCTGCACTGTGGACAAGACAGCAGGGAGGAGGCAGTCCATCAATGTGTGGAAAATCCGTGGGGACTCTCAGATGCAAGCTCGCTGAGCAGTGCGTCCACAGAACTAGGAAGAATGCTGTGATCAGGCAACAGTGGAAGGGACACCAGACCAGAGAGGAGCCACGCCCCAGATCCTTTGCAAGCCGTATTTCCCACCCCAGATGAATCTTACCATTCAACGTCAGCACAGGTTTTTGTTTAAACATAGGTCTACTGACAAGAGTTTCTTCTCTTTTTTTCCCCTGAAAAAGCAGATGCTATCAAGGAGATGGGGACCAGAGGGAGGCCAGGAGCATGGAAATCTCAAACTGGGCAATCAAAAATATTTCCATTTAAACTTTGGTTGCATTAAAACTCTGCCCTTAATCTCAGTGTCAGTTGGAAATCATCACAGATTTAACCCCTTACCACTGGGGAGCCGTTATTACTTTTGGCAACCAGGAATACATCACAAGTCCCGGGGCGAGGACACACATTCTGTCTTCACCTTTCAGGTGGCCTTCTTCTCAGCTCTGAGACTTTTTCCCCTTGAATTTTCTCCTTCATTTATTTTTTACTTTTCTTCCCTGTAGCTTGTTCAGACCTTTTTATCAGCTCCTGTGCAGTATGAATGACATTCTTCCTGAGTGAAGGATCTGCTTTTGAAAACCGATTGTCTTTTACAGCAAGAGTCTACTGACTTTATTGCACAGTGTGTCTCTTCCCACAGGAAATGAGTAAAGAGGAGCAAGGGAGAAAGACACAGGACTCCACCCTACGTAGTTTCACTTGCAAACAAATTCCTGAGGTGTCTGGAGATTTGAGACGCTTGTACTGTGTTACTTCCTATGTGGTTGCAACGAACTCTAAAGAAACATCATTCTTACTCCCAAATCCATAAAATAAAAATTATTTCTTATTTCCAGCCATACTTTTTTTAGTCCTCTTTGGAAAAGGAAGATAATAAGCATATATTGATTTCTTATGCATTGTAAAGTGCTAGCCAGCATTTCATATTAATTCTAGAGGGGAGAACACTACTGATTCAGATTTGTAACTACCTTTTTAAAGATAATTTGGGTAGAGAGGATATATTGAAGACTTGAAGATAAACCCATTGGACCTATAGCACAGCTCCCAACCTGTTCAATCTATTTCTTTGGAATATGCTTCCTTTCCAACTATTCACATGCAATGCAAGTCTCCAAGGAAATCTCTCACTAACTATTATGACTCTTAGTGCACTTTTTCTTTCTCCAATTCCTGTAGACTTACAGTCTGTATCAAAAATTCTTGCTCTTTTCCCCTATTGGTTAATAATCATTATTTTGTCTTGGCAATACAATTTCATGTGCCTTGAGTTCAGCAATCTTAAGATGAATCTATAGCACATAGAAAAGTCAATAGCAGGCTTTTTAAGTTTGTGGGCTTTTTCAAGCATCTCTAAGGATGTGGAATGAAGGGAGGATGTTTATAGACACTGCTGAACTACGTGAGTAACCAGAGGAGTGTTGGAAGGCTTAATAAGTATATGAAGCTCTGAGTTTTAGCTTTGAGAAAATGTAGCACAGGCTGTATAGTTGTAAGATACACAAGATGCAAACAGAAGAATTCAGGATCTGCAGACAGAAAATAACTAGTAGGACCAATGCTGGGATCTAAACAAAGGCCACTCTTTCTAAAACCCTATGCCTAATTTTTTTCCAAAGGTCTGTTGATGGACAACTTGTTTGGAACTGTTCATGAAGGAGAAAATTACCTGATTTGCACGTGAAAATGGCTTCTACTCCTTTTGCATTTTTGGAGGAGAGAGGAAAGAGAAAGAGACAGAAAAATTTCCTAAACTGATGTTTCCAAAAAAATAAATTTAATGGCCATATATAGAATAGACTTATAAGCGCCTCTGTCCAATACTGTTGTAGCTTATGAAAAGAAGTGAATAACCAATTCTATAGCTACTTCTCACTCCCACCCCACATCAATTTATTTAATTAAAGAGTGGAGTAGATAATGCTTTACGATGGACATGGAAATAATAAAAACCCTAAGTAGATAGGAAAAGAGGAAAAATAAAACTCTGAGATCATGTTGTGTGCAGCCCTCTTGTCGCTGGGCACGACTCATTTCAAGTATAAAACGACCGTGCACACGTGCATGGGATGCAGTCACTGGCCTCACACAGTGAGTGCTGCTTGTACTAGTCCCTGTGCTTGTGGCACAGTTGCTTCCACTCTGTTTCTAGTCTGCTCACTTTACAAAGGGAACACAAAGAAGCTCGTCTGCAGCATATTAAACTCAGAGGAGAGGACTGACAGAGTTAGGGCCCAGAAGCCATTACCAGAATAGTGACTAAATCAGAGCGTACTGAAGTTAAGAACAACTTTCTTGCTAACCCAGAAGGGCACTAGTACATAAGAATTATTTTTAAGTAAGAAGTTGAGTCTTTTCTGAAAATACTAATAATTTGCTGGATAAAAATTACTTAACTATGTGGCTCAGGATTAGAATACCCAGAAAAGAAAGTATACTCCAGTATTCAGACAAGGTGATGCATACAGAACATGGACAACGGCTATAATATCCTGGTATACTAGTTCAAGATAAGCATATGTATTGTGCAAACTGACACATTTCATATTAAAATATTCAATAAATGCTCAAATTATCTGTGAAGTATTTTTCAAAATGCAGTTTGCCAGTTGTGGAGGTGATGAAATTAATTTAATGAGCCACAAAAATATTAAAAAACAAAGTAGGCTAGACTAGAAGATATAAAGAAGAAAATATTAGCATAACATTCACATGAGCAGGATAAATATTATTATAAATGTAGTTATTAGGATAAACATTTTTATAAATATTTGATCTGTATAGCTATCATCTGTCTACCAATCTACCTGTCCATCTGCCCACCCAAGCATCCATTCACCCATCTGTGGTGGTCTCATGACCCCCGTGGGAAGCCAAGACTCTGAGACTCCAAATTTGGGGAGCAAAGGCATTTATTCCAGGCCTGGCTGATGCAAACTCATAGGACAGGCCCCGAGAATGTGCGCCTCACAGACTAAGCACACTAAATTTAAGCACAAAAACCACAGAAAGAGGCGGGTATGGGGTGATTATTAGTGGCAGCTTCGGATTGGGGAACCAAACTCAAAGATTGAGGTGTCTTTACATAATTGGTATAGAAAAGCAGATCAAACAGCTGACGCATTGCTCTACAGTACAAGGACAGCTGGTTTTTTTTATCATGTCCTTTTAAGGGAACATTATTTTGGTGTAACACAACATGTTTATCAGCACAGCATAACAGTCAGGTCACAAAGACTCGAGAGAAATTTCACAGCACAACTTGTTTATCATGGCTACTCAGGCGCATACAGAACATCAATGTGGCGCAATAGCTAGGTTATAACACCATCCACTCATCCATCAGTTCATTCATTCACCTATCTATCCAGGTCCATATGTGAGACATGGTCAAAATGTTTCCCTGATAACTTTTATTTTATGAAGTGAATAATAGAAGACATTATAGTAATGGTGGTATTTTAGGTGATTATTAATAAAGGACAATAATTTTTTAAAGGTAAAAACACGAGTAGGGTTGGCATTGCAGGCATAATTAATAGCATTTTCAAGACAAAATATCTCTTGTCAAATTTGTCACTCTAGCAATGATAAGTACTATATATAATGTATATAAAAATCTGTGAAAACATTGTTTAGTAACGCTTATGAGCTATACTGCACGAGCTAATTCTTCTAGTTAAAATATGCAGTTCAATGGCTATTAGCATAGAGCTGTGGAATCATCACCACAATCAATTTTAGAACATTTTCCTGGCTGCTGAAAAAAGTCCCACACTGTAGCCCTCACTTCCCTCCTCCAGTCACTCTTCTCATCCGATGTCAGCCTCAGGCAGCCACTAATTTGCGTTTTTCTACACATTTATCTATTTTGGGCATTTCATTTAAATAGGTTTTATGATAGTATCAGGTAACTTTCAGAAGTTAAGTTTACCTTGCATTCCTGGAATAAATCCTTCCTCATCATACAGTTTTAAAAATGTATTTACAGATTACAACCCTCTGGCTTTATTAAGGTACAGTAGATAAAATTATATATATTTATATATTTATTACATGCAAAGTGATGTTTTGATATGTGTATACATTGTGAAATGATTAGATCAAGCTATTTATCATATATTTCACCTTATACACACACACGTGTGTGTGCATGTGTAGTGAAAATATTGAAGATCTACTCGGCTTGCATTTTTCCAGTGTGTGAAACATTATTATTAATTCTAGTCACTATATTGTACAGCAGCTCTCCAGAAATTTTCGCCCTTCTTGTTTAACTGAGACATGATACCTTTTAACCAGCATCTCACTTAGCACTACTTTTAGCCCCTGGCAGCCACCATTCTGCCTTCTGTTTTTATGAATTCAACTTTTTAAGATTCCATGAATGAATAAGGTCATGCAGCGTTTGGCCTTCTGTGCCTGGCTTATTTCTCTTAGAATAATTTCCTCCAGGTGCATCCATCCTGGAAACGGCAGTATTTTCTTCTTTTAAAGGCTAAATAGTACTCTACAATGTGTTTTGCGTGTGTGCATGGTGTGTGTGTACATATATTCTCTTTATCTATGCAAACATGATGTGTATTTAGATTGATTCCATTCTATCATGGATTGTGCTATTATGAATAATACTGCAATGAATGTATGACTACAGATATCTTTCATAGTTACCAATTTTATTTCTGCTGTTG
This sequence comes from Chinchilla lanigera, assembly GCF_000276665.1. Classification (NCBI taxonomy): domain Eukaryota; kingdom Metazoa; phylum Chordata; class Mammalia; order Rodentia; family Chinchillidae; genus Chinchilla; species Chinchilla lanigera. The sequence continues at coordinate 8,642,595 of NW_004955402.1, read as the reverse complement.
CATTTTGTTAAGTGCTTTTTATCTATATTTATCAGAAATAATGGCCCATAGTTGTCTTGCCATTCTCTTATTTTTAAATTTTTGTCTAATGATACCTTTGTTTTTTAAATTGCTGGACTGTTAGCAATTTTAATATGGCTATGGTCATTATGAATCTTTAAGTAGGTCCAAGAATTTCTTAAGTTTTATGAAAACAAAATCTTGTCTTAAATGTCTCAAGGAACAAATGCTCCGTGGAAAATGCTTTGTAAAATACTGTTATTGTATGATAAATAAGCACGGTATGTTTTGGGTCCTCGAAGTTTGGTATTTGCCAGTTTTTATATGCTTCAGGAGGAGGAGAAAATTTCTGAAATTCATCATTAACTTGGGATTCTTGGATCGAAATTTGAATATAGGGTTCTGGTTCCACAGTTTGAATCTGAGAATTTCTAATGAATCCTTTGGCTGTCTTCACGGGATCTGCAAGCTTCTCTTCCGCACAGATAGAGTTCACTTCTGGATAGGCTCTTTGAGATGTTCATGTGAACATTCTGAAGCCAGTACTGGAAAGCCCAGGTGGAAACTGAAGCTATTTTCATAAGTGTTGCTTTAACAAGACTTATTTCTGGCTTAGTGCAGTCTTTCAGGGGATATCTCTGGCTTTCCTATGACCAACCACTTTAGATTCCTAGTATGCCCTGCTCATTTTTTAAGCCCTTTCATCTTAGACCATAGTAGACACTTTCCGTTTTTCTGGTGCCACATTTAATTTGTTTATGTGTTACCTCCCCATCTCCCCCTTCATACATTTTCTCTGAGGCTTCATAGCAGTGTGTGCACAGCCCTGATGTATGGCCAGCCACCCATATGACCTCAAGACATTTGTGGTGGTCATTAGGCTAATAAGCATATGTGCTATGGTGTTGAGAGCTACACAAGTAATCAATGGAAAGTCACTCATCTTGTTACCTTTCCAGCCAAGACATTAACCATCTCAAGTTAAGAGTAGGCACAGCTTGTTTGCTCTGCTATTACTTAGCCAACATTGCTTCCTTCGCAGGCATTTTGCAGGAGAGCGTGTTCCGACACAGCCACCGGAGCAGGTGACAGAGCCTCTGTCATCTCATCAGATTAGCCTGACTCTGCGTCCTGTTACAGATTCCCAGAAGTTAAAGGTTTCATTTAAATTGCACTGGCATTTTTGAAAGAGGTCTGTCACAGCTTCACCAATATCTTTCAGGTTGTCAGCGAAAGGTGACACAGTAGGCCTTTTGCAGCTGCAAATCGTTTTCCCATATCCTGGCACAGAACATTCTGCTCACTGTCTTTCCAGTGGAACTGTGGAGTCTGTTCAGTAATAATTTGAATGCCCTATATTACTTCTAGAGTCCCATATTGTCATCTATCTCCCCCTGTCTGGGAATTTTCCAGTAATCACTGTTGGCCTCAACCAGAGAGACAGGTGCCCGGCGCAGACATGCCAATGCGATATGTTGGATGGAGTAATGAACTCCACAGCCTGTAAAGAAACAAGCAATAAATCACAACTGTTTTAAAAGAAAAGAAAAAGGAAGAGTTACAAAATAAATAATAGAAACTTTTTGTCCTGATTTGACTTTCTGTTGCTTTGAGACTCCCTTCCTTCTATGCTTCTTAGAGGAGTCCTCGCGTACTCCCTCAAGGTTTGGCTTCAGGACAAAAGTTCAAGGATCCTTTGAGAGTGGATTCTACGGGTTTGAAGTCTCCAGGAAGCTATGCCACAGAAGTCCATGGGATCCTAACTGCACCTGTACCTTCTGATAAGCAGTCTAGCGTCAGGGTTTCGGTCTGCTCCTTCGATTGGTGGTAGTTCCCATAGCTAAAGGTTCATCTGCACTTTTGTTCTCTCAACAGAAAAAGGAGAGATAAATATTAACTTGCTTCCTAGGATTTATTCTTTTATAAATAATAAATCCATGACCTAAGGGTTCCATATCATTTCAAACAGATTTTTTTTCTTTCATCCTCTAGAATATATTTGAATTGGAATTAACATTTTCAGAGGATGACGGTATTGACCAGGTGGAAATAACCAACACAAATGGAGATTTTCTAGTCTCTTTCTTTAAAAGTATCCAATGAACATCTTTATTATCTGCCTTTGTGAGCACTATATGTTTTTTAGGGCTTTAGCATACTGAAGAGTACCTGTCTCATTAGGAAAACATAAATTGTATTTTCAAAACAAAACCTTTCAGGAAACAGACCTCTGAACTGGGCAGGATTTAACATTTTAAAAATATATGCTACTTGATACAACTTTAGTTAAGTGTGAGAAGAAATACTTTTAACTCTCATTTTGTATTTGCAATGTTGATTACTATTCAGTATGAAGCATGACATAAAAAGCTCAAATGCAAAAAACTGCAGATTTCTTTACTTATTGGACTTGGAAACATATTCAGTTTGATCCAATAGACTCTTTTATATGTAGTTCACTCTTTACTTCAGTTGCTATGAGTCCAGACTTGACACACTGAAAAACTGTAAAGAATTATTTGACTTCTGTGTACATTGTTTGCCTAATTAATGGAAAAAGGATAAATGTATTCCTTCTTTTTGCCTCCCCCCTTTCATATAAAAACTACAAAGAGGTCACAAAACAATTTTCAAAATATTGAACTTCCTATAAATACTTAACTTCCTATACATTTGTTGTGATTACTTAATTCTTTGAAAAGTACTAGTTGACAAGAACTTACTAAAATTCAAGAGTGATTTATTAATATGCCAGAGAAATAGCTTAATTTTCAGAAGAGCATACTTCTTAAAACCTCTGGTACTTTTTTCAATTAAGTAAACCTAGAGTTGTATAAACAATAATAAAGAATGCTCTCTGTCCTGGGTATTCCTAAAAGAAAAAAAAAAGTTAAAACCTGGCAGATTGACAGCTTCAGATCAAGTGAGGAAAATTCATCAGCAAATCCAGCTGTCCTGGATACAAGCTGGAGGACAGGGACCAAAGTCTGCCAAGCAGTTGCCACTTGGGATATGGTGTTTCATTTGAAGATACTCAGACTGCCTGATTTGTTTATAAATCTGGGTCCAATTTCTTCTTCTTGATTATGGTAAAATAATTGAGGGTGTCAAGAATCTCTCATTTTTAAATATTTGTTGATTGGCTGTTGAATTGATGTGTTCAGAGATATTCGGATGATTTGCTTTGGTCTTGGGAAAATGGGTCTGTACTTTCCTTTGGAACTGTGAAAGGAGTAGAACTCCTACTTCATTCTGTGAGTAAATAGGAGAAATATTTTGGTTGTTACACCTTTCAAAATGTTCCATTAAAATGCAAATACTTGCCATTAATGTAGATGAAAGCCCTGTCTTTTTTTAATCAAACCGTTCAATGAAATTAGGAGTGGGACCAGATGTCCTGGCTTCACCAAGATATTTCCTCTCCCCATTTATTGGGTAAGCTCCTGGCTGATCAGTCACAAGCAGCAACTCATTTCTGTGCAGTGTCTCTCTATCTTTACTTGGTGCCTTCTAAATCAACATGAGAAGATTAGAAAGAAAGAAAAAATGTAGTCCACTGTGTGTAAGACTCAGAGGGTTTTTCCTCAGGGAATATTCTTCTTTGCATTGCTGTGTTCTCCTACAAGACGGTTTCATTCCTACCTGTTATTTTAGTTACAGGCCTGCTGAACTTCAAGCATCTTCCTTTCTTTGCTCACCAAGTATTATGACTCCTCTCTCTGCTTTATAGTCCCTAGTTTGTTCAGACCTAACACTTATGAGAACTGCTCTTTTTATTACTTGTGCTACCTAATAAAAATGCGGCAGTGACTTCCTGTGAAAGATTGAGGGATGTGTCTCCTTAGAAGGTACTTTTAATGGCACATATATATGGGAGTAGAAAGAGACAAGTCCCTCTTCAGAGCAAAGATCACGACATTTACCTTTTTATTTTCTTACAGCATCTAGTATAATAAAAAGACATATTGCAAGAGAGTAACAAATCTTTAGTGAATTGAACTGAACAGTCCTAGCAGTGTTCCTGATAGGATCTGACAATGGATTTTCTGCCTCTCTTAGAGGCGATAGGCAGCCTCAAGGTAGGTTTTGGATGCACAGAGCAATTACTGGGATATTTTAAGGGTTTATGACAAGCAACAGTGCAGCATATTTCAAGTAATCATAGATGGTCAGCACATTCAGCACAGTCTCACTTTTTCATTTAAGCAGACATCTACCAAGCACTGTGCCTAAGATACAATGATAGCCAAGACGCTATTTCTGCCTTCAAGGAACTCACAATCCAGTGCCCTTACCCTCATGTGGACTTCTACACATAAAGTCGTCTAGAAACCACGTTTCTGGTGCAGCTGAGTATGTCTTTCGCTTCAATATTTCAAAGCAAATCTTCAGTAATGTTACCTCAATGCACTTTGCATCTGAAACTATTGTTCAGGTAGGTTTCTTCCTGCTGTTTCTTTGTCTAGAAATTATTTGCTTGGCCAATTTCTGTCTTTCCTAGACGATATGTATGAATAGAATCCTCAGGTAACTGGACTCTCTAAACAAGTATTTAGTCTCGCTCAATATTAAGCTTCTTAAAGAATGGGTGGTCATCTAATGTAATGTTGGTTTTCTTTGCAATTTTTCTCAATTCAGGTTATTTCTGAAATATACAACGATGCCAAGATATTTGAAGTAAAGAAGCTATAAGCCGAATGTGTATGCCATGCCCCACTCACAGCTTGAAATCCTAATACTCAGTGTGATGGTTTTAGATGGTGAGGTCTTCAGGAGATGCTTTTGTCACAAAGACAGTGTCTCTGTGAAGGGGATTAATGTTCTTGTAACACAAATGCGTGAGTGCGCCCTCCCTGTACCACCATGTGAGGAATCAGTGGGAAGACGGCCACCTATGAACTTAGAACCGGTCCTTGACTGGACACATATGCCTGGGCCTTGACCTTAGATTTTGCAGCCTTCATGCCATGGGAAATAAATTTCTATCAGGGAGAATGTGCAACAGTTTCTCTTATCTTAATGCTGCAAACTTTCTTTTAAGGTAAGTCTTTTCTATTTCTCCTTCTTCACTATCTTCTCAGTTTCTCTTCACTTAACTTATACTAAGCTTCTGTTCCTTTGAAATATTTTGCTCCAGGGCTGGGGATTTAGCTCAGCGGCAAAAGCGCCTGCCTGGCAAGCGCAAGGTCGTGAGTTCGGTTCCCGGTACCGGAGAAAACACCAAAAAAAAAAAAAAAAAAGAAATATTTCGCTCTCTTTAACCTTCCTGTTTGGATTAAACATGAGAAATTTATATGTTCCTCAATAAAACTTATAAGCAATGCGAGAATCATTCTGCTAAGGCTAATTTGTAAAGTAAGAACACAGAGAAGGAAAAAGCTGACACAGAGTTGATGTAATTAAGTGAATTTGGGAGAAGGGCAATACAGGTATCTGTTTCTCAAATAGTAAAATAAGAAAGCAATTGATGATATAATTAGGTGAAATTAAAAATTAAGCTTTGCTATGTATACTCTAATGACCACGTGAAAAAATCCTCTAGGAAATGTCATAAAGAATTCAGGTTCCAGAGTTCAACCTAGACATTCCCTTGGGAAAAGTGCAATTGAAATCTTATGTCACATATTGAAAAGTTCTTTAACAAATAACAGTTAGGGACACTGAGGGACAAAAATTATCTGTCCTTTTAAAGTAACATGTTTTAGACTTTATCCTAGAATTACTGCGAATCCCACCGTTTGGCTTCCATATTTTCCCTCACTCAGTCATCAGATCATCTCTTCCTGGTTGAATTCTTGAACCTCCCTCAGCTTCTGTGATGTCAGATATATTTTGCAGTGGTTTAATATATGTACCTGTTCTCTGGTAATTGGAACATAATTCGTCTAGATGCAGAGAACAACAAGCTCTAGGCTCTATCAGCTCTGTCTCTCTGTGGTCACACTGTGTTATGGTTTGTGTCTGGATGTCCCCGCAAGCCTCACACTGTTACCGAGCCATACTAGTTTTAAAATCTGTCCTCAGATACACTCCATTGTCACATATTTGAAAAATATCTTCTATTTCTTCTGAGATTTGAGTAGAGATAGGAAACCATTTTTACCTTCTTAGGTAAGTGTAATATATGAAACTTGAAAATAATAACTATTTTCATGGTCTTATATTTAAATTAGCTATGGAATTAGCATATCATATAGAAGATAATTAGCATTATCACATAGAAGCTCAGTTACTGAAAATACAAGGTTTCATTTTGTTTGTATCTTTTGCTATTGTTGGTATTTTAGGAAAAGCGGAAGTGCCTGGTCTCTGATGTCCAGAGCAAAGTGTAATAATTAGAGATAACTAGTAAGGCGGGTGGGTGGTGTGTTTCTCACATGTTTTCCAACTTTCCAAAAAGTAAAAACTTTTATTTATTTTTGTATTAAAAATAACAGAGTTTTCAAAAGTATATCACACCCTTGAAGAGGGTAAAAATAATAAAAAGAAACATTAGAAATGATACAGAGCTTCACTAGACAAGATGGTAGAAATTTTCCAGTGGTTGTTATACTGCATATTGTATCGTTCTGTTTTGAAACCCTGTATCATTTTTATCGTTTGTGTTTTGTTTTGTTTTTGTCTATGTTGATGTTATTTTGTTATTTTTAAAAATTCTTTTTAAAGTAAAAAAAGAGTATATTGCAGCACAGGACACAAAACCTCATTCTACTGCTAGACAATGACTTGTTTAAAAATTGCAAATTTCCATTGAATATTATCAATATTGAATTGAAATGCAATGTGAAAGGTAGGAGCAAAATTTATCAACCAAGTATGGAGCAGAAATTGGCATGTGCAATTGACCAGGCTACTTTATTTTATTTTATTTTTATTATTATTGGGTTTTTTTTGCCTTTTTTGAGACAGGGTCTCGCTATGCAGCTCAGGCTGGCCTTGAGCTCACTTTATAGTCCAGGCTGGTGTTGAACTCAGAACAGTCCTCCTACCTCAGCCTACCGGGTCGTGGGATTACAGAAATGCACCACCAGGCCCTGTCTGATCAGGTTACTTTAATAGTAAGTGTCACGTCTGCTTGTAATTTTACCATATGATACTTATAATTATATACATGTTCTGTGCATATTTTCTACTATTCTTAATATTTTAATAATCTGTGTTTTACTGACTTATACCATACTAACTATAAAAATTTGAATATGGTATCAAGATAAATATTAACATATTTACAAATATTCATAAGACTTCCAAATTCAACTGATGGTATCAATTGAGATTTTCATAGCGCAGAACTAAGTTTATTGCTGGGACCAATATTGTGAGCTTTCGTCTAGGCTTCTTTTCCTTTTGGAACTTCTTAGATATGATGAACCATGCAACCCCAAATTTAGCTTTAAAGGAGCAGTTAAACTTAGAGTTAAACTGTAATATTTTAAGTAGTCTTTATACAGACTTATAAAAGTTGGATATGAAATTACCAAAAATGTGATGTTCTATTTAAAGCTAATTATTCTGCCAAAAAATTACATGATAAATTAAAATTCTGTGTTAGAGAAATGGCTCTGGTGGTAGAAAATTAAAATATATAATTAAGTCAACATTAAAATTTTAGAGTAGTTGAATTTATGATACCAAATAATTATCAGCTAAACAAAATAGATTAGAAGATAATGTAAATGAAATCATTATTGATACTTTATAACAGAAAATATCAGTGTAGCAAATATGATAAAAATCACTACATCTATCACTATGCGTCTGTGAGTTTTCTCATGTTGTGGGAGATGAGACTAAATTAAGCTAAATGAAAGAGTTCATTTTTCGGAGTACAAAATTATCCCTATAAACGATTCACACTGAAGTAACAGAGATCCTGACGTTACAGAATTTGGTGATGTTGACTGTGCTTCCTCAACCTAACAATGGGATGACTTGTCATGAAATTCACCAAAAGCTATTTTAATACAAATACAAACAAAAATATTTTTATTTCATTGATGGTGAAGAGATGTTTAGTACTGATTTAAAAAGGATTGAGAGAAATTCACTGCTAAAAATTGGGTTTGGTTTTAATAAAATGGTAGATTAAAATAGCACTACTGGAAGAAAGAAAAAATCAAATGGCGTGGCAGCAAAGTAAGGGAGAATTAGTCACAGTCTCTCACATACATGGCCACCCACAGCTTTTGGACACTGCAATAATACAGGTCAAGGATGAAGAGTTAGTACTCCAGAGCACTTAAATACTGTCTGTTCTTTTGAAGATCCTTATGAAGTAATTTTAAAACAGTGGCAAGTGTTTCAGATTTTTTAAATGAAAGTAAAGCACGACAATTAGAAATCTAGGTGGCTTATAAAGAGTACTGTGTTATTGTGAACTATCAGTTGTAGTTAAGAAATTTTTGGAGATGCTTCAAAAATTGAAATTTGAGGACCTGGAGTACAGCTCAGCAGTAGAGCACTTCCCTAGCATGGCAAAGGCCTGTGTTTAAGTCACAGCATCACAAAAGTTAAGTATAAAAAAATTAGGAGTTGCATTAAATGATTTTTAAATATGTATGATAGTGAGTAGAATGTTTGACAATAATGATTTTTTAACTTGAGTTTTGTTTGAACTGTAACCCTTCAGAGAATCAACTGAAAGTTATAGGCCTCTTCTCATGAAATACATGTGCTTAATCCTACATAAGAAACAGCATAGAATAAATTTTATTATACTGAAAATTTATTTTAAATATGAAGACAGTGTCTAGTGAAACCTCATTGTTTGTAAAGACTGTTTTAATTTTTTCCAAGAAAAAAAATTAATGGCAAATATAAATACATAAACACAAATTCTGAGGCTAGAATGAAATAAAATAACTTGCATCTCTTTTATTTGGCTATTCCTGAGTTGTATCCTTTACGACAAGGTGGGAAGAGTAAAAAAAGTGTAAATACAAAGTAAAGTGCTTTCTTGAGTTCTGTGAGTCTTCTAGAACATTATCACCTCTGAGGCAGGGGTCACGGGAAGTCAAACTTGGGGCCAGTTGTTGAGAAGGAGAGGTGGAAACACATGGAAACACAGCCCTGGGGCCGGTCTTGTCTGACTGACACATGTGGGGTCCGCAGGAAGTCTGAGACGTTAGTGTCTCAGGAGTGAGCAAAAAAATGGTATGTATTTAGATATAAGTATTCAGTAAAAGACACATTGCCATTAACTCCCCTCAAAATACACTTCCTCTCCAAATGCACTTATCCCACCCTTCTTCCCGTCTTCAGAAGCAGCTCTAGAAGTCGTCTTCCATGAGTGGCTTTAGTTGCCCTGTGGTGTCTGCCTCCATGTCCTGAATTGATTCAGACTGTATCATTTTGACTTTGGGAAGAGCCAGAAGTCAGACAGTGTCAGATCTGGCGAATAAGGTAGCTGAGGTCATGCCATAATACTTTGACGAGCCTGCTTCTATTGGGTGGCACTCAGCAGCAGCATTCACTATATTAAAACAAAGTGGCAAAAAATTGTGTAAGCATGTTTGAAACATGGGGCATTTTGAGGGAGATTAATGGCAGCGTATCTTTTACTCCTTATATGTGTATAACTCTGTGTGTGTTTGTGTGTACATGTATATGAAGATCATTTTGCAGGTTTGGTTTTGTACTATCTTTATCAAGATTTATTGTCATAGTGCTACAGCCTTTGTAAAATAAATTGTGAAATGTTCTATCTTTTTATATGCTCTGGAAGAATTTATATGCTATGGGAATTATGAGCTCCTTCAAAATTTGAAAGAACTGATCCATAAGTCATACAGCCTTTGAGCTTATTTTAGAGAAAAGCGCTTGACTCATGGAGAGGTTTTAGGTTTTTGTCTCCACTATTACAAAGCTATTTGGGTTTTCTATTCCCTATGAGTAAATCACAGAAACTTATACATTTAGAGTTTTCAAGTTCTTTAGAACAGTGTTTTAAATAATAGTGGATTATTTATAATAAATACATATATTATAATAATTATAATCTTTACAATATTTTATTATATATTATATGGTATTTATAACCTTTTAAAATTAGATTTGTGTTTATTTAATCCCATCGAAGAACCAGTTCTTATTTATAAATTATACTATTTCTTTTAAAGTTTTCAAAAAAATTTTAAAACATTTACTAATTCACTGATTAGAATTTCTATAATTTGCCTCTGTAAAACTTATTTACATCAGCTTTTAGTTTTCAAACAGTATAAGAATCTACAACACACTAAAAGACTCTGACTACAGTTTTGTGGTACACTGTGTTGCTAGCATTTTCTAAGCAGCATATAATTGGGGTTTTTGACTATGTACTTCATCTGATAAATATATATGTTTAATTGTTATAGTTTAATTTAACTTTTGTTCATTTACATTATTTTTTGCAGATTACTCATAGATTATTTTCTACTTCAGGAGATTTAACAAAGATTTTTAGAGACTTAACATGATAAAAACTTTATCTGTACCAATCCATGAACTTTGGGATAAAAGCATATTTTCTCTGTTGTATATAAATAGCATTTAGCTACTTTGTTATATGATTTAACATAATATAGTATAATAACTATTGTGATTTAATGAACTAGCAACGTTATTATGTATATTATATTTATATATTCAAATGAGTTTATTTACATATGTATTATGTATTACTAAAACCCACATTATTATTGTATTGCTTTCTACTAGCTGAGTGAAAAGCGAGTGCACATTATCCAACTTCTTTCTGTCTGGGGCCAGCTTTCCCCCGCACTGCTGTCACGCCTTTGCTTAATGGGGTTTCCTCCTGGGGTCTGGCAGGTCGTTTATCGCTGCTTTTCCTTCCCAGCACCGTTAGTATTTTTCATCTCAGAGTTGTTCCTTGAATATTTCATTGAGCATGGGCAAGGGTACATGAAGTGATGTGAGCTCCTTTTCTTTGTGTTTCTTCTCACGCTGTCCCCGCCGCCAAACACAGTGCCTCTCCCACCGCCACGAGTGTGACGTATCTGTGGAGTGAGTGAGTACTGAAAGGTCCCACAGCACTCTTCCTAAATTTAACATAATGCTAGTGTTGGTGCCTTCGTGCTGTCTCAGTTGTTACCTTCGCTAATAACCCCTGGATTATTTGAAAATACAAAATTCCATTGTGTCACTCATTAGCTGGCCCTAGTAATTTTAACTAATAGTGCGATTCCTTGGTCAGCTTGGGTTACCCTAACAAACATTATTTCTTAACATAAGTCTCTGACCTAACAAAAATTTATTTTTCACATTTCTGGAGGCTAGGAATTCCAAGATCAAGGGAGACGAGGGAGATTTCATGAGGCCTCTTCTCTTCTCTGGGAGGTGGCCGCCACCTCTCTGTGAGCTCCTTTGGCCTCTTGTACTCACTCACAGGAGCAAACTCTCCAGTGTGTCACCTGATAAGGACACCAATGCCCTGGTAAGAGTCCCACCCTTTTGCGGTTTATTTTATTTTGGTTTTCTTGAGACGGGGTCTTGCTATGTAGTCCAGGCTGGCCATGTGCTCACTACGTAGCTGAGGGTGGCCTCTAACTCCTGGCAATTTTCTTGCCTCAGTCTCCCAAGTGCCGGGATCACAGGCATGCACCTCCACACCTGGCAGGGTCCCAGTCTTAACAATCTCATCTTCTCTCAGCCTAATTACTTCTCAAATACTGCATCTCTAAATGCAACCAATTAGTAGTTATGGTTTTAACACATGCATTTTGGGGACAAACAAATGTATAGTCCAAAATATTCAATTATTCACAAATAATACACTATTTAGGCTTAGTTTATTTTGAAATTAATATAATGGAATTATAATGTGCTTGGTTTAGATGTCCATTTCTTTATTATTGTTTTTTAAAAATTCATTTCTACTAATACTAGTAGTCACAATTCATAAGTTTTTTACTGTTGTGCTTCATTTTATATAAAAATGTTTTTATTCCACTATCATGGCCACAGGTTATTTCTATTTTTGAGTATTTAGAAAATGTTGCTATGAATGATTTTGTTCATATCTCCTGGTTGTACATAGGCAGTCATGTTTCTTGATTATACAGGAGATGCAGAATTACTAGGTTATAGGTGTATACAATTAAATTTTTTTATTGATAAGTTGTTTTCCAAAATATTTGTTGAGAAAATTTACATTAGCAATGTAATCTGCTTGCACTGGTCCATGGTCTTCACTAACACTTGCTATTTTTAGATTTTAAATATTTTTCAGTCTAATTGGTGAGTTAACCATAGCTTTTCCTATGTTTAAGGGCCACTGATGATTCTATTATTCTGAAATGCCTATTCATATCCCTTTCCCATTTTCCCATTTTGTTTGCCTTCTTGATTCATAGGAAGTTAATATATCCTGGGTGCGATTTCATGTCCCATATGTTTTGCAGATATTTTTAGAGAAATTTATGCATCAGATTCTGAAGTTTATGACTTGCATTGAAATTTTGAGTAGAAATATATTCAATATGGAGAATCCATTTTCACAATTCTGGTCACAGAATTAAGTTTGTGAACTGAGGTACCACTGCAATTGGTGTCTCTATAAAACTGTTTCTGTACATAGACATAATGTATCTTTGCATTTATTTAAATCTTCTTGAATGCTTTTTCAATTAAGTTTACCATTATTTTCATAATGAAGATTATTTTCTGCTAAGTGACATAACTTTTTGCTTATTATAAATGGTGTCTTTAAAATATAAGTATTTCCTTTCCTGGTATGTAGCAATATGGTCAACATGTTGGATGTAGACTTTGTATCAAGCTTAGATACTAATGCCCAGTAAATCTACCAATACATCTGTAAGGTTTCTTAGGATCTGTAGACATGTGAGCTATATATACTAAAGATTAGAGTTTTGTCTCCTCCTTCCCAATATTTATAGTTTATACCTTTCTCATTTCTCATTATGATAATTAGTATTTCCAGTAATATGTTAAGGATGTTGGTATCCTTAATTTGTTAGCAATTTTAAAGTATTTCTCTTTTTATAGATGAGTAATTGTATAAGTCTGTTTTCTGTTCCCATAATGGAATACCCAAGGCTGTGTAATGTGAAAGGAAAGAGGTTTATTCAGCTCACAGTTCTAAAGGTTCAAGGGCATAACACTAGCATTGACTCAAGCTTGGTGAGGATCTCTTTATGGATGACATCGTGGTAGGACTGTGTGCAAACAAGAGTGATTGCATCACTAGGTAAAAGCCAGAGTGAGGGGAGAGGTCAGTCTTACTTTCCTTACAACTGCCTTCTCACAAGAACTAACTCAGTATCTCACAAGAGTTATCTTGCTCCTTTCCAAAGTGACACCCTGTGTGACCTAATGACCCCGTATGACCTAGTACCATGTATGACCTAATGACCCCTCAGCTCTACCTCTTAAAGGTATAACCATCTCTTACCATCACTATACTGAGAACCAAGCTTCTAACCCGTGAACCTTTGGGAGACAAACTCAAACCCCTTTAGTAATATTGTGTTTTATGGATAAACATATTTTGTTTAGCATTCACTAAATAATGGAAATTTGGTTTGTTTACAGTCTTTGACTTTTACAAATAAAGTTTGTATGAATATTCATGCACAGTTCTTTTGTGCTGACAGGGGTTTGGGCAAAAAACTAGCAATGGGATGACTTGAATTGCTCAAATTTGCATTTCTGTTAGAAATGTATGACAGTGCCAAAGTGTTCTACCACACCCTTGTTCTCCATCATTTTAGTTTAGCCATTCTAATGGGCATGTTGTGATGTCTCACTGTCAGTAAATTAGCTTCCCTGATGTCTAATGTTGTGGAATTGTCCAATTAACTAATTCTTTCTTTATCTGTTTAATCTGCTTCTAAAGTTCTCTGTTGAGTAAACTGAATTGTTTGTTGACTCATAACATTTGTAGTCTTTGATTCTTTCAATCAAATTAATCCCCTATTTGTGTTATTTTAATATATTGAGTTACTCCATGTTATATTTCTATTACTTTTAATATCTAGAAGCAGTCTCATTTTGCCATTTGCTCTTCATGCTGACACTATATTGGCTTGTTTCCTAGTGTGTTTAGTAATCTGTTCCCAAATTTGAACTCCTATATCCTCAGATTTTGTGGGAGTTCTAGATTTTACACCACTAAAACAAATTATCTGTTTTAAGTTGGAATGGTTTGGACACACAAAGTTTTAGGGTTACATGCATGAAGGCTTGTGGGTGGGAATAATAAGGAGTAATATTTTTTTCTAATTTCACCAAAGCCAAAGCTAAGTAAAATATCCTTATTTTCTTCCTGTATAACATGTGATTTTTTATGGTTCATCTCCTTTGGAGGTCCTTACTTTAAATTACCACCTGATCTCCCAACCTGCTTGGACCCAGCCTTGTCATTTGAAGAAAAAAATCAAAGCTCCCCTTGTCAACTAAGATTGACACATGTCTTCAGAGGAAATAGTATCATTTCTACGGGAGTTCATTACTCTGTTAATCGTTTTGATTTAAGTTTTTACGTGTAGTTTTTCTCAACAGCCAGTTAGGATTTAAAATGTATTATAAATGCATTTTCCAACCGGCCGTTCTCTGCATGGCTTTTCCCTACTATATTGTTGGATATTGAAATCCCCAAAATTTCTTTATTTTATTTTCAGGAAGATGAACATATATACTGATGAGAAAAATATTTATACATATTAAAATGCTCTGGAAACTGTAAGTACTGTTATTTTATATCTTTGCATAGCCAGATAGGTGAGATTGGTGTAATAGGTATATAATACATATTTGCAGAGATGGTGATCAAACTGAAATTCTGAATTTTTTTGTTTGTGTTTTGGTGTAGCTACACTTCATATTCTTTCATTCACTTAACATACATTTACTGAACTCCAAGGACGTGCCATACACATCTGTTAGTAAATTTATCATGACATATTGAGTGTATTGCCAGCTTTGGAAGAGCTGAATAACAGATTTATATTGACTTAGTTGTTTCTGGCTCATCCAAACCATCCAACTCACTATTTCAATGACAAATGAAATCTTTTTTTTAAAAATCCCATATCCTAGTGTTTAGTTTACAATTTTTTCACAAAAAGCCACAACATTTTTCTTATTCACATTTATCATTGTTATTCAATAGGGTTTTTGAGGCTTAAACATGACCAGAAGATAGTTACCTATACTAATGTTAACAAATATGACTACCTGGGGTTTTTTTTGCTTTGTTTTTTTTTTTTTTTTTTGTTTTTTTCTGGTACTGGGAATCAAACTCACAACCTTGCGCTTGCCAGGCAGGCGCTGTGCCACTGAGCTAAATCCCCAGCCCCAATGTTAACAAATATGAAAGACATAATTTTTATAGGACTTTGTACTACTTTTTTATCCTTTATTTCATTTTTATACTTTTTATGCAGTTGACATAATTTTTGTAAACTATTTTATTTTCCCTTATAAAATTTATGCCAAATTTAATGTAAATTTGAAACTTAAACTATACTGTTATTTTGCAGTAGAAAAGCAAATAAATTGGTCATGTTGTAGGAAACTACATTAAGCTCTTTGTGTTAATGTACTTAATGTGCCAGTAAGATTTTTTTTTTGTTTTTTGTTTTTTTTCTGGTACTGGGAATAGAACTCAGGACTTCACGCTTGCCAGGCAGGCGCTGTGTGGTTGAGCTAAATCCCCAGCCCTTGACAGTAAGATTTGCAGGCTCTGAAGCAGTGAGTCTAATTAGTTCATTCTTGAATGACTGTCAGTATGGTAGAAATTTACTATGGACCTCCACATTCAAGTCATACAACCACCAGCAGTGACGTTATCTAATTGCCTTGAGGGTGCATAAAAGCTGCATCACAAAGGATAATTCTTTGAATTAAAGATTGATGTGACAACCAGTGGACTACAAATAAAATGAAATGTTTCACTGTGAAGATATGGGTCTTTGGAGCTTAAACTAGCGCCCATCAGCTTTCAGGCCACCTGGTACACACAGTGTGGGAACAATGAACCCTCAGTTAAACCACAGTCCAACTTGAAGAATCAAACTGGCCTGGAAAGGCCGCAGTAATTGACCTAACTGGCTGAATTATCTCCACTTGTCTGGGGCTTCTGGGGTGATCTTTGTCTTCCTTGTCCTTATTTCCATTAAGATCCCTGGGGGGCCGGGGACTTAGCTCAGCGGCAAAAGCACCTGCCTGGCAAGTGCAAGGTCGTGAGTTCGGTTCCCGGTACCGGAGAAAAACCAAAAAAAAAACAAAAAACATTAAGATCCCTGGCTAATGGGGATATGACTCACTTAATTCTATTTAAATTACTGCCAACAATAGTCTATATTATTGATACTGTTGATATATTTCAGTGTCCTTATCTGGGGCTTTTTTCTCCTACTTCCATCTAATTCCACTATTCTTTTTCATGTCCACAGTCCAGTAATCACTCTATGATGCGCTATACACATCACCCAAAAGCCTTTGACGTTACCTAGAGTATCTTCCAACCTCTCCAGGCAGATAGTCAAGATCCCCTGCAGTCCTCTTCCCTCAGATTTTTCCTATCACCACCACATCCTCCAGGTGTCCATGCTCCAGTGCTACTCTCTCCTTTCCATGTTATTGTAGAAAAAAAGGCTATAATCTACAGAATATGGCAGTGATGTTTATTATAAAATGTCTGGTTGGTCCAACAATTTAATAAAAGCTAAGTTCCTTTAAATTATAATCTAATGAAAAAAAATTAATCCTCTTCTATCTGTCCAACTAGTCATACAGAGTGCTTTTATTGCTTTAGAGTAACATGTTCTTTTTATTAACATTACAAGGATATTTAACACATCCAATGATATGTAGTATCATGAATCATATTAATGCAACTATCTGGTCAAAGAAAGTGAGTACATAAATAAAAATAAAACTATATTTTTATAGTTTTACATACATGTGTAATTATTGGGTTTTATGAAGGAGAAGGAAAAGAAGACTTCTTAAAGAGATATTCTTTCTAAAGACACAACAGTACTATTCACAATATGTTATTTATTTATTTATTTATTTATTTATTTTGGTTTTTCTCTGGTACCGGGAACTGAACTCATGACCTTGCACTTGCCAGGCAGGCGCTTTGCCGGCTGAGCTAAATCCCCAGCCCCTATTCACAATATTTTACAAGCTCTGGTCTTGAGTTGACTTCTAGTCATGTACTGCAATCACCTCGAAGTAAAACATACCAACCAGAAGAAAAATAAATATCTTAAAGGACACTTACTGTGCCTGAGGAATGATCACATAAAGCAGAGAAACATCAGCTATAAAATGTAGTGGAATACTCTGGTGAATGTTTAAATTTAAAAAAAAAAATATATATATATATAGTAAAATATACATTGGCATTAATCCTGCTCAAAATACTTCCTCCCTCTCTGAGCATACTTATCTAATCCTTGCTGCTTTTTGAAGTCCTATTTGTAAGTACCCTTCTCTACTTTATGGGGGTTACCTCAATGTCCTGAATTGATTCCAAACATTTCCCTTTCATGGTCATTTTGACTTTGCGCAAGAGCCACAAGTCTTGCAGTGCCAGGTCTGGTGAATAAGGTGGCCGAGGACACACTGTGATGTTTGTACAAGCCTGCCTTTCTGTTGGATGGCGCTTGGCAGTAGCATTCATCATATTTTTTGTCCTATCTCGTAAACACACCCGTGAAAGAGGACTTCCAAACCTACGTCAGAAGGAACAAGGGGATAAATGTGTTAAAGCAAGAGAGTACTTTGAGGGGCATTAATGGCAACGTATCTTTTTGTAGTAAATTTTACACATTTAAACATTCACCACGTAGTTCAATCATGCCTCCTACAGCGATCAGTGGTCAGAGACTGGGCGTGTGGGAGGTTGGGAGAAGTCCTGTTTATCTGAGCGGGATGTGGGTGAGGTATGGGAGGGAGATGGGCAGCTGGGGTTCACCAAAGCAGGAACTTGTATAACAGAAAGAGATGTGAGGTTCTATCTCATAGTCAGTGAGGGTGTTGGAAGTTTAAAGCAGGAGTGAATATGATCGTTTCTGTAGTTTAGATGAAGAGCTCATTTGGCAGAGAAGGAGACTGACTGGAGATGAACAAGCTTTGGAGTACACGTGCCGATTAGTCTACAAAATAAACTGTTTGAACAAAGGAAATGACAGACACACATGGCAGGGGGAGATAGTTGAATGGTAACTGGGAACCAAAACGGATGGGACCAGTTTATTGGCTGAATATGGAGGGTTATGGAGAAGACAGGAGTTTAGTTCGTTAAAGTTTCTAAGTTGGACAATTTGGTGGTTGGAAGTGCCATGAAATTTGACAAAAACACATTAGCCACATTTTTGTATGTGGTGCGATGTACAACAGATGGGAGTTGTTAAATAAAGGGCGCATGTTCTTTGTCCTCAAGTATTCTACAGATCCATGGGAGCCATGAAACATACCTGGCCATGGCAGAAGGCAATATGTGAAAGACCTGTGGTCAGGATCTGTGTTGTTTACCGTTGTACCTTCGCGCATAATAGGTGTTCAGCAAATATTTGTGGGATGAGCTAAGCCTGAGAAGGAAGGAAGGAGGGGTAAAAGATCAATGCATCTGTCTCTGTATTTGTCATATTCAATAAGTGTTTTCCTTGGTTCTGGCCCTTTGATATGAGATGCAATTTTCAGACAGTGACTCACCATCTGCAGAGAATCTGCTAGACTTTGAGCCCTGTGTATAATTTCCAGTAGCTCTTTTCAACAGCCCTATCATCTGTTTCATCACTGACCTGAAAGCTTCTTTATATTTTTTTTTTAGTCAAGTGAGTGCCTTAGCAGAAAGTCTTCCCTCGTCCTTAAAACAAACCCCTGATTTGACAGTAAACTTTGAACTATTTCAGTAGTACCATCCACAGAATGTCACTGCATCTTTTGAAGTTTCTCTCCCCTGTACTTGCAAGGATCACAAAAATATCAAATCTGCTTCTCTGTGCACACGCTGATACACACATAGACAGCCATGGGACAGGGGCAGTGCTTAATTGATAAGCATGAAAGGTTGAAAGACAAAAAAAGAAAAAATGTTTGAGGGCTATGTTGTCCTTTGACTGAATTTCCAGTCAAAGAAAATAGAAACTACAGACAATACAAGCTAGGAAATATAGTATGTCCAAAAATCATGAAAAACTATTCCAGTAAAATATCTTCTGAAAATAAAGTTTTTATGAAAGATGCATTTAATGAAGCATGTTAGGTCTTTTCCATATTAAATTGGCTTATCACATTTGTTTCTTGTATATTTTAATGCCCTGAGGATTCTAAAGTAAAATCAAGCATTCACTTATCCAACTTGGAGCCTGTCCACAGAAATGTACATGTATATGGGTATGGAAACAGTACTGATAAAGTATTCTCAAAACTCTGTTGTGAAATAATGGAAAAATACTGAAAAAATTAGATTCACTTCCTGGAAAAATAACATCCAACCACAAGTATACGAGCAAAGTGCATACACAAGCAGGGCCATAATAGCATTGTTTTTTCATAATAGCATTTTGATTGCTTTTGCTGATAAACTTTTCCATTTCCTTAAAACAAAATGATTGTTGGTTCATTATAATGTAGCATTTCTGTTGCTTACAAGTTAATACGTACTTTATTGGCAAAAAATGTTTCTGAAAATATAGACATGTACATTGTAGCTGTTTTACTCGTGCTTGAAATTTCCAAAACTGAGAGAAAAGACTGGCTGAAAATTACATTATACATTTTTAACAGAGGAAAATTTTCCTTTAACAGAGGAAAATTTTCCTTTAACAAAGGAAAATTGTATCAATATTTTTAACTAGAAAAGCTTCATGCAGAATGTACAAATAAACTTATTTATCTTAATTTTTCCTAAGCTTTGAAATTTTACAGTGATAGCTCTGAAATAGATTGCTATAATTACAATATTGAAGCACACAACCCCTATGGTTCAAGAATATGCAGCAGTTACTGGCTGAGACTGTGACACTGAAGTGTGTGTGTGTGTGTGTGTGTGTGTGTGTGTGTATGTGTGTGTGTGTGTGTGCGCGCGCGCGCGCATGCTCTTTAATAGCTTCCTAGGAATTGATAAGGACACAAAGGCAATCCAGATACTGGCACGCAGAGAAAACCAATTACTAACAACAATTATGTTGCTTTGGTTATAGTAATAAAATCAGCAATGATAATAGTGTCAAGACAGACTGGATATTGATGTGCACTAAGAATCAATAATGTACTACCCTTAACCATAGAAAAGAGATCTATAATTATAGTATAAATGCTAAGACAAACCAAGTATGGACCTATAGTAAATATCTACTAAATGGAAATACTTTTCCTCTACAAACAATACAACAGTATTCCACAAGAAGGGCATAGAGTTAACTAGCTATCTAAAGGTTTGTAAAACTTTATAGTTATACTAGAAAATGCAGAGGGGTTAGGGGACTGGAGAATGAAAATTATACACTTTGAAAAACTTCTCAGTGGTTGATAAGGAGGAAGAGAGAGAAATGAGATAGGTGATCCTGCTGAGTAGTGTGGAAAGAAATTAATATTATTGGAAAATAGCCACTGAAAAAATGAACAAGAAAAGGAAGAAAAAAGAAAAGCAGTGCAAAATACAGGAAATAAAAGAAGATAAGGAGAAAAAAAGTTAAAAGAAGAAAAGAAAGAAGAGAAAGAAAACTCGAACTAGAATGAGTTCTCTTCCTGGGCATTGGCCGTGTCCAAGATCTGGTTGGCTGGTCCTCACCTTTGCCTGGCTGTGCGAGGGTTCAGCCCACACTGGTGGGGTACACAGCAGCCGCTGCGCTCTGCTGAGCATTTTGCTCTTGAACGCACTCCCACCTTGATGTCCCACCATCCGATGCTGTCACCAGCACGGTGCTGATGCAGGGGCCATGCTTTAGAACCATTAAAACTGTAAGCTAAATAAACCCCTCCCCTGGATGAGTTAATCATCTCAAGTATTGTGTTGTAATAACATAAAGCTGAAGAATAGAGACCTAGATCTCAAATTTACTAATTACAATTGTGCCAATTTCCTTCAGTCCTGTAAACACATGAATGTTTCTAAAGTTTCACAAAATACTGAACAGTATAGTTTTCCATCAAAATCAGAAAGATATAAAAATAAAACAGCCAATGCTGAAAAAAGAATTACTCATCTCATTTATAAATACATGTCCTAATGTACAGTTTATGTGAGGTGAACTTACCCACAAATAGATGGTTTCTATGAATAAACTCTACAGATCTAAAATTATAACTGATAGCAATACATAGTTTTGAAGATTAAACTGGGTATTGCAAGAACAGAAAAAAAAAATCCAGAAAGCCCTGGAGCTCTGACCAGAAATGCCTTCTTCACATACCACAATTAGGTGCATTTTAGGAATTCTCACAGAATGGAAGATACTACTTCTCTTGAAGACATCTTCCCAGATTCTCTTCCCTGAAATATGGGGAGAAGAAATATTGCTGATAAAGTATTAATTTAGATAGTATTAGGTGAAGTCAATCTAGAAAGTAATCAGTGAAAAAATGGTCTGAGGAACTGGTAAATTTTATAACTGCTTGCTGAACTGAGAGAGGCAATATTTGAATGACAAGAAGAAAAAGAAGAGGGATGGATGTCCCAAGACTGAGCTAGAAGCACACACTGTAGAACAAGAATGTGTCATTTTGCCACCCAGTGCAACCAAGGGGAGAAAGTTCCTAGGTTGCAGTGAACATATACGTGCCACTGATTTTCCTGGGTACCATCAGGACCCAGAGTTTGGAAGATGCATATTGGCTGCATAGATGCACATGGTTGTTCTGATGGGCTAATAATAGTATTTAGTAGACTTCATAGACATAACCTCACAGAGTTAAAAGTTAGTTTCATCAACTACCATGACTCACTGATCATATACCTAAAGACTAATTCCTATGTAGAGTCTGATCATACATTTCTCTCAGCAAATCTGAATTTTACTATCTCCCAAGAAATAGAGTGCCTGTAAGATTCTCAGGCATACTAATCAATATGCCTAAAAGTGAGGCATGTGGCCAGCAAAATAATAAACAAATATGAATATTGTGGTAGGCAGAATAAGGCCCTCTCCCTGCAGATGTCCTTGCCTGTTATGGCTTGGTCTAGAATGGCCTCTAAAGTTCTCATGTGTCCAGAGCTGGGCTTCTGGAAGGTGATTGGGCTATGGGGCTGCTGTGCTCATCAGTGGATTGAAACCCTGATGGGCTCATAGCTGAATATGCTGCTAGGAGATGGGGACTGGGTGGAGGAGCTGGTCACTGGGCCACAACCCGAAAGGGTGTGTCTTATTTCTGGCTCCTCCCTCTGCCCGCTCTGCTTCCTGGCTGCTAGGAGGGGAGCAGCTGCTCTTTGCCATGCCTTCCAGCATGTTTCTGCCTCGGAGTCAGCTGACCATGGGCTGAACCTTCTAAACCACAGGTAGATTAACTACTTATCAGTCCAATTATTTAAATACAGGGTGACAAAAATTGCATTTTTTCATTAATTTGTATGAGATAATATAACAGGAAATAGAAAAATGACAATTTTATCAAATTTATTCAATTCAAGAATCGACTGGTTGAAATGACACCTGTTCAAGCGATGCTCAGGGTAATGGGTAAACAAAAGCACTGCCCCACTGACAGCGCCTGGGCTAAACTTTTACGTGGTTAAACCTCTCCTCCGTGAAGTTGTGGGTGTCAAGTATTGTGTTCCAGAAATCAGAAAACTGACTGATAAAATGCCCGAATCCCACACTGTGAATGTGTTATCTTACATGGTAGAAGCACTCTCTAGATATAGTAAGGTTTAGGACCTCAGAAGAGAAAAACCAGGACTATCTAATCCCGTGAGCCCTGAACACACAGAAGTATCTCTAGCTGGAGTCATAGATCTAGGATGGGAAAGAAAGCAGAAGAGAGATGCAGAGGAAAGGAAAGTCAGAGAGATTCCAAGTTAAGACCAGAGTTCCACGCTCTATTTCTGGGTCTGAGATGTTGGGGCCATGTGCAAGAACTGGAGGGAGGCCCCGGAGGCTAAGGGTGGTCCCAGTTGTCAGCCAGCAAGGAAGTAGGACTCAGCTCCACAGAGAACTGGGTTCCAGAAACCTGAATTGGATCAGGAGTGATTCATCCCAGAGTCTACACCTTGGATCCTACTTAAGAAACATAGAGCTGAGAAACCAGCCAGTCATCAAAACTTCCTCAAAGATGTAACACTTGTGTTGAGTTAAGCAGGAATGTTTGTAATAATGTTTTGTGCTGTGAATAGGAAATGAATACAGCATACATGAGCAATAGATAAGGCTATCTCAAAGTAGTGGAGTTGCAGTTGCAGACAAAATGTATTTTGGCCATCACAATCACTGAGCTAAAGTCATGGTTCTTTGTCTAACTTTATAGAGTCCTTGAAAATGTCCCCTTCAGTTTTCAACCTTCCTTGAAAGTTCTGTAATCCAGTGGTTTCTGCTTTCATGCTGGGTACTTGCATTCTACTTAGTCATGACTTCAAATTTTCTGTCTCCCCTAACTTTATATTTATTATAATTTAGGTACCAGCCTTCCTCTATAGAAAAATAAACTGTGGCCCATCACAGAACGTGGTTTCATTTTCACCCTCTTACTTTTCTGCAGGGTGTGGAAGCTGGATGGGAACCACCACCTGTAAGAACTCTGATGTGTCTCAAGTACTCTTTCCAGGTAACGCTAATGTTCTGCTCTCCTCTCTCAAATATCCAGATTTAAGGATATAAATTTTGGGCAAATTTGAGGAGTAGAATTGAGGTGAAATTGGATTTACTAAGATCAGATTACTTTGGAAATATAGGGAGGAGAAATCTTGGGCTTGGGTTGATTTCACATTTTGGAGTTAGAAGCCCTTGTGGAGAAACATGGCCTCTCCCACAAGTAAGTTCATATGACATGCTAAGAGTCACTAAGCCCTGTGCTCAGAGATAAAAATGAAAGGTCAAGCCCATCAGACTCCTTATCTGAGGGGCTGGGGATGTAGCTCAGTGGCACATTGCCTGCCTGGCAAGCGCAAGGTCATGAGTTCAATTCCTGGTACCGGAAGAAGAACAAAAACAAACAAACAAACAAAAAAACCCAGACTCCTTATCTGACAGACTCTGAGAAAATTGGCACTCTAGATTGTTTTTAAGATTTGGAATTACTGATGAAATATTTAAGATTCTGGAGTCTTTTTAGCATTCCCATCTTATACACCAGAACTCTTGTTTTCCAACAGTAGCAAAAATCTTTAAGTAGGTCTGCAAACTTGTTTATATTCCTTTAGTTTCGCAACAGAAAGAGATAGATGGGTTGCAAACACTATATTTCTATAACTAGCTTTACTGGGAATACAAAATCTTATGAGAATGTGTTGGTAGTAGCAACTTTCAAGAACACAAAGAAATAGTCTGTATGTCCTAGAGGCTGATACAAAGGAGGAAAGGGAATTCTGGATATACAATGAGAGAGAGCCTCAAATTATTTTTAAGTCATAGAAATAGTATAGACTGATAGTTCCCTAAGATTCAGGCTGACAGTTCTCTGAAACTAATACATAGACTCCCAGTAAATAATAAATTTTTTCTCCAATAAATACATAAACTAACTGAAATTCCACCATAAAAAACCAGACATTAGCTCATTTATGGTTAGCCACTTATAAAGCAAAATTTATACAACATATTATCTAGATTCTTGCAAAAAAAAAAAAAAAAAACAACTTTCTGACCACAGCTTTCCTTACGGAGTCAATATCCTTGCATTTATGCCAGGTACAATTACCTGATTGTAATATTTCCAAACATTGCATTTATTTTTTGCTGGTAATGCTGCATTTAATCATGCATAATCATCCCTCGTATGTATGAGGAAAGACACCTAAGATAGATTCGGAGAATTTCATTTGCCACTAAAGACTAATTGGGTTGTGACCATTATCTGGGTGAAACACTAGCACAATCTAAATCGATTTCTGATAGTTTATGGGTCATTTAAAATAATTCCCAACAGCAAAGGGTATATAAATTAGTTAATACAAGTGTTATTATCTCTGAGGGATATCAAATGTCCAGTGTCAATTCAAAAATTAAATTTAAATTTAAACGACTGTGGACAATATGTAAATGGCCTTGTTAGCTATCCAATAAGCCTCATCCAGGCCATACCTAATGAAGACAAAGCTGTCCAAGTGAAGAGATTGGAGAATGTATGTGAGGATTTTTTATTTTATGGGAAAAATGATATTTTAAAAAATGTTTTGAGATGTCATTAAAGTACCCAATACCTGCTTTATTTTTAGTGTAACTGTCACATACACTATGCAACTGCTTGGGACTAAAGTTACATATTCACAGAGTTGAAAAGAGAAGACACAGCCTGCCTCATTCTTGGTGCAGGGAGTTGAGGATTAGTGGCTGTAGAGGGACAGAATCTGCTTTCTGAAACCTGCATTCTCTCTATTGATTCACTCACTCATACATTTTCTTGTATCTTATGTCTCCTTATCTGTCCTTTTTACCACTCCCTATCTTATGCTTGACAGATCCTTGCAAAATGTATCTGTGAGTTCTTCCTGTCAGTGGGCATTGAAATTAGCAAATGGTCTTGTGTTCTTAAAAGTTTACAATACACAAAACAAAACAAAACAAAGGCCATATTGTGAAAATGAAATGCATCATTGCTCCTGAGTTGTGGGAATTTCTTCGCTGATTTTATTTCTATCGTATTTTTTGTTTCTTCCACTGCATTATTGTGTCTAGCAAATTCCATAAACAATTTGAACACATCTAATTATGTCCAGGTACTGTTATGACTTTTGAAGGACACAGAGAAATACACGGAAACGTTTGTGTTGTATATAAGAGGTTACATTGAACATTTATGGTAAATTAGACATTATCCTTTCTAGTCTCTTCTTGAATAATTTGGTATATATTATTGCGAAGAATGAAGTACTGAGCCAGTCAATCTTCTGGAGTCCCTAAGGAGTCACCCTTCTTCTTCCTTAATTCATTCCCTTTGTCCTTCAAGCAAAGATTTGGTCGAGCCAGGCTCTTTATACGTACAGGGAGGGATTATCAGGAGTAAATATGACATAGCAAAGCTTGCTTACATTCTCTAAATTCTCTATAGTTACCTCAGTTCAGGAAGATTACTATTAATGACCCTTTAGTGGGGCGGAGGTCTTTCAGATGGCATAGGGGGGAGCAGTTTGGATATGGAAACCAGGCCGTCCCTTGGGCACATTCATACTGCTTCCTAATGTTAGAAACTGGTGTGAGTTCTCCTTCTCTGTACACATCTGTAATTTAGAAAAATAAGGAGATGCAAATTGTTCCTGTATGCTCAATATCCTGCATTTTCACTTGCAAAATGAAAATGTTCTGGTTTGGGCAATAAATGATACAGCCACCCAATTGATTAAGAGAGCAAGTGGCAGGGGCTGGGCATTTAGCTCAGTGGCACAGTGCCTGTCTGGTAAGCTCAAGGTTGTGAGTTCAATTCCTGGTACCAGGAAAAAAAAAAAAAGAGAGCAAGTGGCACATATAATATATGTTAATGTTATTTTTATCTTTCACCAGAGCAACTGTAAGGTCTAAAATGGCTTAGATTGAGTTTCCTACCTTGCATAAAGAAAGAGTTACTGTACAAATACACTGGATGCTACAGAGGAATAAAGAAGACAGAAGAACATGCAAACTAGAAGTCATCTTCTGAATATTTTCAGAAATTACCATATTATTTTGCTGTCATGCAAAGTCATGTCACAAATGTGATTATTTCCTATCTCTTTCCTGTCACTTTGTTTACATTTTGTGATAATCTTGTGCTTCTTTTTAATTCAGTTGGTGTAACATATAGTTTTTATAGGGAAATGCTCACTAAAGATTCCACTGCATGTTTAGTATGTTTATCAAAGTTGGGTGGAGGCAAGGAGACTGGTTGTGGCCCATACACTGCAGAAGAAATGCTGTGTGCCTCATCCTAGCAGAGGCTTTCTAAAGGTTTGCGGCCATTCTAACCAGTGCAAATGCCAGAGTGAGCCCTTCCTGGGGCTGTGGACAATAGTTCCATCCAGCTGCAAGAGATGTGTACTGAGCCTGAGAAATGGTGCTTGGGAAGCAAAATCAAGAGATTTGGAGATTATTAGTTATCTCAGCTATGGTCTCAGCACTTATTCCCTGTAAAACTGATTCTGAAACTTCATCTCCAAAGTCATACATTAATGGATTTGAAAGGTAGAAACTTTGGGAGGTCATCAGGACCAGTTCAGGTTAGAAGAGCAGGGCTTCTGACTGTGTTCGTTGCTTTGTAAGAAGAGGGAGAAAAACACAAGTTAGCAAGTTTGCTCTGTCTCGCCGTGGGGTGCCTCCACCATGACATGACCAGGCAAGAAGGCCCTCATCACATGCTGAATGGATGCTAGCACCATGCTGCAAAACCAAGAGCCAGACAAATCTCTACTTTGTATAAATTACCCAGTCTGTGGAGTTCAGTGATAGCAACAGAAAATGGATTACGAGATGCCAGTATTACTGAGTGTGTTCTAATACAGAAAGTGGTATCAGAAGAGATATGCTGCTACAACAAACAAATCCAAACCCTAAAGTACATTCAGTGGTTTAGTGCCCATCAAGAGAATGATCATCAGGCTAGTCAGGTAGCCTTTAAAATTTTTTGCAACTGCTTTAGAACTATATTAGCAATTTTTTTAAACGGGTAAAATGCTTTCTGAAACTGGACAAATGCCATCAAATATTACAAAATGTTTATAAGCTGTGAGGATGTGGGAGGCATATCATGTAGTATAGCTGATGCTGAACTTTGAAAGAAGGTCAGAAAACACAGCCTTAATAGTAGGTGTTGGTTGTTTCTTCACTGTATTTCATACAAGGCTACAAGGAAGAGGTGATTTCAGCAATGATATTGTCAATTTGTAGCCTAATGTAAGGCAATTAGGACAGTTAGGATTTTCATTGTTAAAAGAGTCAGCTGCTAGCAGTAATAGGCTTGGGAAGGTCGTTTTTGAGAAACGTACTTGGTACAAAGTTTCTACTCATTAAAATGCTGAAGGGAAAAATCAAAGTAAGTTTAAGCACCCACAGTAATTTTTTCACTGAAACTCAAGGCGCTGCCATGAAGTGTAGGGAAAGGGCTGTAGAGATAAGGAAGTGGACAACTAGCTCACATATGAGAACTGTGTCTAAAAGAGATGGGTGGCGGGGCTGGGGATTTAGCTCAGCGGCAAAGCGCCTGCCTGGCAAGTGCAAGGTCGTGAGTTCGGTTCCCGGTACCGGAGAAAAACCAAAACCAAAAAAAAAAAAAAAAAAAAAAAAAAAAAAAAAAAGAGATGGGTGGCGGATTTACCGGCACATCCAGCTAATTAGAGTGGATTGTGCCAGAAGTCCTGCTGAGTTTTGGGAACAGTTATATTGCTAAAGCAGCCACTGGACTAGGACATGTGGCCTTAAAAATGACCAAGGGGGCTTAGACCAGTTTTAAAATAGGGAAGGTGCGGTAGCATTAAAACGTCGGTTTGGTTTACAGCAGGCAAAGCTTATTTCTCCTGCATGCTACACGACCACCACAGGTCGGCTGTGGCTCTGATCCATCCTTCGACTGTAGACTTCCCACCAGAGAGCACAGTGACAGTTCTTTTTAGTCTATAAGTCTCAAGACCTAGAAGGCACCAAGCCATGTGCGGATCTAACACAGAGATTAACGCGCATCACCTGGGACTTTAAACTTAATTTGTGGCTGGATGGAATTTTTGTGTGGTTTCCCCTGGGAAGCTGTTTAATGTAGACTAACTGTTGAGAGAGAAGAAAGAGATGTTTGTTGATTGCAAGGGTAGTTCAGGGTGTAAAGAGGACTGTGCCTCTAATTCCCGTCAGTTTCCACCCACGTGATTAGAGATGGCCAACCGGGACACACACGTCCTTTCCTGACTGAGGCAGTGAAACCCTCCCACTAGGTGGGCAGATGGATCTACCTCTTGTTCCAGGCTTCACAGTTGCAGGCAGAGCGCCCCCTACACTCTCAGCCTGGGTTAGGACAGGGCCCTCTCCAACTGGACTGGGGCAGGCGTCCTGAGAGAACCACATACCTTTGTTATGGGAAGTGTATGAACTTTGGCAGGAGTGATTCGCTTTTAAGTCACCCTCTAGCTCATCATGATGAATTCAGTTTCACTGAATAAAGCTGAAAATTCGGTACAAAGCGATCATTTTTTAAAAAGTCTTTTATTTTCCTTCATATTAACAAGGACACTTCCTACAGCTTTTCCTTCCCATTTGCCCATCTCTGTGCTCTTGGGGGAAAATAAATACGATAAGAATAATGGTGAAAAGGCACAGAGTGAGCTCTCTCAACTATAAACACTCTGCTTTCAGTGCAGACAGATGGGGATAGAAGGGTTCATTTTTCCCTTCCCACACAATGGTGCATTTGAGGTTAGATGCACTCAGGAAAAGGTTACTGCGAACATCCTTTGGGAATTCCATAATGGGCGCCTGCTCTTTGTGCATTCCTCCTAATCAATGCAGAGTAGCAGATTGTGGGCTCCATGCACAGAAGCACAGACAGTTAATCACATGAATGCACATAGATCCAAAAGAAGAATTAATTATTAATAATGCTATGGTTAGGCGCAACTGCAATTAATAAATAATTTAACATACTGTATACAAGAAAACCACATTATAACAAAATATAAGATAAAGTCTTAGTAGAAACCTCCAAATCAAAATTTAGGAGGTCATTTCTCCACATTAATAATTCCTAATAGTGCAGCATTCCAGTCAGTCCACTTCTGTTTATTCATAGCAGCACCCACTGGCCAGCATGAGGTAAAGGCTTTATTAATATTTACAAAGTTCTTTTCATAAGTCTGTGATGGCTTATTGTAAAAATGACATTATTCAGACTGTAATCTGGCCTGATAAAATGTAACTTTAGCACATAGAAAGATGACAAACATATTTCTGTTTATGGTGATGCCTAGACTGTGCAAAAGCCTTTCACATCCCAAAACTACTTCAAACGAACTAATAACTATATTAAAAAATAATGCACATCAGTTTCTGTTCTCGACTTACGGTCCATCTGCTGCTCATGGCTAATGTATGTGACATATTGCCTATCCCAGAAGCCACCAGCAGTCGAGAGACAAAGAATAGCGTGTCGATGTTTTCTTATATGGTTGACAAACCAGTCCTTCCTTGTGCCCCTCCAGCTCTCTCAGAAGTGCCTCATCACAGCACAGACGCTAGGAAGAAGTTAACTTGGGAAGTCAGAATTTGAAAATCATCTTCAAAAACCTCTGGTCACCTCTTGCCACCTCTCCTTAACCCCCTATCCTTCGACGAGAACAGAAAAGCAAATAGTGTGTTCCAATTTATACCTCACGTTTTTTTGACATCAGTTTCTTTTCTGAAAACGAGACAGTTCAGGGCAGATTCCCATCCTTTCGATTGTGTGCTACTTCCTGACAGTCCCCATGAAGCTCATTTTTGGACTTTGTGATATACTTTAATTTTCATAATTTATTGTTTTATAAAACCTGGAATTTATTCCATGTCAGAAAAATATGGGATCATCAGAATTAGCTGGACCTTTTTCTTCAGATTACAAATAGAAAATGATGAAGTTGAGGGGTACTTGAAGTTTTTACCTGTTTTTGGCTGTTATAGTTCTTTAGTGGACAATGATATTCAGGGAACTGTTACTGAGTATAGTGTGTTCAATATTACTGAAGTGGTCGGTCCTATAGGCCCTTTCCATGGACAGTCTGTGGAAATACATATTTTGTAAATTATCATGAGTCCATACAAATATTTCTAAGTCCATTTTAATATTATAGTATTTCTTTACCATTTTATAAATTTCATATTTGAATCTGCTTTTACTTGTGAATCTTTGAGCCTAATGACATTATTGTATTTTCACACTAGTTTTAGCCTGTTTATGTCCATATACATGCCATCATTTAAAAATTGCTCCCCATAATTCTACTAATAAGAAACTTATTAAGTCAAGTTTAAGACTTCTTTGAATGTATGTTTTCTTTAGAATAGTATACTAAATATGTAATCAAATATTCTTCTTAAAATTGTCCTACTTTTATATTCAATATTATTAATTTGCCATAGAATTAGCTTGATTTATTCCTATTTATATACATCTTAGTATTTATATTTTCCTCCTTTGTGATTTAATTTTATCTTTTGAATATGTAGAATATGATAAAATATTACTATCATTCAAAATTTTAGCTATATAAAAAGGTAAGTACACTTCTTACCACTTCTATCATCTACCTTATTTCTGAATGCAGCGCCTTACACCGCTCCACCATCCTGACTGCTCCATCTACCTCACTTCTATCCCTCTCCAAAGGTACCATTTGAATTACTTTATGGTTTCTACTTCCCTTCTTTTCCTCCTTCCCTCTCTTTCTTTCTTCCCTTTTCCCTCCTCTCTTTTCCCTCCTTTGTTCAGTTTTTTTAGAAGTACAAAAGCTATATACTGTACACATTTTATTTTTTTCCTTAATGATATATTTTGGTAATCATTTATAGTAGTTTGCAAAGAATATTCTTTTTCTCTTTTGTGGCTATAGCAAATATCATCTCATGAAATTACATAAATTTATTCATCCAATTCCTTATGAACAGACATTTAGGTTAAAAAATAGTATTTTGCTATTATAAATGATGTCTTGGCAAGTAGGAAAGTTATACATTTTAATCTCTCCTAATCTGAACTAGTTCATACTTCTGTCAACAAGGCTTGGGGTACTGGAAGCACAGATTGCATTGTCCTTTAGAGATCTACTAAGTTAACATGATAGCAAGCAAGGTGCAAGAGCCCAAGACAAATAAAACCTTTTTCCTACATTTGCCCGTTGGATGCTTACTCTACCTCTGGGGGAGTGTGCAAGCACGGCAAGGGAGGACAGCATCTCCTCAGACACTTGAGCGCCCTTCTCACCAAGACCAGTAGGGAGCAGTCTACACCCACAGGGCACTGTTCTGCTCATTCCTTATGTTTATGGGCAAAATACTGTTTGTAGGATTCATGACCAGGGAAGGTCCCCTTCTTTTCTTCCTAAAGATTCCTCTCAAAAGCCCAATTTGTTCTTGAATTACTCCAGTGCAGCGCTTGGAATCACACGAGTTATCTGACATGATGGCGCACCATGGTGCCATGACAAACAGACTATGTTGTCACTTCCCACTCTGCCCAGGAAGATGGGGTGACACACTTGCTGAAAGTAATGGGACAGATGGTGCATATCACTATCACTGCTCGTGGCCAATGAAGACGGACGGTTTCTCCTTTCTTTGAAAAGCAGCCAATATTTTCTCTCTGGTTATTGTGAAAATAATTTGCTTTATGTTGTTTCAGTGCAGCTTTATTTGATTGCAGGGCCTCATGTTCTCCACCCCGAGGATGGAAATAATGAACAGATCCTTCTTCTCCTAAGTACATATGTAACTCTGTTAGAGATGACTTCCACATACGACAGTTTGTTTGCTGTAATGAGGCGCCAATACCAACTCTGCCAGATTCTCAACCCCAAAATACCACTGGGGGTTCATAGAACTGTTTTGAAATGTAGACCACAGAATAGAAGTGAAAAATCTATTTAATATATCTGGATCTAATATGTACATTATTTTTGAAGATTGTAAAATATGAGGGCCCAAATCAGATATTAAATTGCTTTAAAAAGTTATAATGGCTTTATTTTCCCCAATGGATGTTAAACGTTTTCTGCAGTATATGTGTGGGAAGACAGAAGATTTACAAAGAAAGCAAGCATGCCAGGGACAGTATACTTGCCCTTTTCGTCTGCTTCTTTCAGTTTGTTTCTGGACTCCTGAAAGGTAAATGTTGCACGTTAACATAATTCCCCACTGCTTGGAAACTGTATATACTTGGAATCTCTCATTTTAATGAAAAGACTTTTGCCTAACTAGGGGTTTGTCAGGACAGTCTTTTCCACTGTATATCAATTGCATGTTCTGACTATGGATTGCAGACAATATGATCTGGGGAATTAATGAAAAGGTTGTTTCTCACCTTTACAAATGTTCTTTCTTTTTAGTATTTATAAACAGAAAATACACTAGTTATGAAAGAAGAGTATTAGGTACCATCCATTCGATATTATCTATTATTGAACATGCCTATAGAATTCTTATCTGTGACACGAGCATGACAGTTTGCTCTTCTACACCCATTCTTTATGAAATGAGACTTCTACAGAGGAAATGAAAATGAAGTAAAAGCAAGAAAAGAAAGGCTTTTCTCTACACAACCCCCCTCATCAATTAACATTAAGAACCCAGTGGCATTTTATCCAAATAGTAGAATGCAAATGACTCTGAGGAGGGATGGACCACTTTCAGCAATTAAAAAATTAACTTTGACCCTTGATCCCTGGAACTTATGGGGCACCTAGTGACAATCAAGTATTAGAAAAATGGCATTATTCCGCAGGTGGTGTCATGAGATGTGGCTCTCTGGAATGCCTCTCTGCTCATTGGAGCACTCACTGATTGTGGATATGAGAGCTACTGGTGAAGCATCATGGTAGGAGGCAATCTGTGCTTCCAGAACCCCAAGCCTTGTTGACAGAAGTATGAACTAGTTCAGATCAGGAGAGATTAAAATACTGCCAGATATTTTGGCTCAGCAATGGAAAACTAGCCAACCCAGTAATAAACTGAATCCCGAACCAGAATCAAGGATAATTATATATTTTCATGTGTACACATATTTATTTATTTTTATTTTAAAGAGAGTAGTAAATGAGAAACAAACAAAAAATATAGAACAGTAGCAGCATACCAGTATCACAAACATAAACAAATCAGAGCAAGAACATTCAAAGTGATACAGAGCCTACAGACAAAATAATTTTAATCAACAGTGGTTGTTACATTACATATCGCTATCCTCAACCACATTGCTCAGATTACCAGATATAAGAATGAAAGATTGCTCAAACCATTAAAGAGAATAAGAAAATAATTCTTCGATAAAACATTAGAGAGAATACAGGGTATCACTAGACAAGATGGTAGGAATTCAGCACTGTAATTCCAGTGCATATTGTTACTTTCAAATCAGTTGCTCAGATCACCAGACACAAGCATGCAAAATCAATCAGAACATAAAAAATTGTAAGCATTAACTGTCCATTTCAATACACCATCAGACATCAGCAATACAGTTATCACAGCCATTCATATATATTTATATTTTGCCTTCTTTCTTTCTTTTTTCTTCTTTGCCTCATCCCAGTCGTTCCTTCCTTTGAGTAATTTCTTTCCCTTTCCTATCATCTATTATACATTTTGAGTTTTACCTAGTCTTTCAGGTTCCTATACCAAGGAGACAATATGATGTTTACACATGTGGGTCTGATTTATTTCACTTATGAGTATGGTCTCTAGTTGCATCCATTTACATACAAAAGCCTTGAGTTTATCTTTTTTAATAGCTGAGTAATACTCCATTATATAAAAATACCCCAGCTTTCTTATCCATTCCTCCGTGGATGGGCATCTGGGTTGTTTTGAAGATTTAGATATAACAAATTGTGCTGCTATAAACATGGGTGCACGTATATTGCTATAGTATGAGGCGTTTAATTCTTCTGAGAAAATACCCAGAAGGGGAATAGCTGGGTTACATGGGACTTCCAATCCTAGTTTTGTGAGGAATCTCCAATTTGATTTCCACAGTGGTTGCACCAATCTACATTCCCACCAGCAGTGGAGTAGGGTTACTTTCTCCCCACAGCCTCTCCAGCATTTGTTATGGGTTGATTTCTTGATGACAGCCATTCTTTCTGGGGTGAGATGGAATCTCAGTGTTGTTTTAATTTGTATTTCTCGAATGATGAATGATGTTGAATATTTTTTCATGTATTTTTTCCGCCATTAGTATCTCTTCATTACAGAAGGGTGTAGTCATCTGAGATGCCCATTTTTGGATTGGGTCTTTGAATTTTGGGGGCCTAATTTTTTAAATTCTTTATATGTCCTATATAGAAGTCCTTTGTCTGACAGACAGTTGGCTAAAATTTTTTCCCAATTCATGGGTTTTCTTTTTACTTTATTGGTGATTTCTTTAGATGTGCAAAAACTTTTCAATAAGATGAGATCCCAGTTGTTGATTCTTTGAAGTATTTCCTGTGGTTTTGTTCATGAACTCTCTGCCTACCCCAAAGTCATCAAGATTTTTATCTACTTTCTCTTCCAATAAATTTAATGTTTCTGTTTTAATATTTAGATCTTTGATTCATTTTGACTTTAATTTAGTGCATTGTGAAAGACATGGGTCTAGTTTTAGTCTTTGGCATGTGGAAAGCCAGTTTTCCCAGCACTGTTCATTAAAGAGGCTATCTTCCTTCCATTGAACATGTTTGGACACTTTGTCAAAGATAAGGTGACTGACTGTGTTTGTAGTGGTATCTGTATCTTCTAATCTGTTCCATTGATCTTTTGGTCTGTTTTTGTGCCAGTACCATGCTGATTTTATCACAGTAGCTTTGTAATATAATTTTAAGGCAGGAATTGTGATGCCTCCTGCCTTTCCTTTGTTTTCCAAGATTGCTTTTGCTATTCTAGGCCTCTTCTGGTTCCAGATAAACTTTAGGAATGTTTTCTGTAGATCTGTGAGGTATACTAATGGTATTTTAATTGGGATTGCATTGAATCTGTATGACAATTTTGGGAGTATGGCCATTTTCACAATGTTGGTTCTTCCTATCCATGGGTAAGGAATATCTTTCCATTTTCTGATATCTTCTTTGATCTCTTTTTTCAGTGTACTATATTTTTCACTGTATAGATCTTTTACTTCTTTTGTTAGATTGATTCCTAAATATTTCATCTTTTTAGATGCTACTGTGAAAGATGTGGTTTCCCTAATTTCTCTCTCAGTCTGTTTGTTACTTGTGTACAGGAATGCTATTGATTTTTGAGTATTCACTTTGTATCCAGCTACGCTACTGAATTTGGTTATTAAATCCATGAGATTTTTGGTGGAGTTTTTGGGGTCTTCTTTGTACAGTATCATGTCATTTTTGAATAATGATAATTTCACTTCTTCCTTTCCAATCCTTATTTCTTTTATTTCTCTCTCTTGTCTAATTGCTCTGGCCAATATTTCCAGAACTATATTGAATAGGAGTGGTGACAGTGGACACCCTTGTCTTGTTCTTGATTTCAAAGTGAAAGCTTTCAAGTTTTGACCATTTAGTATGATGTTAGCTGTTGGTTTATCATAGATGGCTTTGATCAGCTTGATCAAAGGCCATCTATTCCTATTTTCTGTAGGCTAAAGACCATCTATTTCCTATTTTCATCATGAATGAGTGTTGGACATTATCAAAGGCTTTTTCTGCATCAATGGAGATGATCATGTGATTTTTGTTCTTGGCTCTATTGACATGGTGTATTACGTTAATTGATTTGTGTATATTGAACAGTCCCTGTATTCCTGGTATGAATCCCACTTGTTTGTGGTGTATAATCTTCTTGGTGGTTTGTTATATTCTGTTTGCTAGTATTTTCTTTAGAATTTTTGCATCTATATTTATCAGGGAGATTGGCCTATAGTTCTCTTTTTTGGTTGGCTCTTTCTCTGGTTTTGGTATCAGGATAATACTTGCCTTCAGGAATGAGTTGGAGAGAATTCCTTTCCTTTCAATTTCATTAAAGAGTTTGAGAATAATTGGCATTAAATCTTCCCTAAATTTCTTGTAAAATTCAGCTGTGAATCCATCAGGACCTGGGCTTTTCCTTACTGGCAAGTTTTTAGTTACATTCTCAATTTCACTGGCTGATACTGAGTTCTTCAGAATTTTTATACCTTCCTCATTCAACTTTGGTAATTCATATGTATCTAGAAATCTGTCCATTTCCTCTATGTTTTCCATCCTATGAGAGTAAAGATTTTCAAAGTAGGTATTGATGATCTTCTGAATTTCTTCAGGATCTGTAGTGATTTCACCTATTTCATCTCTTGTTGCCTGTATTTCAGTTTTTTCTTTCCATTTCCAATTTTATTGCACTATGGTCTGATAGTATACATGGGATAATTTCAATTCCTTTACATTTACTTAAACATGTTCTATGTACTAGTATATGGTCTATTTTAGAGAACACCCCATGTGCAGCTGAGTAGAATGTGTATTCTGATGCTGTTGGGTGGAACACTCTGTGAAGTTGTACTAAGTCCATATGTTCACAAGTTTGGTTAAGTTCTGCTATTTCTTTCCCAATTTTTTGTGTAGTTGATCTATCTCTTTGTGACAGTGGTGTGTTAGGGTCTCCTGTTATGGTTGTGTTGCCACTTATTTCATTTTTCATGTCTGTTAGAATTTATCTTATATAGGTGGGTGCTCCCATATTTGGTGCATAGATGTTTAGGATTGTTATCTCTTCCTCTTGAAGCTTCCCCTTCACAACTATGTAGTGACCTTCTTTATCTCTTTTTTGATTGTTCTTAGCCTGAAGTTCCCATTGTCTGCAAACAGAATAGCTACACCCACTTTTTTCTGGGTTCCTGTTTCATGGAGTAATGTTTTCCATCATTTAATTTTCAGTCTATTAGTTTCCTTTTGAGTTAAATGCGTTTCTTGTATACAGCATGTAGTTGGATTTTGTTTCTGATCCACTCTGCTAGTCTGCTTCTTTTGGTTGGTGCATTGAGACCATTTATATTGATGGTTATAACCGATATGTACTGGCTTATCTTTGTCATGCTATTTTCCTGCTGTTGGATCCTCCTTTTTCCCTCTGTTTAATTGCTTGCTTTGCTTGTTGGTTCCTTTCTGTTGTTGTTCTTGAAGTTGCAGTCTGTTTTATCTCTTTCTAGTATATCTTTTAGTACTCTTTGTAGGATTGGTTTGGCACTCATGCATTTCTTCAGTTGTTCTTTATCATGAAAATATTTTATTTCTCCATTAAATTTGAGAGACAGTTTTGC
Source organism: Chinchilla lanigera (assembly GCF_000276665.1). Classification (NCBI taxonomy): domain Eukaryota; kingdom Metazoa; phylum Chordata; class Mammalia; order Rodentia; family Chinchillidae; genus Chinchilla; species Chinchilla lanigera. The sequence goes on along the minus strand of NW_004955402.1, from coordinate 8,604,534 downwards.
AGGGTACATCAGTGTGGGTTGGAAGTTGTTTTCTTTCAGTACCTGAAATACTTCACTCCAAGCTGTTCTTGCCTTGGTGGTTTGTGTTGAGAAGTCTGCTGTGATTCTGATAGGCTTGCCTTTATAGGTGATCTGTTTCTTTCCTCTAACAACTTTTAGTATTCTAAGCTTCTGTTGAGTTTCTAGGATCTTGATCAGTATATGTCTGGGGGTAGATTTATTTTGGTTATGATTAACTGGAGTTCTATATGCTTCACTTATCTGGATGTCCGATTCTTTTCCCATGTCTGGGAAATTTTCTGCTATTATTTCTGCATATAGTATTTTTATGTCATTTGTGTTGACACCTGCTGTTTCATTAATATCTATTAATCTGACATTGTTTTTCTTTGCTTCTTCTTGCAGCTGTTGAATTGTTATTTCCTAGTTCCTTGTTATTTTTAAGAGATCCCTCCTTTCATGTTAATTAGTGGCAATGCTGTCTTCAAGGTCTGAAAGTCTATCTTCAGCTTCGTTCAGGTGGTTTTGCAAGCTTTCAATGGAATTTTTAAGTTCTTGAATATCTGTTTGCATCTGTTTCATACCTTCTAGTTCTTTTCTATATTGTTCCTTGAAGGTTTCCATGAGTTGTGTATGCTCTTCTATTTTCTTGTCAATATCATCTTTGGATATGATGAACATTTCTTTCATTATTGTTATCATTTCTTTTCTCACCTGATACATTATTTCTGATCTGATGTCTTCTATGGCCTGATGGAGTTGTTTCTTTACTTCAGTTGCTATCATTTCAGAAATTTCAGGTGTATGACTTGCAGGCTCTTCTGTGTTTAAGTCTCCTGGACTTGTTTTGGGTGGTGTGGAGGTCTGGGATTGCATTTTGCTCCTTTGTTTTGTCATTTTTGAAGATCCTAATGCTCCCTAGAGTGCAGCCTCACTCTCCCGATTGTGAGTGAATGGCAGGGCAAGAGTCTGAAAAACAACAGTGCTCAGTGCAGTGCCTGTGCTAGTGAGTGGTGGCAAGGTGGGGTCCCAGATGCTCCCGAACTTTCTTGCCTTCAGTTGGCTCCTAAGAATGTGTGGGAAGGGCAGGGGAAGCTCGCCGGCATTCTAAGACTGTCGGAGCTTGGCCCAGCTAGTAGGTGGAATGCAGGTCGTGTTCAGCAAGGCTTCAGATATTGCCCAGTACAGAGCCTGCTTCCCACACTGGAAGGGAAAGGGTGAGGGCAGAGTCTTCCAAGCCGCTGACTCTGCCCAGGTTTCAGTTGAGCTCCCAGGGGGCATGTGACCATCAAGACCCCAGAAGTTGTCCAGGGATCCAGATGCCCCACACACTAGTTGGGGAGGCACCAGACTGGCTCACTGGGGTTCCTAAAGATGTCTGGTGTTCAGCCCAGCCCCAGCATACAGGTGTGGCAAGTAGCCACCGAGGTCCCTGAGGGTGCCTGGGGTTCCACCTGCCTTGCACGCTGGTCAGGGAGGCACCACCATGACTCACCAGGCTTCCTGAAAATGTCTGGGATTCAGCCCAGGCCTGGCAGACACACTATGGGTGTTGTGAGTAGCCACCAAGGCCCCAGAGGATGCCAAGATTTCACCTGCCTTGCACGCTGCTCAGGGAGGCGCTGCCGAGCCTTACTGGGCTTGCTGAAGTTGTCCGGATTCACCCCAGCCCTGGCAGATACGCTATGGGTGTGGTGGGTAGCCACTGAGGCCCCAGAGGGTGCCTAAGGTTTCGCCTGCCTTGCACCCTTGTCAGGGAGGTGCTGCTGAGATTCACCGGGTTTCCTGAAGATGTCCGGGATTCACTCCAGCCTCGGCAGACACACTATGGGTGTCTGTACCTACATTTATACACATGTGATTGTACGTGTATAAATACGTTGCACATGATTAATATATTCATTATAGGTATACAGATGCTACTGACATGTATGGGAGTTGAGATCACAACAACTCAGTTTCATGGAGTCTGTTATCTCAGAACTGGTTTATGTTGTGAAAAGAAAAAGGCAATAATCTTACTGTCACTTAGCAGCAGATAGCAAGAACATGAGTGCAACGACTTCGAAACCTTGCCTATTTTTTCTGTAATTTTCCAGGTAAACTTCTCAGGAAGATAGAACTTTAAATTAATGGGTCAGGCCTTCTCAATGTTTTCCAGCCATCTCAAAAAGAAAAAGAATGTTTTCATTTTGTCTCTTGACCCTTGAGAGATTCCAAGAAAACCCATTATTTTTAAGGCTGGATGACTAACGGCCAATCCCAGTGGATGAAAAATCCTGGTGCTCATGACCCCTAAGATTTCTATATTCCTGTGGCTATTCTCATCATTTTACAAGTGGTTTAGTTTGTCAGGTTCTGAGAAGGACTTGCAACTTGTAACTCTGGAATTTTTGCATTACATTCTATTCTCTTTTAGTTGCACTGAATTTCCTTGCTCAAACTAAACTTCACCAAATGCAAGGATACACAGATCACTGCAGAATGTCCATGCTAATGAGAAGTACAGTGGCACCTCTGTTCGGTTCATGAATTTAATTTGTTCCATGATTCTGGGTAAGATGGCTGCAGCTGTGTTTGTCACCTGATTTGGAGTTTGTAAATAGAAGCAAGATTTTGCTGAGCAATTCTGTCGTGAACCAAATTGTGTGCAAACAAAAGAGCTGGTGAGCCGAGGTATTATTGTATTGCGAAAGCCTCTCTGCTTCACGTTATATTTGACAATGAAGATTAAGTTTTTAAAATACTCTTACTTGATATCAATGTCTTTTTTGATTGTTTATGAGTTTATACGATATAGAAGTATAAGCATACACTAGGCCTTACCTATGGGGTATACCTGTGTTCTGGTCTTCTCAGATTGTTTTGGTGTCATAAGAAGTCTCTTTAGGAAACAGGCATTCTATGTGTGTGTTATTGTGCAATGGTTTTTCTGCCTAAGGTTTAGTTGCTGTTCAGATAAACTCATAACCTGGTTTTAGGCTTGTGTCGGTTTGAAAGAAATAGAGAACTTGGGTGGACAGCGTTCACTAAAGGACACTTACTGAAAGGATACCAGAGACCACAGAATTAGTGGGACCCCGGAGGACTGGGAGAGCAGACATCGTGAGACAAACTATAAAAACTGCCGCTGAGAATTCTGGGTACACCAAGACGAGTAACCTCTATAAAAATGTTACTTCTAACAGAACAGGAGCAAAGAACCCAGGGAAGGAAGCAACACCCAGTACTCATCAATGATGTCCAATGATTCTTCATATAATAAGCATTTTAAAGATCAGTAAAACAAATGTATAAGATATTCAACAGAAAAGTTCGTAAAGGAAAGGGGCAGAAGAAACCGAAATGTTTAATAAAAATAAGACATCCAACTCCCCTAAAAGAAATGAAACCTAAGGGGAGGTTTTATTTTCTACTCATCTTTTTGATCAAAATTATTAAGTCTGACAATGCTAAGTGTTGATGAGGGTCTGAAATCAGGGTACTTGTTGTACACCACTATTTGAGTTACACACTTGTAAAACAGCTCTGTGGAGAGACGCGGCCATACCTGGTAAATATGAAGAAACTCTCCCTGTGTTTTCTGGTATTTCACTGGTACTGCATTTCCATCTGTAGGCGTGCACTTCACAGCACCTCCTGTACACACATCCATGCGGTGATATGATAAGAATGGCTGTGATAGCTTTTTAGGTAAAGGCGATAATATTGGAAACACGCAAACTATATGCACGAGAATAGATAATTTATGGCAGGTTCATGTAATGGAAGAGCTTCAGTGGGAAAAATTCAACAGGAGTCACCTATACATACTAAGATGAATACATTTTCACAAAATATTGAGTGAGGAAGCTGTAGAACAATGTGCATCATTTGGACCCTGAGGAAAAGCAATGTGGAATTTCTTGCCTTTAAAGCCTTCCGAGGCTGTTCCAGAGGATCCAGATAATTTGCCTTACTTGAGGTCAGTGGATTTGGGACTCAATTATGACTGCAAAATTCCCTTGCAGCACCCATAGAATGATGTTCTGATGAATGGCTGGGAACTATTGGCTACCTTTTTTCAGACATCTCAAAAAAGTCAGGAGATTTTACAATGAAATTGGTAAAATATGTGAAGTTTCTCTGAGTCAGAATGGGAAGTCAGTGTTTTCTGATTGCCACTGGGAGCTTTGGGGACACGGCCACCTGGTGAGTTGAGAGGTGGGAGCCTGATAAGAAAGTGCCTGGTGAGCATTTGGAAAACAATTCTTGTATGAACAAATTAGATTTGAGGAATACAGAGCCTTGGGGGGAGACCGTACTGTGAGCAGGGGCTTTTGTGAAGCTACTGCTGGAAAGACAAGACACAAAGAGGAGTCAGGTTCCTGTACGTTTCCCTCAGGCTTTAGTCACGCTGCGTGTGACAAGGGCAAGTCTTCCCCACAGCCTCCCAGACAGCTCCCTCATCGCTGCATGGTGAGCGGAGTTTCTCCAGCCATCAGCTCCATCATACCAGTGTCGCATGAGATGATGAGAGGTATTCTGGACATACAGGCTTTAAGGCAATATAAATGTGGGGGAAAGTCACCCAGGATAAACCAGGTCATAACTTGGAAACCTTAATGGCTAAAAACAACTGAGGTTTATTTATCACTCACAAAGGTTCACCTTGGGTCAGCAATAGCCTGGCCCAGAGTTGCTGTTCTTGTCCTGACTCTGGGTGTCAGGTGGACAGAGAAGCCTCTGTGTGGGCTATGACAAGGGTGGACGTAGCATAGACAGCACCCACTGGCCCTTACTGTGATCCAGAAGTGACACAAATAGCTGCTTTCATATTTCATGAGTCAAACCAAGTGTCACAGCCTAGACTGTTACATGACCCATCACCAAAACCTGCTTCGCAGAACATCCACAGCACCAAAGTGTGTTCTATATACAGTAAACGCTGTGACTCTCCTGCTGGGATCTAATGTGTGGTATTGACAAATTTATAAAAATGAACCATGCCACAGTGCTTGGGTTCAAATTTCACCTCTATTTAGCAAGGTACTAGACCTTCATAACTTCCTGTTGCCTTAACAGTGTCTCTTATCTTATGCTTCTCTCATGAGCATAAAATATACATCGATCACTGATCGATTCCCTGGTTAGCTGTAAGCTCAGAGTAATATTCTGCTAACAGTTTCATGGTTTAAAGAAGTTAAACACTTAAAAAATAATGTTCTCAGATTTAGTGTAGTTACTTCAAAAAGGGATTGTGCTACACATGCTTTAACAGCAAGAGTTGCGTGTGTGGTAGTGGATAGAGGGCAGAGTTGGAAGAATAAAACAGCTCAGGTCAGTAGAGGTGCCAGTCAGGGGCAGTGAAGAAGGTCTGAGAAGGTGAGAAGGTAGCACAGGTCAAGAAACCTGAAGAGGGGGGCAGCAGGTGGGCTGACCCAGGGGAGCGCTGTGTTTCCACTGCTGAGATCCAGCAGGACTGAGCTTTCTGGAACTTCCCTTGAAACATTATCAAAGTCCATGCGACACAGATGGGGTTTCAAAGGCATACGTATTGATTATTCTCTAACCTCAGAATGCTGGAAATAAAAGGTGTTCATACAATAGCTACCTGATGCCTGGTACTCTCATATTGATTTAATGCTCCACTAGAGAATTTTAGAATTGGCTACAATGTGTAAAATACCACTAACTACACCAGTAAAGAAATATTTGTGGTTTTTTTCTACTGATTTTGAGCTTTCTTGTCAGATATGAAACAATTGCTAAAGTTTAGGTCCTGAGTAGATAAACAGCAAGACTTACATTTGAAGTATTATTGTTAATTTCTTTCATTTAATTGATAGCTTTGAGATGTGCAATTATTTATAGGACACAAACGTACATTTTACCAATAGTAAGATATCTTAGAGCATTGCTGTATAGAATTGTTGATGCCTGAATTATTTTGGGGCAAAGATATTTTTGTATTGGAATAAGAGAACAATGTCTATGTATTTAGGGTTTAAACTTTTGCTGATCTTTAGATGTGTTTGATTAAAATTTCATTGTAGAATTGCATACTTTCCATGTAAATAAAGCACATTTCTTATATTCCCCCCAAATTGGAGATTTAGACAACTAAAATAATTTCTCCAAAAAAAAAATAAGATATGTTTTTATTCCATACCCATCAGTAGACTTCTCAGGGAACTTAAATTTTGTACAGAGAGATTGACCTTTAGGAATTGAATAAATTGAATAATTTGCATGGTAATGAATTTGCAGAGCTTCTGACTCTGGAAATAATGATGTTGCCCCATGCTTGTGTGTGTAGTGCTTTCAGCTAGAAAATGTGGTATTTGATATTTCTTTGACTTTTGAGAACTTAGAATTTGTCAACAGCAAAATTGGAACAAATGTCCATTCTTTATGTATGAATCAATGTCAAACTTAATCATGGAAAAGGAGAGATACATTAGACAAAAAGAAAGTAATTAATTGTTTATGGAAATATGCAGTTTTTAACTGGCTTTCCACATGCCAAAGACTAAATGTAGACTCATATCTGTCACCATGCACTGATCTAAAATCAAAATGGATCAAAGACTTTATGAACAAAACCTTGATTGCACAGGAAATATTACAAAGAATCAACAACCAGGATCTCATCATATTAAAATGCTTTTGCATATAAAATAAATCACCAACAAAGTGAAAAGACAACACATAGAGTGAGAAAAAAAATTTTGCAGGCTGTTCCTCAGACAAAGGACTAATATCTATAATATATAAAGAATGAAAAAATAAGACCCCTCAGATTTAAAGATCCAATCCAAAAATGGGCATCTGAGATGAATAGACACTTCTCAGGTGAAGAAATACAAAGAGCAAATAAATATATAAAAAAAAGTTCAACATCATTGGTCATCTGAGAGATGCAAATTAAAACAACATTAAAATTCCATTTCATCCCAGAAAGAATGGCTATTATCAAGTAACCAATGAATAACAAACACTGGCAGGGCTATAGGGAAAAAGGAACCCTTCTTTACTGTTAGTGGGAGTGTAGGCTGGTGCAATCATTGTGGAAATCAGTGTGGAGATTCCTCAAAAAACTAAAACTAGAGTTTCTATTTGACCTAGCTATTCCCCTTCATAGCCTATTCCCAAAATAATTAGAAGCATTGTACCACAGTGATATATGTACACCCATGTTTACAGCAGCACAACTTGTAATTGCTAAATCTTGGAAACAGCCCAAATGTCCATCAACAGATGAATGGGTAAAGAAGATATGTTTTTTTTTTTTTTAAATACAATGGAGTAGTACTCTGCCTTAAAGAAGGATCAATTTGAGACATTTCTAGGTAAATGGATGCACCTTGACACCATATTCTGAAATGAAATAAATCAGACACATGTTTAAATATCACATTGTTTCTCTGGGGTGAGAAACCAAACATGTAAATAAGGACCAAAATGTATACTATATATTATGAAATAGGATGATGACGTTCAAATGGGAAGGGAAACAAGGGGTGGGGAGGTGAAAGGAAGGAAAGGAAAAGAAAAGAGATAGTAGAAGGAAAAAATAGTAACAACGCTTTGTAAATAAGAAGGGGAAATGGGTCGAAGGGAGGGGAGGGGATTGCGGAAAAAAAAGAATCAAGATACATTATGTACAAGTACAAATTTCTTATGATGAATGTTATCATTATGTATATCTAAATTGTACCAATAAAATTAATTTTTTAAATATGCATTTTTCATATGGTTTCCACTCTCAGAAAAGTTAATAGACAGTGGGTGTCAGATAAACGCATAGAGGAAATTTAGAAGCCTGAATATATAATGATCACAATGATGTTAGCACTGTTCATCCTTCGGGCTGAATAGGCTTACTCAGGGTATCCCTTTTGGGACTCAAGGTACCTATGAATTATGACCCTCATCATGTGGCATCCCCAGAACAGTTGCTCCAGAAGAGACCACATGTGCTTCTGGTCTAAGAACTGAATTAATTCCAAGCTCCTTTCGTGTGGACCAAATTCCTCATCCTACCATCATGTCTTGCCCTTAGTACAGCGGGGAGGTGAGATGAGCAGACTCACAAGAAAAACAGAAGGCAAGGAAAACCACAGGAAGCCTACGGAGCCTTCTGAAGGTTTCTCTCTGCAGTGGAAGTGTATGGAGGAGGACAGATTCCTATAGTAGTTGGACTGCAGAGAATTAAACAGGCAGAGACAAAGCACAACAAAGATGAAAACTCACTTTAAAAGGGACACATGACAAGGTGATAAAACATTGACCATGGTTGCTGTATTACATATTGCTATCTTCAAATTGATTACTCAGTTAAACAAAGATAACCATGTAAGACTGATCAAACAATTAAACATTAACTGTTTCTTTCCCTAAAGCAACAGAAATTAGTAGTACAATTATCTTAGCTTTCTTGTGTATACATATACACATATTTTTCCCTTTCTTTCTTTTCTTCTTTCCCTCATCCCGTTGTTCTATCCTTTTGAGCAGTTTCTTTCCCTTTCACAATATCTATTGTACCTTTTAGATTATATTTACTCTTTCAACATAAAAAAGAGACATGATGTGGCTGCCACATTTTCATTTTTGTTGTCAAACAAAATGTTTAGACCTTAGCACTTTCACTCTGACTTGCCTCAGGGCTGTTGCTCTTCCCCAACGGGATACAGAAGGGGCGATGTTTCCGAGGGGGTTGTTTTCATTATCGGTACTTCACCGATTTGGCAAGAACACTGCGATAGAGGGAAGAAAAGGGGAAGATAAAAAGCCGGCCAGTGTTCTTATACTTTAGTGTGCAAATGGGTCGTATTCACAAGACTGCACCCAGTAATTCCAACTTGGCGTTTTTAGGCAGGGGAGGAACTCTAGGAATATCATACCTTTAATGAACAATGCTTTGTCATTTTTATTCTTATGATATATGGATAATATTTGGAGAATCTCTGAGTTGTGGTATAACACCCAGAGAGGAGAGTAGGCCTGTCAAAAGAGTGTGTGAGTGTGTGTATGTGTGTGTATGTGTGTGTGTGTGTGTGAAGAGTCAGGATTTTGTTGTAAAAGTGAGATGGCAGAACGCAGGATTTATTTAAGTCGTTCGTATTTATGTGCCGGACACTTGTCCACGCCCTTTGTTCTTTTAGGCAAAATCCCCCACCTTAAGGGACACTGGGAGGCAGAGTGTAACTGACACACTTAATAAACAAATTACATGGTATATCAGGAGAAAAGTACGATGGAAAGAATAGTGAATAGGTAAGAGAACCCCCGAGGGTCTGTTGAACTGAGAGGCCAGGCGTAACCCTCACAGCTACAGAGCTGTTTTAGCAAAGAGTTGAAGGTGAAGAAACTGACAGAGAGAACACACAGCAGGAGAGTATCCCGGGAGAGCCTCACATGGGCCTCTAGGGGCTTTCCTGAAGGAAATGAGAGGGAGAGTAAAGAATGAACAGGATTAGAAGACAGCGAGCCTTGCAGACCACGGAGAGACCTTGATGTTTGAGGAAAGTTAAGGTCTTCGGAGGGGCTGGGGAAGAGTCACGTGATCTGCCTTTTATTACTAAGCAGTTATTCCGGCCAGGGTACAGGGTGGTACGGGTACCAGTCTGGGAGTAATTCAGAGGAAATAACCTCAGTGACACTTGTGAGAATTGGCAGAAAACTGAATATGTTTTGACTCTACATCCAAGAAATGCTTGACTGAGTAAATGTGAGCTCGGACGGTATGGTAGAAGAATAAAGAATGATGCCGTGGTTTTTAGCTTCACCTACATGGAAAGACAAAGATATCATTTCAATTATGGGCTATTTTAAAGACAAAGGCCCCACGCCCTCCACTTGAGTACAGCCTATTGAGTTTAAAATATGGAGTCACTTTCATGATTTACTATGGGCTCGTATTCAAACAGCTCTGTGAACCTTCCTCTCATCCTTAAAATGAAATAATATCGGTCCTTTATACACTGGAGTTTTTTTGTGAGAAACAGTGAGATAATGAATAAATGTTTTAATGTGCTGTATGAGAAAGTTAGGAGTTCATAACATTGCCTAGGCTTATTTCATAGGTACAAATTACACACTTTTAATTTAACCGTAGCAATGCAAAAACTACAGTGTTGCCATTTGCTTTTAAATCTAATATGTGCCAGATTGTGTATAAGACAATTTAAATATTCTAGTTCCAGTCCTTACAGCAACTTTATGGATAATTTTACAGATGTGCAAAAATTCATGCATATATTAAATACATAATTTAAATTCAGATACTTTTTCTACAACATAGGGCCTTGCTAACTAATAGAAGAGTACCCACTAAATCCAATGAATCGTGATCTTTTCTTTTTAACCTTTTACAAATACGTATGACTACGGCAAAAGAATAGGTGGCAGTGAAACTGGGGGTAAATGGCCAGAAGATGCTGAGCCAGAACTTAATTGTAGAACAAAGCAAATTTGAACACCTTAGATAGAGGAACACCTTAGATAGAGGAACACCTTAGATAGAGGAGAGAGAATGAACCAGCTGAGACTAGGGAAGCCGTCACGTGGCATGCACCGAACCCGGAATTACTTTTCCTGTTACTTAAGGGAATTCCATGTATTCAAGGACATTTTCTTCAGTGTAAATACCTTATATTTTTACCTAACTCATGTAGCAAAATGCTAATATGTATTTTTTCAGGAATTTTTCCTGCTAAATTTAACAAATGGTACACGGAAAAGATATATTTTTATTCATTTAATGGATTGCCAGAGGACTATAGGCTACACAATTCTTTATAAAATCAAAGAATGGAGGTGGTAGTTAAATTGCTTTAAAAGCTTTGCTTGCTATACATTTCATTTAATAACTGAGTTTAATTTGTTTTGTTTTATACTTTGTTTTGCTATAGGATTAGGTACCACTCCTTCCCTCTCCTCTTTGACTGAAGCTTAAAAAATGCCCTTGTTTTTGAATGGGAAAGCAAGGAGTAATAATCCATTCAGCTCATAAATGTTCCTCCTGGGGTCTATAAATTATTTCCAATGTATAAAGTGAAGTTAGATTTTAAAAATATTACTTTGAGTTGGTGTCTTGATATTTTTATTATTAAGTCAAACAAAGTGAAGTAAATTAACTATTAATATCTTTATTTTTCTACATAGCACTAGTACTGTTTTCTGTTTAGGTTTGAATATTATAATAAAGTTTTTTACTTCTTTTATCATCTCACAAATTTATTTCAGTCATTTATCTTCTACTGTATATTAGAGAAAAAGAAAATATTTTAAAATATTTCTTTTGTGTGCCATCGAGCATATGTGAAGATAAAATATCATATTCCTATTTCTAAATGCTCTTACCCTTGAGGGTGTACCCCAGCAGGGTAGAGACAGTGAGTCCTAGGAGAGCCTTGAGAGTAGTAGAGAAACATTAATCTTCACTACACGAAGAATTATTCATAATATTATTCAGACTCCCTTTACTTCTCCAGCTTAGTCACTCTTCTTTACGGAGTAGTCATATTTATTATGAGTGTTATTAATTTGATTAAACACTAATATAAACTTTTTGAAAGTATTATTTATTTCAGAATGCAACAACCCATTCCTATTGGCAGAGAAGATACAATTGTACTAATTTACTGATGAAGTCAAAGTAACTCATCTAAGTGATGTTAAAATGCTTTGATATGGCACTGAGGTAGTCTGTGTTGTGTATTACATTATTCTGTGAGTGATCCAGAGTTCCAGATCTGCCCTAATCTTGTCTTCTCCACAGAGGGGACACAATTCCTGGCTGAGTTCACTATCAATGCCTATCATGTTCTTCTGGGCAGTTCTGGCTTCGCCCTCATGATCTGGAACAGTGGTCCTCAAACTCTTTGGCCCCAGGGAGGTTTTGTGGAAGGTAATTTTTCATGAGTGGGGTGAAGAAGGATGATCTTGAAGGAATGCACAACCTACATCCCTCCCATGTGCAGTTCCAGGTAGGGTTCAATTTGCTATGTGAATCTGATGCTGCTGATGATCTGAGAGGAGGCGGAGCTTGGGGTAGTACAGAGGATGGGAGCTGCTCTAAATGAAGCATGAGAAGCTTGCTGCGCTGGCTGTGATTGCTCCCTGACATTTGGCCCTTTTCTTAATAGGCTGTTGGTAGTCCGCATCTTGGGGGGTTAAGACCCTGATCTGGAAAGTCTCCCAAAGCCACTAATGGCCAGAGACCCCCTGGTCCAGTCTGGGATCTTGTCTCAGATTTTACTAATTAAGCATATAATTGATACACAAGAGCCTAAAATTTATACATATTAATTGGGTAATGTGCAGTTTTGAAACTATGTATTGCACAGTGTTTAAATCAGGTTAAATGCATCCAATGCCCTAATCATTTATCATCTCTATATGATGAAACTCCAAATCACTTCCTCTACTCTTTGAGATGTACAGTATTGCTACCTACAGTCACCCTTCTGTACGATATCACACCAAAAGCTTACCACTCTCATTCAGCTGTAACATAGCATCCACTGATCGACTCTCCCCCAACCCCCTGCCTTTATTCTCCCCAGGCTCTGGGAAATACCATTTTACTCTTAACTTCCATGAAATGCATGTATGTCCATGCCACATGAGAGAGATCATGTGATACTTGTCTGGCTTCTTCCATTTACAAAATGATCCCCAGTTCCATCTATGTTGCTGTGAATGATAAGATTTCACTCTTTTTATGACTGAATAGCATTCTACCAAATACATGTACCACACTTTCTTTATGCAATCTTTAGTTTATGGACACTTGTATTTCCATTTTGGGGTTACTGTGGATAGTGCCACAATAAATATGGGAGTGAAGTTATATCTTTAACATACAGATTTCAATTCTTTTCATTATAGACTGATTAGTGTGATTGCTGCTTCATACAGTATCTTTAGTCTTTGAGGAACCTTTATACTATTTCCCACAATGACTTACTAATTTACATTTCCACCAACAGTATCACGTCCCTATTCTTAGCATCCCCCCATACTTGTTACCTGTTGTGTTTTTTGTAACAGGCATTCTAACAGGTGTGAGATGATGCCTTATTGTGGTTTAAAGTTGCATTCCCGTGATGAGGGGTGGTGCTAAGCATTTTGTCGTAGACATGGTTATTTGTATGACTTTTTGTGAGAAATGTCTGCTCAGCTCTGATCCAGCATCTGGACACACATCCCCAGCTGCCAGCCTAGAGCCTTGGACCTCTGGGACCTCCCATGCATTTCACCTGGGTATTGCTAGCAATTTGAGGGGCTCATTTCCCCCCTCCCCTTGGGCAGTAGGTGTCTCACTCTGCGTTCTGCTGCTTGGGTTGATGTAAGGGTGACATAGGGAAAGCAAAACTGTCTTTCCTACCCTCTTTATTGGATTGTTTCTTCTTCCTCTTCTACACTCTCGTGCTGTTCTCTGTCCCCTGATTTTCTTAGCTCTTGTGAAGGTATTTTCGTGCATAGATAGTTGTCAGTTTGAAGTTTATATGAGCAAGGAGCACTAGAAAGTCTATCTTCGTAATGGTACAACTTTACTCATTCTCTGAGGATACAAAGAGTAGAGGGAACAGTTTTATTTTTATGAAAAAACTACTCATAGCTCAAGATGAGCTAGAACATCTACACTACAGGTGCGCAGGTGGGAAGAAGGAGGTTTGATGTTTGGTCGGTGCTGTGATTAGCTAAGAAGATACAAACCGCAGGGAGAGGGGATCAAGGATGCAAGACGGTGTGAAAAGTCCAGAAAGCAGAGAGAGGTGCTTGCCCAGACTGTGAGATACGAGATTAACAAAAGGGCAGATAGCTATTAACTAACTATTGAGGAACACGTGCTTGATGAGGGGTAAGTAGAAAGTAGACTTTTATGTTGGTGGCTTTGATTCTTTCAACTCGATACTGGCTTCAGACTGCATTACATGGCGTGGTCTGGTCACATAAGCATAGAATTATAGTTCAAAGTAGCATTGAGAGGAATAGAAATGGTTCCTGAAAAAGAAAGCAGCCGTTGGCATTGTGAGAATAAATCCAGCTTTCTTATGGTGAACACAGACTAGCTGCTGTTATAAGTGAAGAGAAAATGAGAAAATGGATGTTACATTCTGATTTATTAGAGTTGAGCACTGTGCCCTTATGTCTGTGAACAGAAACTAGTTTCTATGAGACAGAACAAAAATGACCATTTCTTGTTACTTCTTCGTTAGAACAAGAATGTAAGAAAATAACTTTCATATATACTCTTTTTGTTTGTTTTTCTTCTGGTAGCAGGAATCGAACTCACAACCTTGCACTTGCCAGGCAGATACTTTGCCGCTGAGCTAAATCCCCAGTCCCCTCAAATATACTCTTAAAGTATTTGTGGAATTGTAGTTTTATGGGGGAGAATAATCCCCAAACACAAATCAATGAAATTAGTGATGATGCTTTCAAATATAGAGCCCACACATATCATCTCCTCATCTTTGAGACACTCTTTTTATGTTAAAAGTTGTGTAAAATTATTAAAAACCTATGAAGGGATAAAAAGTGGATTTAAAGAAGGAAAGAAAGAAACAAAGGAAGAAAGACAGGAAGATCCTGCATATTGACTTAGGCTTATTTCTCTACAGATCTTATATGAAGGAAAACAAAACAAGAAAATAATAATATATGTCAACAAAGAACTTACCAAAATAACTGCATACCTTAAAAAAACAGGTGAGAGAATGCTGGGAAAACTTGAATGCCCTGGAAACAGCAGGGCCCAGATGGTGTGCACAGTAGGGTATTAAAGAGAACCAGCTTGTGAACTTACCAGACTAAGCTGCTTTGGTCAGTAATAAATCACAGGCTTCAAAGTAGGAGGGCCTGGTCTATTTCATGGAGAAATAAAATTCATACCACCTACCCACGTTGAATGACAAATGGCCATGAACCTAGTCAGGAAACTAAACATGCAATGAAAAATAGTTTTAGCAAGCACATGGAAAACAAACAACATAAACCACTAAGTGGAAGCATTTAAAAATAAAATTGCACAAGTTTAACCTTTTGTTTCTGCCACAATGTATGTAAAGCTACACATTCAGTCGGGTTTACGGCCTGTACAGTCACAGCAGAGCAACAGGATTGAGACAACGACATCCACTGACTGAAGTGAGAGAATTTCATTCAACATATTTTCATGTGCATCTTAGGATGTAATTGGTCAACAAATTGGTCCAGTAGCTGAAAAATGGGTGAAGAATTTTGACTAATCTTAAAATTAATCTCAGTATATTTAGTAAAACAACTTTGTATAAAATTTAGGTATTTGGTCAATAAAGTTTAGATACACACATATAATGGGAAAAATAATATAGCTAGGTCTTCCAGACAGCATAGTGTAGTAGATGCAGTTCTGTCTTTACTCTTCCTTTCTCTTTCTCTTTCTCTTTCTCTTTCTCTTTCTCTTTCTCTTTCTCTTTCTCTTTCTCTTTCTCTTTCTCTTTCTCTTTCTCTTTCTCTTTC
>NW_004955402.1:8512290-8588936 GCF_000276665.1 Chinchilla lanigera | reverse complement strand
TTTCTCTTTCTCTTTCTCTTTCTCTTTCTCTTTCTCTTTCTCTTTCTCTTTCTCTTTCTCTTTCTCTTTCTCTTTCTCTTTCTCTTTCTCTTTCTTTCTCTTTCTTCTCTCTTCTCTTTCTCTTTCTCTTTCTCTTTTTCTCTCCTTTTTCCCTCCTTCCTTCTCTCCCTCCATTCCTTCTTTCTTTCTTTTTTTTGAGGTTTTATTTCACACGGTAGAGAGATTTCCTGTCCCTTCTCCTTCCTCCCTCCAGGAAGTGGAGCTTACCAAAATAGTCTTCTCTTTGGTCCTCTCTTTATATTGGAGTGTGAACTGCTCTTCTTGATAAATGAGTCTGTCTACTAGGATCTGGATACTAATTTTTAATGAGAGACACGCAAAGGGATGCATGTGGGTAGTACACTGGGGTAGATGGACCTGTCCCTTACAAACTCACACAAAATCATTGAGCCAAAGAAACACAGAAGCACTATTTGGAAGAGTCATTTTTTTTTCCATTGTCCTAATAAAATTGTAATTTTAAAACAAAATAAATGAGTGGCAACCACAATCATCTATGAAGTGCTCACCATCTTACGTTGTCCCTAGTCTTTCAGATACATTAAATGTGATCAACCCTGCAGCTTATCCCCATTTGACATATGAGGACCGTGAGTCCAGAGAAACTTCAGGGCTTTTGGGTTGGCTAATTGCAATCCTAAAGAGCTTCCATGGAAGCTACTACTGAGCTGTCTTTCTCTTAAAATATAGAAAACAGAAGTCAGAAAATAACGCTGTTGCGCTCTACTGATCAAAAAATATTCTGCTTCCCCTACTGCATGGGAGAGGAATATGCCCTTCTCTTCGAATTTCAAGGGCTTTGGAAGGATAAATTCCTGTTTTCAAGCACAAAGGATGCTGTACATATGTAGCAAAGGCAATGGTTTGTATTAAGTCATAATATCAGGGAGCATTAGAACTTTTCTGTATAAAAAGAAACTAGGGGACACGATTGGATGGTGATGTCTATAAGAGACAGAAGCTTATCAGTTTTTAGCTGGAACCTGAAAAGTAAAAACACTCCATTGGACTGTACACTGCTCATCCCCTAAGGTACACTGCAGGCCCTCCACCTACAGGGCTGTGAGGCCCTCTTAGGGAATGTGAGGAACAAGGAAGGCAAAACAGACTGTTTGAAACTCAAGTCCCACACATCGGGCAAAAAAACAGGAAATGAAACTGGAAACAGTTGCCTTTGTTAGTACTATTTTTTTTCATGAGGGAGGATTTTGATTCAAACCAGGTGACTCTGCCCTCCTGTCCTCCTTCAAAGCAAAGACTCCTTCCCATGCCCTTTCTTGCACCTTACGCCCCTCCCCCAAGTGTCTGAGATGTCCACAGACTGAAGCAAAGGAAACCTCCAACACCTTCTGGAAAACGTGTTCCTTGGCTCGTCTTCCTTCTTACAGAAACAGAAGCCCAGACGGGCACAATCCAAGACATTATGCAGTTTTGCAAGAATAAAATAAATAAATAAAACTGGAGTCCCCAACTCTACCTGATTTTCATTATACCATAAAAGCCTGGCTGATTTATTGTGTGTGTGTATGTGTGTACTTTTTCATGAGCATGCTTACCTTTTCTCAGGATGAGATTTCTCTTGTGTGATCTTCTGGGTGCAGACCTCACTCTTACTTCCCTCTCCAACTCGTCTGTGTTTCGAATAGATCAGCTTCCCTTTGGCAGTAAATGGACTATAGAAAAATTTGACAAGATCTAGGCAGCCAGGGGTGACTCCATATTCTGTGTAATGTAGAAGGCAAAAATGACATAGGACACCTGTGGAGATGGCTACTGCCTTGCACACATTCTGATTGTGCGAACTCAGTGTGGTGGAGGTTGAAGACCGTATTTGGCCTAAGACACATTAAGCTACTAGAGCATTGTGTCTATACTCGTAATTGTGTAGATATTATTATTAATGATCCCACATTAAGATTGGGGGCTAAGTCTCTACTCTCACTTGAGTCATTCCTCTATGTTGTAATCTTGATTCTGGCCATTTCAGTTTTAGCAAGACCATGGCAGTGATAGCTACTACCCATGTTTTACCCCTGAGGGAGAAATTTGAGCTGAGGTCTATAGGTTTCTCCTGGGGGAGAATTTCTTTTGTTATTTTTCTACCAATTTGAATGCTGGATCTTTAAAAAGAGGGGGCATGCACATGAGTAGGAACTTGTTCTGACCAAGGGCTATTAGTAAGAAACAATAATAAGCAGAATGTAGTTACCCCGAAATACTCTTTCCTTACTTATGGAGGATTCCAGGATCTTATTTGAGTGCTTCTCATTGTGGAGTTTGTATGAATGTTTCACTTTCTGGCAGCCTCAAGGAAGGAAGCTCTTAAAAAATCCTCAAAATTTCCTTCTCAAGGTTGGCCCCTGAAGTATCCCGAACAACCCTATCCTTAGATACTCGAAGGACAGAACTGGTGTTAGTCATCATCTTTGTTAAAAGGCTTAAATTCTCGGTGCTTGCCTTTTATAAATCGAAAGCTCATACTTATCAGAAAGTATTAGCTAGGTAATATGATTTCTCTCAGTGTTAGAAAGGCCACTTTATGACACTATTAATATTACCAGGCAGAGTGAAGCTAAGGATTATACTGTCTGACATCAGGGGTAGAGAGTTTGCCTGGCAGGTTTGAGGTCCTGGGTTCAATCCCCAGTACTTCAAAATTCCCATAAAAATGTTATCATCTTCTGAACTGAATCCGAAGATGCTTTGGTACTAATGAATATAATAGAATTCCAATTGGTCTACAATTGCATGAGTCTATTACAGATTACATTTCTTATTGTTCCTCAGATAAACCAGAATGGTAAACCCAACAAAATAGTGAGCTAATCTTAAATTTTACCAAAAATTACATGCATTACTTTAAGCATCTACAGTGTATGCACTACAGAGTATATTTTATAATATTCTTTATTATACCATTTGCTACATTTTTATGCTTACCCACAATTATATTGAAAATCTTTTCAAAAGTTTACTATAGACATACCTGGGCGATATTGCAGTTCAATTCCAGAACACTTTACTAAAGTGAATCTCATGAATTTTTTGTTTCCTAGTGCATCTAAAAGTTCTGTTTATGCTATACAATACTGTAGTGCTAGAGCACTGGGTCTATACTCTATTAGGTGAGAAATAGCAGTATATCTCAGCAAACGATGGAAGCACCTTAGTGAAAAAAACACTTTATTGCTAAAACTTCCACTGAGGCTCAGAGAGTCACATTCTTGCCAGCAGAAGGGCTTACCTTTTTGTGATCAAGGTGGTGGCTATGGCAAGGATTAAAATCAGATGAGAAATTGAGCAGCGTGAATTAACTCCTCTTTCCACAAAAGATTTCTCTGGAGTGTGTTTGGCAGTATTTTACCCACAGTAGGAACTCCTTGAAAATCAGAGCCAGCCCTTCAAACACAGCCCCTGCTTTGTCAACAGTGTATGCCCTACTCTAAATACTTCATTGTCATCTCAACAATTATGCAACAGCTTCACCCGGTACAGATTCCAACCCAAGAAACCACTTTCTTTGCTCATCCATAAGAAGCAACTCCCCAGGTGTCAAAGTTTTACCGTGAGTCTGCAGCAATTCAGTCATGTCCTTGGGCTCCACTTTTACACCGAAACACTGTTGTGTAGTTGGTCACCTCCACCCATGACCTCACTCCACCTAGACTCCTGCCACAGCATCTACACCAGTCCTGGCAGCTTCACCTTGTACTTTCACGCTATGGAGATGGCTTCTTTCCTTAGACCTCAGAGGCTGAGCCAGCCGGAGCTATTCAAACTCTTCTTCGGCTGCTTCCTCATCTCCCTCAGCCTTCATGGAACCAAAGAGCATGAGGACCTTGTTCCAGATTAGTGGACCAGTAAGACTGCTCACAGCATTCATTCACTGCTGAAGTTTGCTGTGTTATATGGGCACAGTTTGTGGCACCTCAAAACAGTCACAGTAGTAATATCAAAAATCACTCACCAGCTGGTTGTAGTGGTGCATGCCTGTACGCCCAGCACACTGGGAGGCTGAGACAGGAAAATGGCAACCTCAAGCCCAGCCCAGGCAACTTGGTAAGACCTTGTCTCAAAAAAAATAAAAAGGGGCTTAGGCTATACCTCAGTTGTAGGGGCATAGGTTCAATCCATAGTAACACACACACACACACAAACACACAATCACAATTATCTTAACAGATATAATAATGTTGAAATAGTGTGAGAATTACCACAATGTGATACAGAGATACAAAAGAGCACATGCTTTTGGAAAAACAGCACCAACAGATTTGCCTGATGCAAGTTGGCTATAAATCTTCAATTTACAAAAATTGCAATATCCTCAGCACGCAATAAAACCAATTGTGGTGGATCCCTAGTGGTCAGTTTAAGTGGGAATGCCCAGCTGAACTGAGTCAGCATGGTTCTGGGCATGGAAGACCCACTTGAAGATTGTTGCCAATGGCATAACAGTTCCAGGAGAACTAGAGGGGAAGATTGTATGCTGCTGATTTTTCTGGAGAAGCTTGCCACGGCTGGTTTTCCTAATATGAACTTGGCTGGGTCCTCGCTGCTGCCTAGGGAGGCATGGCTGCTGTTCTCTTCAGGGGAGCTCTGGTTTTCACCCTGAGCATTGCTTCCTGGCTCCATTGCAGATCCCTCAGACTTCTGGCACAGATCCTTTACCCCGCTGGCGCAGATTTTCTAGTTTCCACCACTGGCCCTTAGGCCCTTGTGGTGTAGATCCTTGATATGGAACCGCATGGGACATTGCTGTGGGCTCCAGGCCCTTGGCTAGATTCTTTGGGTCTCTAGTGCATGGAAAGATCTCTTACACTCTTCTGCATTTGACTTTTTGAGTGAATATTATAAGATATCCCTATAAATGTGTGCCCTGTACTAAAGCTATTTCCTTGCAAAACCTGACTACCACACCAATTCTGCCTGTATTTCTGAAGAACTTACTGTGCAGGAAGCTTACTGGATACTGGTTGCCAACTTATCGGAGTGCAGCAATCTATGACACAAAGGTAGCAAGGAACAACAGGAGCCAAGGAGTCATTGCCAGCCAGATCCCCAAAACCTAGTATAGACATCCAAGATGGACGGAGTCTCCTCCGCACACTCCCCAGTGTCCTGGGCCTGAAGGATCCTGAAAAGTGGTTTGCCTTGGATTGTATCTCCTGGAGCCATGGGACATTCTGGGCTAAAATACTAATGGAAATCGTGTTTTGATGGGAAACTAGTACACAGCCTGGGCTGTTCCATTCAATGCTTCCTTAGCTCAGGATGTTTATTCTCAGAGTATTTTACAGTTATTCTAAAAAAAAAGAAAGAGAGAGAGTGAAAGACAAGAGAACTGGGCTTGTCCAAGGCTACTGAAGAGCTGGCCTGCCATTACTACCAGGATTGTTACTCAACTGATTGATAACGAAGAGCTAGAAGACAGTCTTTTCTTCTGTATCATAAGCAATATGAACTCAAGTAGGATTTGAGTCACACTAACATTAACATTAAATCTAACTGAGTTAGGCTTAACATCATGTTTTTTTAAAAAAATTCAAATAGGGGGTCAAACTATGTATTTATAATGGAATTATTGACATGGTAATACTGGTTATGAACATGCATTTGTAACTTAATGAACTCATATATTCAGTTTATATGTTTCTCACTGTCAAACAAGAATAGATGTCTGTATCTGGAACATTTGCCAACTTTTTGAGGTTTGCTTTCATATATCTCTGAGGTTCCCTTTCAGCATATTCTTTTTTTAAAATTTATTTTAAAAATGAAAGAAGGAAAACATATTAACAAACAGACATCCATTTACAAAATAGCATATGAACAATACCAACAATCCAGAGTTACAGACAAAGTAAGAAATTAACAATGGTTGTTGTATTACGTATTGATATCTTCAAAGTGGTTTCTCAGGAAAACAAATAGAGACATACAAGATTGATCAAATATGTAATCATTAACTGTTCCTTTCAGTAAAGTGATAGAAGTCAGTAGTACATAATTTCTCCTTCTTTCTTTTCTTTTTTCTCTCACCCCAGTTGCTCTTTTCTTCTGAGCATTTTCTTTTCCTTTCACAATGTCTATCATACCTCCTAATTTTTATTCACTCTTTCAGATTCTTATACTAGTGAGACAATAAGTTGCTTATACATGGAGGTCTGGTTTATTTCACTTATGAGTGTGATCTCTAATTGTGACCATTTACCTGTAAAAGCCTTGAGTTTATCTTTCTTTATAGCTGAGTAATATTCCATTATATAAAAGTACCACAATTTTCTTTTCCAATCATCAGTGGATGGATATTTAGGTTGCTTCCACATGTTAGCAATTACAAATTGTGCTGCTATGAACATAGGTGCACATGTATCACTGTGATATGATGTTTTCAGATCTTCTGGAAAAATACCCAGAAGGGGAATACCTGGGTTGAATGGGACCTCTAGATGTAGTTTTCTGAGGAGTCTCCAAACTGATTTCCACAGTGTTTTCACCAGTTCAGCATATTCTTATAGCCTTTATGATCTATACCACTCTATTATTTATTCATAAATACACATATAATTTTAGATTTTCTGTGTGTAAATCATTTTTGCAAATATATATATATATATATGATTACCTATATACACATAGGCAACTGCAAGTGTACACATACAGACATATCTTTTCTAACTCTGATAATAACAAAAAGCATTTAAGTATGGTTCATGTTCAAATGAATCTTAAATAAATGCAAAAGTTGCTTTGTTTCTTATAGTAGTTTGATCTCAACTCATTCCTCTCTTCTGCATTATACTATCACTTCTACAGCACATGATCTTTTCAAAACACACATAGGAATAGGTCATCAGCTTCCCTGAAAGCCCCTGAGACTCCTGACACAGTTCTGGATGGCAACTTTCCATCATCCTAGATGCCTGGCATGGTGTGATGCCTACTTCCACCTTCAGCCTCATCAAGGACCAATCTGTGTCTGAAGTCTGGCCAAGAGGCCTCTGTGGGCCCCACATAGTGGTTATGCCTCCCCCATACCAGGACCTTTGTGTGTTGCTCTCTCGGATGACGTGCTCTCTCTGTGCTCGAAACACATTTTCTATCTTTATTTGCCCTGAACCTGCTCAGTCCCCTTGCAGACTTCTCTGATTCCTCTATTGGGAAAGAATCTTTTCTTCTGGGCCCTACCAGTGATTTTTAGCTGCATATCTAAATGGTAGCAAAGAATGGTAGGTAAGAATGGTAGCAAAGCTGCAATGAAAGCTGCCATTGGAACAGTGGACCTGCAAGGAGAAGAGGTTACTCATTAGGAATGTGATCCATAAGAGGACATTTTAAAGCAAACAACATGATCAATTATACCTTTTGCAAGAATGAGCTCAGTTGGAAAAATTTGGGAGAGTTTTCTTGTCACACAGTAGTCTCTGAGCTTTCATTGAAATAAACCGTTGGTTTAATCCATTTCACCATTAAATTTGAGTTCTTGATAGCAGGATTTGTGTCTGGGTAGCCTTTGCAGTAATTGCCATCTCAGTGACCCTAGCTCTTGGCCATATACACAGAAACTTGGTAAGTGCAGTAGTCCCCCTTATCCAGTTTCACTCTCCATAGTTTCCATTACCTGTGGTCAACCTTGGCCTGATTATATGAATACAATCAGCCCTCTTATCCCAGAATTCATCATCTGTAGATTCAACCAACAATGGATCATTCAGGAAAAAGATCAAGAAAAATAATTGCATCTGTACTGAATACATAAATTTTTTTCCTTGTCATTATTCCCTGAGTAATACAGTATAACCATGTACACAGCATTTACACGGCATTAGGTATTATAAGTAAACTAGAGATGATTTAAAGTATATGGGCAGATGTGGCATAGCTTATATTTTAAGTAAGGGACTTGAGCATTTATGTATTTGGTATCCACAAGTGGTCCTGGAATCAAGTCAATCCTCTGAAGTTACTGGGGATTTGTCTGGACTGGGTTAAGAATGAGAGGGTGGGTGGCAGAGGGACAAGGATACAGAGAAAGCGAGGAAAGAAGGGAAGGAAGGGGAAACAGAGGAAGACTATATTCACATAATTTTGTTACAACATATTGTTTTAATTGTGCTATTTTACTACTATTTATTGCCATTAACTGCTTACTGTGCTTAATTAATAAATTAAACTTAATCATAGGGATGTGTATATAGAAAATACATAGCAGAGATGTGCTGGTATTATCTATAGTTTTAGGCACAGATAAGGAAGAATTTCTACCTTTAAAGATGAAAGTTTTCATTTATCTCATATACACAACAGTCATACTTATGTGTTTGTTCTGAATTACATAATCAGCCACCTTTATCAGAAAGAGCTGTTTCAGACCCTTCCCAAGATGTCTCCCCAACTATTCTCTACTGTAATCTTAATTCCTTATATGACCTTAATTCTTTCCTCTTTCTTTTCTTGTTATTACTCTTCCTTTGGTTCTTAAGAATCATATTTACTTAATGTAAATGAAATTTTCATCTCTACCTGTCATTTTGGCCTCTTGGTTTGTGTACTCCCAGCTCTAGTTATGCTCATATACCTTGGTTTCATCCAATTAACACTGATATTATTCCTACCTCTTTCACCATGCAAGATAAGGTGGGACCAGCCCTTTCATTTTCATCAAGTACTTCACTTGTCTTTTGATGCTGGAACTGTTATGACTCATTTTCAGTGATATAACAAATTATTTCATTATACCTTATATTGAGTACTACTCCTAGTACTCTGGATAGGGTACTTAATATTTGGTTTATAGCTTTACCACATGTAGCCCTCCTCAAATCAACCTTCATATGTACTGGTAAAATTTGAGAACTTTTTTATAGCTGAAACAAGTTGTAATCACTCATTCATGGTCAGTCTAACAGGGAAAAACAAAGCAAGACAAAATAAAACAAAAAGCAACCAGGCAAAGTTGGAGAACTAATGCCCCAGAGAATTCATTACTGAAAGTTACATTTTTAGGATTTTGTGTTCCAGGGATTTAGTCATTTCATGATATTTCTGTGTGGTCAAAAGACGAAGGAACTTGCACATACCACAGCCTTACTCTGTTTGGAGGTGGAACACTTTTCGTTGTCTACATTCTCATTACCTATGGGTACCTCCCAGCAAGACTGATGCCGCTTCAGTCCCCAGAAGCATCAATTAAAAAGAATTCCTAAGGTCTCTGTCCAAAACCAAGAAACATTCCTGTCTTCCTTTCTTATACCACCGTGACCTTTGTGAACATTCAGAGTTTAGTTGCTATGTCTGTGATGGGTAAAATATGATTACTGCCAGACACAAGGGAAAAAAATAGAGACCAACTTCCCAAATATAAATATAAACAAAGCCCTACAGTAGATTGATGTTTTATTGGCCTTTTAGTCTACAGTCCTCATCTGATTTCAATCCTGTGTGGCTACATGTAGACAGAATTATTATGAAGTTGCAAAAGACACATATTTTCTCTCTGGTAAACATTCTAACATCCTTTTGTATTTCCTGTTGAGATTCATTTTGTTCTCAGAAAAGCACCTTTGTGACAAGCTTGCTAGGGAAGAGGAGGGCAAGGATGGAAAATGTGGTCATTCTCATATTGATGTACTATAAATCACCATTTAAGTGATATTAAGTGTTGGTAGTTGCACTTTTATTGGGTATGAAGGTGAAGAGCAACAATTCTGGTCATAAAATGGCCCACTGAAAATTAAAAGGATACTTACAAAATATTTTAAGGAGCAAACTAACGCATAAAAGTAAAAACACTATCTTAAAATTTTGCAACAGGGGCTGGGGATTTAGCTCAGCGCCACAGCACCTGCCTGGCAAGCACAAGGTCGTGAGTTTGATTTTTGGTACCAGAAAAAAAAAAAACAAAAAACAAAAAACAAACAACAACAACAACAACAACAAAATTTTTTTTGCAACAAACTTTCTCATAAGGAAGCAAAAAACATAGTTGGAAATTTAAACATATTTCTTTCAGAAACTGACTGAACAAGATGACAAAAATAAGAAAAACATTTGAAGAACCAGCTAACGAAAGAGTCTTAATTGGTGTCTATAGAATAGAATATTGCACTTAACAACTGCAGAATACATATTGTTCTCAAATACATACAGAACATTTTCCCAAATTGACCACACAATGAGCCAATTTTTAAGAAATTTTAAAAGAGTTAAGTTACACAGGCTTCATTCTCTGACCTCAGTGGAGTTAGAAGTTAGACATGAATACCAGAAAATTAGCTAAAGTAACCCAAATATTTGAAAATAAATAATATCTAAATAATTGGAGTCAAAAAAGTCATAAGATAAACTAGATCAAGCCTGACTAAAAACCAAAAACACAACAAATCAAATATAGTATGATGCATATAGTTGTGCTCAAAAGGAAATTTATAAACTTTAAAAGATAAAAGAAGGTGAAGATCAATCACCTAAGTATTTATTTTAGGATGTCAATAAAAGAATAGCAAAATTAAGCCAAAAGATGAAGTAACAAAAAATAGAAGAAGCTGGATATTGTGGCTCACATGGGTGAGGATGGAGGACTGCAAGTTCTAGCCCAGCCTGGGCAACTTAGTGACTTATTGGAGCTCCATCTTAAAATTAAAAAATAACAAAAGGGCTGGGTATGTAGTTCAGTGTGAAGGTCCTGAGTTCAATTCCCAGTACAATAAAAAACAAAGTAGACATGAAGATACAAAAAATATACAAGAGAGAAGAATATTTTTTCTTGGAAAAAGTTAGCAAAATTCAAGAGTCTCTACAATACTTGACAAAGGAAAAAAAAGAGAAAAATTACAAGGAACCAATTTCAGAACTGAAAAGATTTACATAAATGATGATCTTACAGATGTGAAAGTGGCACAACAATTTTTAAGGTAAAGATCAGTAAATTACATTTGATAAAAATGCATAAACGTCTAGGAAAAAAACCACAATTTACCACAGCTATTACACTAAGAAAAAGAATTAGAAATAATCCTTTATCTATTAAGGTAGTTTGAATTTGGGATTAATACTATTCCCAGAAAAGCATAGAGGCTTTATTGGTGAAGTGTTTTTTATTTATGTTTTTTGTTTTCACTGTGCTGGAGATCAAACCCAGGGCCCTACGAACACCAGGTAAGTGCTCTACCCCTGAGTTATACACCAGCCCTCATTAGTGAGTCTTTATAAAAGAAAGTAACAGTTCCAATCACATACCAAGACAGAGACTGGGAAAAGAGTGAACACATTGGGCTTGATACAATCATTGTAATTCATCATAAATCAAGGAAGTTCAATTCACTAACTGATAAAGGAAATCATTTGTCCATATCAATTACTATAGGAGAAAATTTACTAAACTTACTTCTTAGTTACTAGGGATGAAGGAGAAGTATTTCTTTATTTAGTAAAAGGTAACAAATAGAAACTATCCAATATTTTATATCTTGTGAAGAAATGTTGACAGTTTTGTATCTGCTTCATCAACAACATAAAAATGTCACTAGGGCCTTTTCTACTAATATTCTCTATTGTATCAGAGATACTACCTTACATATATAAGAGATATAAGGATAAAATGTACTTTTTGACAGGATGATTTTGAATGCGGCAAATCCAGAGAATTTACAAACTGAACTTAGCAAAATCTCCGTGTACATCAAGGTGCACAAATTGACTATTCCTGGGCAACAGGCACAATGAAGAAGAAATTGCAACTTAGAAATGATATTATTCACAATAATATAAAACAATGTCTTAACCGGTACTGAACACTTAGAGCTTGCAAAATGTTTTATTTGACCTATAGTTTAAAAAGAACCATAATTAAAATTGTGGCAGGATAGTTTTGTACAAAATATAAAGTTAGTTGTAAAATATATATGGAAAATCCAAAGAAAGAAGTGTGAATCATTTAAAGAACAACAAAATTAGACTTG
Organism: Chinchilla lanigera; assembly: GCF_000276665.1. Lineage (NCBI taxonomy): Eukaryota > Metazoa > Chordata > Mammalia > Rodentia > Chinchillidae > Chinchilla > Chinchilla lanigera. The sequence continues at coordinate 8,576,913 of NW_004955402.1, read as the reverse complement.
CACTATTGAGCATTAAATATAATAAAACCTCATGTACAAGGCAGTGTGATATTGATCAAAATAGAGAAGAAAAGACCAATGAAACAAAATATCAGTCATACAGCAGACTCAAACAAATACAAATGTTTGATTTAGTAACCATAGCTGTACATAGTGGTAAAGTAGGGGGAGATTATATGCTATGAAAATGTTGACCAGTTTATACCAGATACTAAAGCAGGGGGGAAGCAGGGGATAAAAATAGATTATAGAACCAAATCTGTAGGGTAAAATATTTTGAGAGGATAGTCCAAAGGTAAATATCTTCATACTTTTCTGGGAGGTGTAGATTTATTAAATAGGCCATAATTGTAAAAGAAAGAAAATTAATCATAGAGGAAAATATCAATAAATTGGAATATATTAAAATTAGGAACTTCCTTTAATTAAAAATTAAGACAATAAAAAGGCAACTCTAAGGGAGTTATAATCAGTACATTACTCAACAAATGTATAAAAACATGAAATGAAATTATTCAGATAATAAGAAAAAGGCAGAATATAATATGTGTAAAAGACTGAAACAGGCATTTGACAAAAAAAGAAGCTATCCATTCAGCCAGTAATTCTACGACCATGTGCTCAAATTCAGTTTAAAAACTTAAAACCTGAGTCAGATAATTCAGTTAATTAAAAATTGAGAGGTCAGTTTCATTGCACACAAAAATGTAGCACAACTGTAATTCTCATCACTATTTGTGACAATCAAAATTGGTACAATGACTTTGGGAAGCCTTTGACAGTCATTGTTACAACTGAAATTCTAGCAGTTCTACTCCTAAGTATACATTTGCTCCTCCTCCAAAGAAGTATATAAACTACTTAAACAATTCACATGTGGTTATAACTGTTTGTTGTAGCATTATTTGTGATACTCAAAGCTGAAACCAAACCACCAACAGGAAATGAAAAAGTCAGTTTTATGTATTAAAGCAGTGAGATATTTCAGGACAAGGAAATGAGCATAATATTATTTATTACATGATAGATGTGACATGAGATAATACAAACAGAATACTGAGTGAAGAGAACAGGTAGAAACAAATACTTGAGATAACTGCTACCTTTAAGGACTTAAGTGTGCATTTGGGTCAGTGGGATAATGTTCTATTTTATCATCTGATTTGGGAAATACTAGATTGTGTTCACTCAGTGAAAATTCACTCACTTGTATGTTTTCAACCTGTGCATCTTTATGTTTTCCTTATTTAAGATAAATTTTTAGGAGGACATTTAAAAAAGGAAATGCTGTTCCCATTTTAATATTATCTATGATCTTCCCTTTAATTTCCTTCTAAAATTCTTAAATGCAAATTTCCCATTCCTAAATTTATATATGATGATACTATGTATTGGGTTTTTCATGAATTCTTAAAATTTCCATGACCTAAAAAACTATAAAAAGTCTATTTAATATTAAATACAATTAGAATTTTAAATATAATAATTAAAAAACACACGTTAGGAATGCTAAGGAATGTATAGCTTGAGCAATAAATAATTTCTTAGGAATTATTTAAATATTTTGTGACCTAGTATATTATTAATTTTAATGACCATCATGGGACATTTAAGAAAAAACTATTCAAAATTCAATATGATCCTGCCAATTCTGTATCTTTCACTTGTATTTTGAAAATTTTGTATTTATACTGATCATACAGCTATTTTTGCTGTACCGAATTTTTTGCTTAAATTCTATGCTAAATAAAGACTTTTATAAAATACATTGAATCAACATGACCAACTATGAAAAAGAGAATTTCTCTGCTCTGGTTATAATGTTGCCAATACAGCTTTTAAAAAATTAAAAGTAATTTTATTTTATTCTCTTTGTTACATTGATGGAACTGTTACTCTGAATTAAAGTGAAAAGTCTAAATTTAAAAAATTGTCATTATTTTTCAGAGCATTATACTAATTATAATTTATGAAACTGTACTGTGTAGTTTTTTTCTTGTTTCCTTTTGTGCTTATTTTGGTTGTTTTTCTATTTTTCTTTTGTTGTATAGATTATCTTTTGTGTATTTTTATCTTCTGAATGATTTTTAAGAATATACAGATTGTTGCCCTTTTCATTTTACCACTGAATATTATAAATATTTCTATCATGAAACCTCCAAAACTGAGCCAAAATAAACCTTTTATCTCCATAAATTTATAATCTCAGGTACTTTGTTATACTGGCCTAAAGCTGAATAACACACAGAGACATTAGCTAAAGATTGTGAGGAAGTAAGCAACCATTTGTAGTGAGATGGCTCAGGAGTGATCATTTTCTACTCTACCACTAATTTGTAATATGTAGATATAGCTTATATAATAATTTATATCAATTATATTTACTTAATGTGATGCAGGAGTATTTGAAACATTCCTAGGCATATTAGCTCAGAAGTTTTAATCTCTTGCCAAAAATACTGCTCTGAAATTATTATGCATGGGGAATTCACAAAGAATAATCTTAGAAAACTGTTGTTATTCAAAAGATTATTAGACATACATTCATCTCTTCCACTCTTTATTGCCATGTATGACAGGGAAAGTAAAACAGGCCTTGGAATTAGGAATAATTGAATTCTATCTACACCACTAATTCTCTTTTGAAACTGAGTTACTTCCTCATCACCATTTCACTAATTGCAAACTATGGGGCCACAGTCTCTCATCTAGATGTTTTGATGACTAAGTCAGCACCATATCTGACATACTGTAGTTAATTTCTGTCATCAGTTCAGAGATTTAGCAAATTGCATCATACATTGAATACATTTGGATTGATCCAACATCATTAATTTGGAGGAAATCTGGTCAGTTTTACAATATTAATTCACAGTATACATCTTCTTTGCTCAGTTTCTTAAACTGTACTTAGGATTTTGCTTTCACCTCACAATTCTGTAATGCTTGGTTTGATGAAACTGCTGTTTTACCAACTTAATCCTCTGCACGTGTTTTTCATTCTCCTCATGAATGAACTCTTGTCAAATTTCTTATCTTCCCTTATTGGAGTGGGTAAGCTGGTGCTTATTCAGTTCCAAGGCTCTCTTTGAGAATTATTTTCTCTCATATTTCAACCTCCCTCTGTCCTAGAAGATAGGGATTCTATGTATAGAACATAAATGAAATAATTCCTTGTAGCAAAGATCTATTCACACAGTTCCTAAGGAAAGATGAAATTCCCCTAAGGCTAAGATTCTCATAAATATTCTTTTATTCAAATGTGTCTTAGTAAATTTAAAAAAGCTATTTTATTTCATGAGAAGTAGTTTATTGCTAATCAGACTTTCCCAAAAAACATAGCTTATAAGATGAACCTGTTAAATTAATTTATGCTTCACCATTGTAAATTTCATCTCTTTCATATTTAAGAGGAGAGCTATCTAGTGCTTGCTTGGGCTTTGTCACTGTACTTGTTATCATATCCTCTTATTACAACCAGTAAGTATAAGATTTCCCAGTGTCCTTAGATCAGGAGGGTGAATTCAGTTTTTTGACCCCATTAATATAAGTCTAAAATTTTTCTAGTTTAGTCATATTTACACTTTAAATCTCTCCTCTGTGGAGTTTTGTGGGAAATCTAAAAAAGTATTGGCATATTTTCCCAGAATGAACAAAAGTGAACAATTCAATAAAGAAATTTATCTTTAGCAAAGTTGACCTGGCTGACTCTTAGTCATATTTTCTGATCTCAGCTTGGACATTATCATTCCTGAAATCTTTTTTGTACTTCCTAAGGCTAAATTTGGTGCTCTTCCTATGTCCTCTTGAGACCCCTAGACTTTTCTTATCATTATTCTTTTCCATAGTATTGCAGTTACTTAGTGATTTCTTCATTGCTAGAGGGTGAATTACAAGAAGAGTAATGATGTCTGTCTTCTTTACTGTGTTATTTATAACATTAAGCACAGTACCAGACATTAAAAGACATTAAAATTCTGTAAATATTTTGTTTAATGCACCAATAAATCCACCATGTAAAATGCCACAAGTTGTTTTTGTAAGATGCATTGGTAGAAATGAGACAAATAGAGGTCAGAAATAGACCAACAAAGTTCCAGAAACACTGGCCCTTAGTTTATGATTTTCTTGCATTTTTTTCTCAGAATTAAAGAATTTCTTTTTTAGAATTAAAGTTGATCCATTCCCCCCCCCATCACTATGGGAAAATTTCTTGCACCCAGGAGGTGGCCCTGAGCTGACTGGGACTCTGGGACCGTTGGCTCTGACCCTGCTGTCATCACGGGAAGGTCACTCTGACCCAGGAAGCCTCAGGAAAAATGCTGAATCCCAGGAAACCTAGGGAGATTTGAAACTGATGGAAAGAAAGACGAAAATGCGATCTAAACTCTCCACCCTACCCAGAAACAGCCTAGGAAACATCAACATGGACAAACATGGCAGTCAGATGCCTGAAATTTCTGAAATGATAGCAACTGAAGTAAAGAAACAACTACATCAGGCTATAGAGGAAATCAGGTAAGAAATAATCCCTCAGGTAAAAAGAAAGAAATGACAACTATGATGAAAGAATTGTTCAGCATATCAGAAGAAGACATAGATTAAAAAAATAGAGGAACACAGAAAATGATGGAAACTTTGAATGAACAGTATAAGAAAGAATTAGAATGTATGAAATGGATTCAAAGAGATATCCAGACAATTAAAAATTCCTTTCAAAACTGTCAAAACTCCTTGAACAATACAGAAAAATAGACTTTCAGACCTTGAAGACAGCAATGTAGCCAGTGATCATGAAAGGAAAGATCTTATAAAAATAACAAGGACCAGCAAATAACAATTCAACAGTTGCAAGATCTGTGAAGAAGAACAATATAAGACTGACAGGTGTCAATGAAAGAGCAGGGGGCAATATGAATGACATAAGGACTATTTGCAGAAGTAATAGCAGAAAATTTTCCAAGCATAGGACAAGAACCTGTCATAAACTTAAGTGAGGCATTTGGAACTCCAATTAGCCATAACCAAAGTTAATCTACACACAGACACATAATAATCAAGATCCCAGAAATCCAGCAAAAGAACAGAATATTCAAAGCTGTTAGGGAAAAGAAACAGATCACCTATGATGGAAAGCCCATCAGAATCACAGTAGACTTCTCAACACAAACCATTAAGTCAGGAAGAGTTTGGAGTGAAGTATGTCAGGTCCTGAAAGAAAACAATTTCCAATCTAGATTGTTATACCCTGCAAAGCTGTCTTTCAAAATTGATGGAGAAATAAGATACTTATATGACAAAGATCAGTTGAAAATTCATGGCCACTAAACCAACCTTACAAAAACTATTGAAAGATATTCTACAAAGAGATAAAAATGACCACAATTAGAAGACCAACAATAGAAAAGAAGCCCCCCAAAAGGTAAGCAATTAAACACAGGGAGAAAGTACAGAACTAACAGTGGGAAAATAACATGACAAAGATAAGTCAACATATATCTGTAATAACCATTAATGAAAATGGCCTCAATTTACTAATCAAAAGAAACAGACTGGCAGAGTGGATCAAGAAACAAAATCCAACAATATGCTGTATACAAGAAATGTATTTAACTCAAAAGAAAATTCATAGACTGAAAGTCAAAGGATGGAAAGCAATACTACATGCAATAGGAACCCAGAAAAAAGCAGGACTAGCTATTCTGTTTGTAGACAATGTAAACTTAAAACCAATAATAACCAAAAGTGATAAAGAAAGTCACTACATTCTTGTCAGGGGAAAACTGCAAGAGTAACAGATAACAGTCATAAATATATATGCACCAAATGTAGGAGCACACAACTATATAAGGAAATTTTAGCAGACATGAAAAATTAAATAAGAAATAACACAATTATAATACAGGATTTTATCACCCCACTGTCACAAAGAGGTAGATCAACTAGATAAAAGATCATCAAAGAAATAACAGAGCTAAGCCAAGTATGAAAAATCATGAATAATCAAATAAGTAATAACACAATTGTAACAGGAGTTTAACACTTCATTGTCACAAAGACATAGATTGACTAGACAAAAAATCAGCAAAGGAATAACATAACTAAACCAAGCATGTGAACAAATGGACTTGGTAGACCTTTACAGAGTATTCCACCCACCAACATTCCAACATTAGAATACATATTCTTCTCAGCTCAATCTCTAAAATAGACCATATACTAGCACATATAACATTCTTAATTAAATGCAGAAGAATTGAAATTATCCTATAGCACAATGAAATGAGACATTAATTACAAAAGAAATTGCAAAAACTCCATAAACACGTGGAAACTAAATAACATCCTCCTGAACAACCAATGGGCTTCAGAAGGAATTAGACAATATTTACAATCAAATGAAAATTCAGATACAAACTACTGCAACCTGTGGGACACAATGAAAGCAGTTCTCAGAGGGAAATTTATAGTAGTGGGTTCCCACATCAGGAAAACAGAATGAACATAAATAACCTTATGCTGCACCTCAAACTTCTAGAAAAAGAAGAGCAAGTCAAGCTCAAAGCCCAAAGAAGGGAGGGAATTATAAAGATCAGAGCAGAAATAGATGCAAATGAGACTAAGAAAGCAATACAAAGAATTAATAAATCAAAGAGCTGGTTCTTTGAAAAAATAAATAAAATTGATAAACCTCTAGCCAACCTTATCAAGAAAAGGAAAGAAAAAACTCAAATTCATGCAATTAGGAATGAAAAAGGGGAAACTAGAGACCCTTTGGAAGTTAAGAACATCAATACCTACTTTGAAAATCTTTACTTTTGTAAGATGGAAAACACAGAAGTGGACAGGTTCTTAGATATATATGAATTGCCAAAACTGAATCAAGAAGATGTACAATTCCTGAATAACCCAGCATCACACAACAAAGTTGAAAATGTAATAAAAAAAACTTACCAGTGAAGAAAAGTCCAGGTCCTGATAGTTTCACAAATAAATTCTACAAGAAATTTAGAGAAGATTTAATGCCAATACTTCTCAAACTGTTTAATGAACTAGAAAGGGACATAATTCTTCCCAACTCATTCCTGGAGGCAAGTATTACCTGATACCAAAAACCAGAGAAAGGCATAACCTAAAGAGAACTATAGGCCAATTTTTCTAATGAACATAGATGCAAAAATTCTCAATAAAATACTAACTACTAGAATGCAGCAAATCATCAAGAAGATAATATACCATGACCTAGTGGGATTCACCCCAGGAATGTAAGGATAGTTCAACATCCTCAAATCAATACATGTAATGCATGATATCAAACAGAGCCAAAGATAAGAATCACATAATGATCTCAACAGATGCAGAAAAAGCTTTTGATAAAGTCCAACACTTATTCATATTAAAAACCCTACACAAAATTGAAATAGATCAACTTTGCCTCAATCTGATAAAAGCCCTCTATAACAAACCAACAACCAAGATCATACTAAATGGACAAAACCCAAAAGCTTTCACTTTAAAATCAGGAAGAAGACAAGGATGACCACTGTCATCACTCCTATTCCACATAGTTCTGGAAACATTTGCCAGAGCAATTAGACAACAGACAGAAATAAAAGGAATTAGGATAGGAAAGGAAGAAGTGAAGTTACCATTACTTGCAGTTGACATGATACTGTACATAGAAGACCGCAAAAACCACCAAAGGACTCCTAGAAATCATAAACAAATTGAGTAGCATAGTGGGATACAAAGTCAACACTCAGAAATGAATAGAATTCCTATACTCAAACAACAAACATGCTGAGAGAGAAATTAGGGAAGCCATACCTTTCACAATAGCATCCAAAATCTTGAAATATTCAGGAATCTATCTAACAAAGGAAGTAAAAGATTTATACAGTGAAAATTACAGTACTATAAAAAAAGATCAAAGAGGATTTCAGAAAATGGAAAGATATGCTTGCTCATGCATAGGAAGAACTAACATTGTAAAAATGGCCATATTCCCAAAATCATTATATACATTCAATGCAATCCTGATGAAAATACCATTAATGTGCCTCACAGATCTAAAGAAAATATTCCTAAAATTCATCTGGAACCAGAAGAGACCCAGAATAGCAAAAGCAATCCTGGACAACAAAGACAAGGCAGGAGGTATCACAGTTCCTGACTTGAAATTATACTACATAGCTACTGTGATAAAACCTGCATGGTATTGACAAAAAACAGATGTCAAAATTAATGGAATAGACTAGAAGATGTAGACACAACTACAAACACACTTAGCCATCTTGTCTTTGACAAAGGGGCCAAACATGTTCACTGGAAGAAGGATAGCTTCTTTAATAAATGGTGCTGGAAAAACTGGCTTTCCACATGCTGAAGACTAAAACTAGAACCATGCCTATCACCATGGACTAAAATAAAGTCAAAATGGTTTAAAGATCTGCATATTAAAGCAGAAACACTACATCTACTGGAAAAGAAAGTAGGTGGAAGTCTTAAAGACATAGGGGTAGGGGCTGGGGATTTAGCTCAGTGGCAAAGCGCCTGCCTGGCAAGCGCAAGGTAGTGAGTTCGGTTCCCGGTACCGGAGAAAAACCAAAAAAAAAAAAAAAAAAAGACATAAGGGTAGGCAGAGAGTTCATGAACAAAAACTAAACTGCAAGAAAAATACTTCAGAGAATCAACAACTGGTAGCGCATCTTATTGAAAAGTTCTTGCATATGAAAAGAAATCACCAACAAGGTGAAAAGAAAACCCATAAACTGGGAAGAAATTTTAACCAACTGTGCCTCAGACAAAGGACTCCTGACTAGAACACATAAAGAATTAAAAAAAATCAGGCCCCCCCAATTCAAAAAACCCCAATACAAAAATGGTCAAATCTGAGATGAATACACACTTCTCACTTGAAGAAATACAAATGACAAATATATACATGAAAAAATGTACAACATCATTAGTCATTTGAGAAATGCAAATTAAAACAACACTAAGATTCCTTCTCACCCCAGAAAGAAAGGCTATCATCAAGAAATCAACAAATAACAAATGCTGTAGGGGCTGTGGGGAAAAAGGAACACTTCTCCACTGTTGGTGGGAGTGTAGACTGGTGCAAGCACTGTGGAAATCAGTCTGGAGATTTCTCTGTAAACTAGGATTAGAGGTCACATTCAACCCAGCTATTCCCTTCCTGGGTATTTTCCCAGAAGAACTAAAAACATATCCCAGCAGTATATATGTACCCATGTTTATAAAAGTGCAATTTATGATAGCTGAATCTTGGAAACAACCCAAATGTCTACCAATTGAGGAATGGAGAAAAAAGATGTATTTTTATACAATTGAGTATTACTCAGCTATAAAGAAAGATAAACTGAGGCTTTTATAGGTAAATGAATGCAACTTGAGACTATACGGATAAGAGAAATAAATCAGTTTCACATGTGTATTGCCTGAAGGAGTAAATAATATCTGAAAAGTACAATAGATATTGCGAAAGGGAAAGAAACTGCTCAAATTGTAAGAACAACTGAGATGAGGGAAAAGAGGAAAAAAATGAGAAAGAAAGAAAGGAAAAATAAATATATTTATTTAAACAAAATGGCTAAGATAATTGTAATACTAGTTTTTATTGGTTTATTGAAAGGAATGGTTAATGTGTAATTGTTTGATCAATCTTGCATGCCTGTGTCTGGTCGCCTAAGCAACTACTTTGAGGTTAGCAGGATAACAACCTGCTAACTTTTGTGTAGGATAACAACCATTGTTGATTTCCTATTGCCTTGCTTGAAATTCTATATCATTTTTATTGTTTTTATGGCATTTTGTTTATGTCTTTGTTATTTTGTTTTTGATATTTTCTCTTTAAAATTAAATAAAAGTATATATGTATATATAAAGATAGCTGAGATAAGTGTATTAAATGAACAGTTAATGCTTAAATATTTTTTCTCTTCTCTTAACCAATTTTGCATGCTTATATCTGATAATCAGAACAACTAATTTGAAGACAACAATATGCAATTTATCAACCATTGCTGAATTCCTACCCTCTTGTTTGATGAAGCTCTGTATCATTTCTAATTTTTTTATTACTTGTTATTTTCTTTAATTGTTAGATCAATCTTGCATTCTTATATTTGGTAGTCTGAGCAACTCCATTAAAGATAAAAATATGTAATATAACAACCATTGTTAATTCCTCTCATCTTGTTTGGAAATCTCATACGTTTATTGTTTTTGTATTGTTTGTTTTTTGTCTTCATTGTTATTATTTTGTTTTTTTTTTTGTCTTTAAAATAAAAAAATAAAAAAATAATTAAGGTTGATCCACTCAATGTTCTCCCAAAATATGTGGCCCAAAATTATTTTTGCCTGAGCTCTCTGGAATTGGATTTCTCTCTTGTACAACTATGATAAGCATGACTAATAATTTTGAGACTGGTAAACAAATCACATAACAGTAGAAAGGCAACATGGTTAAAAATATATTCCTACATTTTTTGATTGGCCTCTCATGCTGATTAATCTTCTCTTCTGGAGACAGAGTGGCCAACTTCACAGAGCTCACAGACCAGTGGAGAAGATGGTATGTCAACATACCTCCCACTCCAAAAAGTGACAATTCACAATGGCAAATTGCACAGAGTGAAAAGTTAAATCTATATGAAGAACTACAGAGAATTTGGATGCAAGACCTGTTTTAAGGAGAATTTTACTTTGTATATTACACCTGAATACTGGCAGAGAAAGTGGAGATCTGGAGCTGTCAAACTGGCATTTAAGAGCTGAATTTTATTGTTTTATTGTTCTGAGAAGTGGTCACTGAACACAGTCAGTATTAAAAATTAAAATAGCCAGATGTTGTGGCGCATGTGTATAATCCCAGAACTCAGAAGGCTAAAGTAGGAATATCACCATGAGTTTAAGGCCGGCCTGAGTTACACAGAGAAATTAAGGCCAGCCTGAACTGCATGGTGAGACCCTGTCTCAAACAAATCAAAAAAATTAAAATATATAAACTTATTCTTAAAAAAACTTCTAGAAACAAAGAAAATAGAAGCATGCAACTCATTACTTACTAACTTTTGACTGACTTTTACAACTGGACATTTACCTGAGATTTCTTAAGCCCACTGTACCTGTGTGTTACAATTCCACACTCACGGATGGCACAGTGGTAGCTAGAATTGGGATATCATGAGAGGATTTCAGCTTAGAAAGTGCAAACGCTGTAAATGAGTGCTTGAAGTATTGTTTTATGTATTGTCTATATTTCATTTTTCATTTTATTACATTTAATTTTATTGTATAACCATAGTAAAGTACAGAACAATACCAATACAGCAAATAAAATTTAAAATGTATGTTGTGTCTCTAGCTGTTATACTGACATGGCATAAAAATTAAAAATGTACTCAATATTTGGAAAGAATTCTGACATGTCTTTATTGTTTCACCTTCAAGTTTCGCATCAATATAAACAGAATTCTCAACTATATTTACTTTGGTAAAAGATTAATTCATCATGTATAATCACAGGTTAGCTATGGTGTAACAGTGCAAAAATAAATAATTTCTACTGAAGTATTGATTTATAAATTTTTAATTTATTATTCTGGTCTTGCTAAGTTGCCTAGGCTGCTCTCAAAGTTGCAGTTCTCCTGCCTTAGCCTCCCCAGTACCTGGAATTACAGACACGTGCCACTTCATTCAGAAGAGTATGTAAGCCAGAGAGTTCTTCAGTTGGATTCCCACGGGAATTAGGCATAAAATTATGACAACAAAATTGTTCTCAATAAGTGACAAATTTTGTGGCTATGACAAAATGTCCTTGTCTGAACATGAAGGCCAAGTATGATCAGTGTTTATTTAAAATGTACTTTTTTGTGACATAGCCAATGTGATTATTTATGATAACTTCTTAGGAGCTAGAAGTAAATAGGCACAAAACTAGAGTTTTCCTATCAATGTGTTTGCTTTAGTAATTCATATCATGAGGACACACATACATGCATACATAATGCATAATATATGTATCATGTTAACAGTTAAAGCCAATTTAGGTGTCAAAGCATGTCCTCTCATGGTGGACAGCCCTGGTAACATCTGCTCTAGACATGACTCTCAGTACATACATGCAAGAAGTTGAGCACTGAGGAGAAGTTACTTTGGAGGAATTGAGTAATTAGACCTTTGAAACTTATAGCAATTTTACATTTACAGAAATCTCTCTCTGTATATATATCCTTCAGAAATATTGCTTAGCTTGTAATATTATACTGGTAGAATTGCATCTGTCTTCTCTATTCTCAATTTACATTACTTCCTGTCCTGATGCTACCCATCTACCTAGCAGGCCCACATTAATATCTATGACAACACAATACTGACTTCTAAGCTTAGTTTAGTTGAATGAATTTTATTAATTCTCTCTTTTATAACCTCACATATCATTTAATCATATCCCCTATATAAGCAATATTTTATACTTCCCTTAATTCACTATTTATTTATTTCCAATAAGCTTCTCATGCTGCCTGCACAATTTTTTAACTTCTTTTCTGATATGCCAGTAACTCTAATTTAAAATACTTCATTGTTCAGAGTCACAGAAACTGGGAGGAAAAAAGTGCCCCTCAGAGTTTATAAGGGGATACTTGTAGGTTTTATGAATTTCTGAAGAGTGTTGGCCAGTTGAACCGTAGAATTAGAACAACTGGAACCTGAAAGAATTAAAAACATGATGTTCCTGTAGGAGGGTATCATGTCAACATCTCTCCAGAATGCAGAAAAATTACAGGGAAAGTGTCAGTTCAAAAAGGCTAGTTAGGCAGCAAAATAGTTGGTTTGCTTTGTTTATGCTTTTAGATATTTTAGTCTGAAAAAATTTTAATTAAAGAGCAGTTTGTAAGAATAGTAGAAGGAATTCCCATTTTCCCATCACCCAGATTTACCCATTGTTAATATTTTTAATGCTATTCTTATCTTTAATCTGTGTCTATATCTTTCACCTGAGTATGTACCTCTCTGTCTACTGCCTGCCTACCTATCTGGCATCCACTTATTTATACAAAAGTATAAGAGCCTGGAACACATATTTTGCTGTGTAGAAAGAGAGAAAGTGAAAACAATAGGGAACAAAGGAACGAGGTTCAAAGAACCCAGAAGTTAGATCGGGAGGGCTCCCGTTCGCCAATGGACAAAATTAACCTGAACCAGTAATGAATTATGACACACTGAGATTTACAGCAACCTGGGTCCATATTGATAAAAATGATTACATGAATCGATGAACAGGAGAGAAGAGAAAGATCCTCCCTACAACAGGGTATCTATCACTTCACACAAAGTACTAGGACTGCAGAATTATCAAGTGATGCTTTATAACGATCACAATAATTGATTCAGGTAAAAATCATCAATGGAAAACAACAACAAACAAACTTTTGAAGATATGAATGAGGAGTATACACAGCACACCCAGTATTTCATAAAAGTAGTTATTAGTCACAAGAGGAAAGGTAGGAATATGAATGGCACATGTACACCAATTTAACAAAATTAACATTGGCAATAAGGGGATAAATAAACATGACATGTCTCCTAATATGATGCACTGGAAAGATCTCTTAACTTTATGTGGTCTTTGAGTTAAAAATGCATGAACATACTCAAATCAAGATCCTACTTGTCTGTCAGTAAGAAATGTTCTCCAAGTAAATTGTCTGTGTTCTTTAAAATTTTCAGTGCCAGGCCAGGGACATACCTCAGCAGCACAAGCACCCACCTGGCAAGCATAATGTCCTGAGTTTGATTCCAGGTACCAAAAAAAAAAAAAAAGTCAGTGTCATAAAAAAGAAAAACTGAGAAACAATGTCAGATTAAAGGGGTTCCAAGAGACAAGATGACTAAATGTATTAAATATTCCTGTGGTGGCTTATTTACATTTTATTATTTATTTATATAAAATAACATTTAATGTAATTGACATAACTGAGTCCCTAAGCAAGGGTTCCATTCCATTCATAATCCAATTTCCTAGAAATTTTATAAAACAGATTATTGGTTGAAATTCTAAAAAAAAAATCCATGAAAAAGGCTCTACACACTTTCTAAGTAATCAACATTTGCTGTAATATTCTAAAAGCAGGGTATGTCTTGATGGCAGTTATGGTTTTTCTTTACTTCTTTTTATACTCTAGGTTCTGGTTTTGAAGGGGCAATTTACTGGGGGAGGGGCTTTGTCCATAGATGACTCAGGGATTGATCCCAATGCTAGTCTTTAGTCATTTCTATTGTGGTCTACAATTATAAAACATTTACTGAATTAAAATAATGATTTTTCCTTTTTATTTTAAAACTTAAAAAACCTAACAAAACAACAGTGAAGACAGACTCAAAACTACACAGAACCAACAAAAATGATACATGACCTCAAAACAAAATGATAGGTATTTACAATTGTTGCTACATTATATACTGTTCTCTTCAATGAAGTTGTTCAGCCCATCAGACATACGAATGTAAGATTGATCAAACAATCAAAGACAGTAACAAGTAATAAAAAAAAAATTGGAAACAATGCAGAACTTCACCATACAAGATGGTAGGAGTTCAACAATGGTTCTTATACAGCATGTTATTGTATTCAGATCAGTCATTCTGATTACCAAATTCAAGCATGCAAAATTGGTCAAGAAATACAATGTTAAGCATTGACTGTCCTTTTCAATTAATCACAATGTCAGCAAAATAATGATTTTATGCTCTCAGTCTAAATTAGGATGGAATGAAAGAAAAAGAGAAACTGTTTACACTTGCAACAAGTGATAAGGGCATACACAACCTTTATTTGATAATATTCAAGGCTCACCATATGCCAGTGAAGTAAGAATAATTATTCTCCATTTTGTGAGGAAATTGAGATTTAAAAATATTAAGCAAACTGCTCCAAACTACACAGCTAACAAGTTGGGAAGGCAGGGTTGGAGTCCAGGTCTTGTCTTTGCAAGTCCTACACTTGGTCAGACAATTCTCAGCTTCATACCTGGATAACTAAGTGAAGAGTGGTGGTAAGAAGCTACAGCATTTTGGGGAACGATATGCTCAATCTTGCTTTAAAATTATTTTCTAGATTCATTATTGATTTAGCTCATTAATTGTCATTCTTTGACACTCTATGGAATTTGCCTAATGCTCAGTTGTAGCCCTGATCACCCATGCTTCCCTGAGAGATCCATTTAATAACGACAGCTCCTTCTAGTTTATTTCACTATACCCACCACTGTTTCTAGAATAATACTTTGCATGTACTGGGTAATAAATAAATGCTTGTTGAGGGACTTGGACTAACAACTCTAATAGATTTACAATAACACATTAAATATAGCAAATGTTGGGTTACAGTGTTATAGGTTTATGCTGTGTTTAAGAATGTAAGGCCTTTATAAACTGATTACAGGAAAATTCCCTGCTTAAATTTTGTAAGAAAGGTGTAAATGAAGGTGGGAATAAGGGTTTTTTTAATTCAGAACATCCGCATTCAGTGAAGTTAGCAGGTGCCTCACTGGCATGGCTCTGCTTTTGAACCACAACAAATATAATTAGTGGGTGAGATTCCAGACCTCCAATTGCCAAGGGGTAGAGCAAAATTAGGCAGCTGCAGGAAGAAGACAATAATCAAAGGTGAGAAAAATGAAAAATATATGTAAAGCTAAAGTTTCACATACAATTCTATCATTCTTAATGCTAAAGAGGCATGAAGTCATTTCAAATATGACTGCTTTACAATAATCAGAGTGACTCCCTATCACTCAGCACCCTTTGGAGAGAACAGAGCAAAGACAAGAGGTTTGTCTTCCATCACCGGGTGTCTTTTTACTGTGAATGACCTCTGACTCACCAGAATAATTAGATTCCATTGTGTTAACCTGTTATCCTGAAAGTACCATGTAAGCACATGCTAGTATAACTATAGAGATTTTATTCCTCCATTCAGTGCATTGTCTTTAGACCAAGACTTTCCTTTTGCAACTGTTTTAAAGATAAAGTCATCTCCTGCTGGAAATGCCTTTTTTCTTTTCTGCCAAGGCTAAGTTTTATGATCTCTCATATTGTAACTGGTACAGAATTTACTATTTTGAAGGGTACTAAATCATTCCAAAAGCAACAGAGGATTGTGTAAATGGATGGTGTAAAACATAAAAATGGAAAGACAAACATTAATAACAGGCATAGGAGACATGAAGTCTTTTCATAAATAAATATTTTGACAGTTAAATGTTTTACAGGCTGAAGAAAATATAGATGATACAATGACAAGCAGTCCATTAATAACTTTCCAAGTTTCTCAAGTTACAAACAGTATTTCTTCATTGGTTTATTATAATTACTATATTCCTTTATCCAACAAATGCTAGTAACACATAAACATTACTCAACCAAAACAAATAGTTTTGAGATTGGGTTGAATTCTCTGAGACTCACTCAGCATTTTGACATTTCTAGTTTGTTCATTGTCCACTGCTTAAGTTTTATAGATAATGACCTATTTTCCATTACAAATATTAGTTTGGTCTATGCTATGTAATCATATCTATGAAGACTCTCTTATTTCAAACTGTCTCACTAGTCTTCGGATAAGTTTATTTGTGTGTACCAGCTCCTGTTTCAGAGTAAGACAAAGTGTTTCTGTTCAGCCAGTGCTAGAGATGGGTATTAGTTATCTCAAGGGCTAAAAACAAGGATGTTGAAGTATTAGCAAAATGTCTTTGGATGCTGCTTATCTACTATCAAAGTTTATTTAATATGTAAATTCTTTCCTTGGAATGTACAGAGTGTCATGGATAACTAAGTGATCTCCAGTATGTTGCCTATATTGTAAATATAGGAACACCTATCTCTGTTAATACTGTCAGTGGCTACTTTTGTGCTACAATGGTAGAGTTAAATAGTTGTGACAGACTTCTCCTGTGACCTCATAACCCACAAAGCCCACAATATACAAGATCTGACCTTTCAGAGAAAAAGTTCCTGACTCCTGGGCTAAGTGAAGTTGTCTGACACTCTTTGTCATCTTCAAGTGTGAAGACATGACAGCTCCCACACACATGCACACATATGTTACACACATTCACTAGGGAAGTATGTTGCCTAGGGAAGGAAGGTGAACAGGGAGTAATTGTGACCCTTTCTGTGCATACAGTAAGAAAGGTATGCAAGATAGGTTTTTCTTTCATATGCTGTTTTAGAACTTAGTTCTTCCATATCATCATTTAATTGCATTATCATATCTTTGTAAAGTAGATAACATGGATATTATATTTATTTTCCTTGCTCTACATTTCCTTGCTTTTATGGCAGTTAATTTGAGTCATACGATGGAGTTTTGGCCAACAGATTGGGGGTAAAAACGGCATGACAGATGTATAGAATTTGTCCTACAACCACCACACACCACGTGTCATTTCCTTCCTCCTCTGCTCCTGACAACATAGCTGCAAGATGGTACAACTCTCTACTCTTACAACTTGCACTGAGAAATAAATTTGATGAGAATGAGAAATAAATCTCACTCAGTACAAGCTACAAAGATTTTGAGGCTAGTAACGGAGCATAGCCTGCTTGTCCTTATGAATACATGAATGCAAGCTCTCCCCGAACATCTTAGTTCACTGCACATATTGTATTCAAAACCAGGTGCATTCTCTTCACTCTACATCCCACTTACTCCAAATACAATTTCTTTTCTGAGACAGGGTCTTTGCTACACTGGGATTACAGGCATGTGCTACACAAGGGCTCCCCAAATGCATTCTTGACCCCAGTACCTTTTCAACAGGTCACCATCACTTCTAAGATGCAAAACAAGGAATCTTTAGATTTTTCTTTTTCTTCTAACTCTCAAATCGATCTCTGCTAAAATTCTTAAATAGAAAACTGGTATAGTAATGTCAATATCCCAAATTATTTGATATAATACTTTTCTAAGATGAAAATTGTATTGTCTAATAATGAGAATTTAGTTCTTTCTTTTAAGGGCTCTACTTTTTGTTTTATCTGTATAGTTGAGTAAACTGTATTTATGCCTTCTTCGTTTATTTAAGAAATGTTTCTTGAGCATTTATGGTGTTCCAAATAGGAACAGAACAGAAGCAGGGAATAAAACTTTAACATTTCTCTTGACCAGGAAAAAAAAGTTTCTGAAATTATGCAACAGTACTCCCAGGGTAGTAAATATGAAAATAATTCATTGTCAAGTTTGACTCAGAGAAATCCCCGCACAAGTGTGAGGATATGCAGCTCAAGCTGCATCCAGTTATAGTTGAGGATGTACCCAAGTGTTAAAATAGTTAAGAATACACTCAGTGCCAGAATAAATTTAGTACCTGTTACCTTGTCTCATTTAGTATCATCAAAAGTGTGCAAAAATATGAAACTTCATTGGGAACAGGATGAATGCGGTTTAGGAAAATGATTCAGAAATCCAAGAAAATCTCACTTGGTATCTGAAGACCTTATGAAAGAAAACTTCTTTTGTAAATTAGAGATGAAGAAAAAGTTTAATTTTAGCCCCAAATAAAACTGGAGACTTCCTTAATCTCTTACCTAGTGGGATCAAAGGGAGCATCTCAGGGCTGTGAGTCATAAACAGCCAACATTCTTGGGCCAAGAATATCATTGACACAGAGAACCCCGCTGTGTTCTAATTGGTGTCAGTTAAATAAGCTCTTTTCCCACAGATGACCTCCCTTGCCTTACTTTTTTAATAAAAAGAAAGCTAAAATTCCACAGGTAGATGGGAGGATGAAAAGAACAAATATGTTCATTAACCTGAAAGGGTTGTTGCTTCCCATGCAGGCTATTTTGCCCTTGGCAAACATAATGGTGGAAAAGAAAATATGCAGTGGATCCCTGTGGTCATGCAGCTCTCCACCCCCCGCCTTACTGGGGATCTAACCCAGGGCTGCCGTACTACCATGCTGTATGCCCAGCCCTTTGTACTTTGAGATAGGGTTTTACTTCATTGCTCAGGATGGCCTTGAGTTTGGGATCTTCCCATTTCAGTCTCCTGAGTAGCTAGGATTACATGTGTACCACTGTGCCAGTGTAGCATCTCTACTTATTACTAAGACTCCCATCTGAGCTGTTCAGGCCCGCTCCACTCTCAGGGGGTAATAGAGGGGTAGGAGTGGGGTAAACTGATCCTGGGAAGGGAGATTGCTAAAATCCTTACCCAAGACCACTGGCTTGCCTTCACTCAAATCATGCTTACCTTTCACAGAAGTGTTGCCTGGTTCTAGCAATGTCAGCTTTTGTTCTCCTATGATAAGTTTCACACGGTTCACTTTGCAGTCCTGTTGAAAAGGTCAGTGCCTCACTCCTCGATGTTTTACACCAACATTTGGTCCCTACAGTATATTCCAGTGTTTCTACACGTGGGCCCTAGAATATTGTTCTTTTAGAGACTGGAAATGTCTCCTGAATGTCAGCAGCTTTGGTGGAGCCTCTGTTACTATTCCTTCCTGAGAGCCTTTGACTCTCCCGCTGCTGATGTCTCCCCAGCCATGGTGGCATGTGTCAGTAAAGTCACAGTGACCCAAAAGCAAATGACTTAATATCTTTGAGATTCATCTTCTGCAATGATAAAATGAGGAGGTTGAAAACTATTTCTAATATCATTATGATTTCTTTCAATTCTAGATATATTTAGAGAACATCCTTGTAACTATTCTGGAGGGATTTATTTCAGAGTTCAGTAATGTCATCTTGCTACTCGGTTTCAAACTGGCATGGCTCAAAACAATAAATGAATATGCCTTCTATTGGTGCTGAATAAATCATAAATGTAGCTGCTTAAAACAACACGTCTCCATGGGTGAGAAGTCTAGACAGTTTCAGCGTCATCTGCCCAGGGTTCCACAGGACTGCACTCTACGTGTAGGCTGGGACAGAGATGTCATTTTGGTTTTGAATCTTTCTTCCCTTCCTGTCACAGACTGATGGTAGAATTCAACTTTTTGCTGTTGTAAGACTGAGACCTTCAGCCCCTTGGGAATGCCTATTCCCCCCCCCCATGTGACCCTATCCACAGCCAGTAGCACATTACTTCTTCAGAACCAGGAGGTAGCATCTCTGTGACTTCTTCCATTTCTAACTTGCAGACCCCTTTAAAGGTATCACTGAAGGGGGTAAGACCCAACCAACTTAACCTCCCTTTTGACCAGCATAAAATCAATCGACTGTGACTTTGATTATAGTTGTCATAGAATGCAGCAAAATCAAGGGAGGGATGCTGTAACACTCACAGGTCCAGTCCATATTGCAAGGGTGGCATGGATATCATCCGGCGGGAACCTTGAGGGCATCTTATAATTCTCCCTAGCAAAACAATCTTGTTCATATTACAAAGGGATAATTTTCTTTAATTTCCCACACTAATGGTGTGGGAAATAATCATCCATTATTTACTACTTAACGCACCCTATTTATCATACATACTTTTATTTAATATTTGCAAGTGTTTTTGGGGTACTGTCTATCCTTACATGTCTGCCCTGAGCAGAGAAAAAGTAAAAAGGTTTCCATTTCTGTTTTAAAGAGTTTGTCAGGCTGGGTGTGGGGGTGCGTGCCTGTCATCTCAGCTGCCTGACAGGTTGAAGGAAGAGGAAGCAAGTTCGAGGCCAGCCTAGGCACATCAGTGAGATTCCATATAGAACAAAAAGTTTGCTGTGTACCATGTAGGTAATACTGTTTCATGACCTGACTTTCTTCTTAGCAATTAGCTGAAAATGAGAATTCCATGCTCCCAGAGTATTAGCCTGCAGCAACGGCCCACTCAGTACACAACACTCAGTAGAGTGAATGTCTGAAAAAGAAAGACAGGTTTGCTCCTCTCTGCGTCATCAGATATTATTCCCTGACACTTGGGCTCTTGCAAGTCATTCACTGAATATGCGTGACCTGGGGTCCTCCTATGAGGAAGACCTGATACTAAGCTCAGATGGTATTAAAGCAAAAATGATTTTTTTGCTCTTCGAAGAGCAAAATCTGCTCCAAAAGCATTTAAACCTAAAAGTAGAGTGCAATGTGAAATCGAAGGAACAGAGGTATATGCACGGAATGCAGACGCAGGGAGAAAATGCTTTTAGCTCTGAGCAGTCTTCAGCAACAAGGGAAGGCTGCACGTATGAGGTCTCATTTGAGCCCAGGCAGTCTTAAAGGATGAGCAAAAGTTTGTGTGTGAACAAGAGGCGTCATGGGTTTTGGTTGAGGAAGTTTCAATAGGATATGAAGACACTGATGAATATTCCAGAGGACACTTAGGTTAGGACACAGTCAGATAATGAAGGTATTCATGTGTCAGGGATACAGACAGACCACACAGAGGGTTTTGTTATTCTTTTTGTTTAAGATAATCTTTTTGCCATATTTTTGTCAGTCCATCTTCTCAAGATTCCACTTGTGGAGTTCTTCTGCTCTCCTCTGAACCTCATAATTCAGAAGTCCTAACCTTTTATTGCAACACTTCAGGCAACTCATAGTCCACTTAAAATTTTCTTTTTTAAGATTTTTGTTCTGGGTCATTTCATCCCCTTTCTGACAAACTTCCTGTAGTTTCCCATTTCAATTAGAAGAGAACTCAGATCTCTTAGCATAGCTTTGAGGATTGACTACACACTCGCTTCTGCTACTCAGACTCAATCCCACAACACACAAGGTTTAGCTTGGACTTCGAGGAATGGGAAAGCATTGGATTGTAGCCATGGCTTTACCCAGCCATTCTTCTATGACTAGTTTTCCCAAGGTTGGTACCATCTATTTTCCAGGCCTCTACACAAATATGAATACTTCGGAATGGTGTCGCTGGTTTCACAATAGACGTAGCCCTTCGTTCCATCACTGTGTTTTAAACTATTTTTTAAAATCCTATTTTATATTTTAACCACCCTTATTAAAATGTGAGCTCTTCAGTCATGCTCCGTGTAGTACCTCCAGAGACTACGGTAATGCCTGCCTGGCACAAATTAGACACTCAATAAATATTTGTTAAATGGATGAATAAAGTGTGAATCTTTTCTCCCTTTATTGCTCATATCTGTTGTTCCTAAGGGAATGTTCTTAGTGATGCTTAGGAAAGTGGTGCTCAGCAATGTGTGCCGTTTTCTTCTTGCTGTCCTTATATTGTTACTTTGCATTGCCTTCTGGTTCACTGTATTTCTTCTCCTGTAATTAAAGGTAAGCAGAAATAATGGTGTATGCAGGTTTTTAAGTTAGCACCCGCATCTTTGTGCCTTTTATACATGTGATGAATAATTGCTAATTTGGAGCTTCCCAGCTTGGCCACATTTTGGTAAGCCCTCATTTGAATTACTGACAAAAGGGTGTTTTCTAGGGTATAGGACAGATGATTCTCCACCTGCTGTCTGTTGCTTTGCGGCAGGCACTGCTGGCGATGCTTGCTGTTAAGATACTTGTTGCTGCTTCTCCTTCAGGAGCAATTTTAGCACTATATATCACAGGACATATGAGGAGAATTAGTAGAGTTCAACTTAGACACGATTGATAGCACCCCAAGTCCTAGAGTGGAATTGTAGAACTGGGAGCCACGCTGTGACCTCAGAGCAATTTTTATTGACCTAAGTAGGTTTAATAACATCAATCAAAATGTGCTCTGACAGCTATTTGATATTTTTTGGCCATAGTGAGAATTCCACTGACATCTTTCGACTCTCTCCTCATCTGTCTCCTTGTCTGTTGTCCATTCTCCCACTATCAAATCCTTTTATGGCCAGATCTGAGCACAGAGGGGCACTGCATAAATATGGCCGAAAAAGAGCGACTTTCAGGTTGCCTTTCCGTCTTTATTTTACACTGCTAGGTACCATGACACAAAAGGGCTGCTCTGGTCTCTGATAAAAATGCACCTTCTTGTGACTATTCAAGATTTAAATATATCTTCAAAAGGAGATGTAGAGGATTAGAGCACAGTTTTATAGTGGAAATTTTCCAAATCATTTTCTCTTAGAAGAGAACAGTTTCAGAATCAGAAGTCCATTCAGATCTAATTGCATCTGTACTAAATTTTTAAAAAGTCATTAATTGAGCTTATAAAAATTCACTTTGTTCTTCCCTATGTTTGCTAAATGAACCATAAAATGACTAATAAATAAATAAGGGAATGTTTATCAGGGAAAGAGTGTTTTTTAAAATATTTTATATTGCTGTTTTATGTACATCCTTCTGTATATTTTCCTAAGCATTTCTGGTCAAAATTGTGTGCCATTTGTTTAATCAGTTGGAGGGTTCATGTACTTCTGATTTGTATTCTATTTAGCTGTATTCATGGCTGAATTTTTTTTATTAATTTGCAATTGTGCTTAAAATAATGATTATTTTAGTTATTTAATTATAATATGGATTTAGTATTCATTGAACTGTAGAGAGCATGTTGTCCATACACTACACAATTGCTTCAAATATTTGTTGAATATTTACTATGTACTAAGCACTCTAATAGATGTATTGTTAATATATAAGTGAGTTTGACACCAGTCTGGAACATAGCAAGAAACTGTTTCAAAAGCAAAAGCAAAAACAAAAACAACAAAAATTAAGCAAATAAGTATCAACATTGCTAATTTAGCAGAAAACACCTGTAGAACTTTCACTCAGGAATATGTTTTGATTATAGTCCAAACTATTAAATGATAGATACATATCTAAACCTCGAATGGTCATATATTCTTACAGTTTGAAGAAGTAGCAATAAATACCACTTATCCTACTGTTGTCATGAAGATCTGAAAAGTCCCTCAAAAGTCTCATGTCAAAGTTGGGGCTGGGAAGCAACTGAATGATCAGGTTCTGTACTCATCATTGGAATAAGGATGAGTTCATAGCTGAATACGCTGTTGCAAAGTACGACCTGGGTGGAGGAGATGCGTCCCTGAGGGCTGTGTTTCTCGAGGGTATATCTGGCTTCTCTGCCCGTTTCCTGGGTGCTATGGTTAAGCAGCTGTCCTCCAGGGGGCCCTTCTGCCAAACATTTCTGCCTCGGAGCCAGCCAACTATGGAATGAACACTTGGAAACCATGAGGCAAAATAAATTTCTCCTAGTTAAATTCTGGGTATCAGTTATTTTCTTCCTAGTGATAAAATCATGACTAATACATCCACTGTAAACCATCTATATTTTCTTTTTGTTGAAGGGGCAAAAATACCTTCAGGAGTATTTTAGAGAAAATATAATTGATTTTAGTCATGAAATCACAAAATCTCCTTTCAAAGTAATTGTAAGATGACTAACAGGGTTTATGATACACCGTGTACAGTGCCCAAAAATGTATTTTTAATACAGTAATTTCTTAAAACCTTTGTGATCTATCTATCTATCTATCTATCTATCTATCTATCTATCTATCTACCCTACTTTACAAAGGAATAAACTCAGATGGTAAATAGCTACAGATGTTACACAACTTCACCAATGTCACTGCGTAGGAGGAGCAGACATTGGAACTACAATATTTAACCAGCTTCCCTTCAATCAGCATAAATAAGGGTATGCAAGATTCTAGCCCATCATTCAAGGAATTGTGGCTTTGAGCTTTATGCTCCACCTGAATACATTTCCCAAAAGGCTTGAACGTTCTTCACATTATCACAAGATGGCAGTGTATGAAACCTTAACTTAAAATGCTAAATCTTAGGCATATAACATATTGATAATTTCCTCAGATGTAAACCTGAAAATAATGATTTGTAGATATCACTAAACGGAAAATTTGAGGAAGAAGTTGTTAAAACATCATTGGAAACTTCACTTCTAGACGGTATATTTTTGATTAGGTACTTTTCTTATATGATCTATCAGGAAAATAATTCCTTTTATTTGAAGAGGCAGGATATCTATCTCTTTTTCTCTTAGTGTTCTCATTTTCTTATCTTCTGTATGAAACACAAGTATATTTTTATTCAGATGTAGATGTATGATCTAAAACCATGCTTATTGTGTAAAAGTGATTTGGCAGGTTATGACTATATTTGAGTATGCATGTATTGCTTTTAAAAGCCACAACAAAATTCACCTAAAACTGTAAATAATGCTAGACAAATGTAAGGTTTATTATGGAATTTTAAAAAACTAAATAGTACTTAAATGTTGTATATAATGTTAACTTTGAAATGGTGCATTATGTTTTGTACTTCTTAATATGTATGTGATCTTTTAATTTAACTGCTGAAGTTGGCTCATAATTGGGTTTTCTGAGTGAATAATGTCCTTCAATCAAAACAGTTAAGATGCTTCTGTTTAAGAAGTACAATATTGTAGTTCTGATATTTCAGATACATGGATACAGAATGAACCAAGGATGGTATGTAGAGCTCCATATAACTTAAATATAATTTTTCATTAAGATTTCTCTTTGCATTGTGGGATTTTTATAATTAAATTCAGATAACAACAGGGAAGACATTAGCCAAAATGGAAAAAACAATGCATATACTTTTTTAAAGGTACAAATGAAAGGCTTAGGGGCATAATGATTTGTCTCAGCTCTGTAACTCAGAAACGTTTCTCTTGCTTCGTAACTCCTGTGTGCGTGGGATTTCTCTCTCTCAACACAGTCTAAGTCATTGTTAACCTTATTCATACCCTGCTTTGCCTCCAGCAGACTGCAAAGTATCATTATGAATTTTTAAAGGTAATTTTGAATTTAGAGCCACTTCCTTAAGCAAAGAGAAAATGAAATATAGGTGTTCTTTCGATATCTCTCAAATATTTTATTCCACTTTTTTTTTGAATGACAAGACATCCTATATTTGCAAACACCTTTTTTCTCAATACTTATTGATAGGTAACATAGAAACAAAGTGTTGTAGAGATGAATATTTGAATTACTAGAGAAAAATAGAATTGTTTTGTTGTTCAATACACATCCATGAAACAAAAATACCAGTGTTCCTGTTTTAGCTTTAAACTCAACCGTTATCTCAAACTGCTCTTTTATTGCTTTCTGTAATACTGCCAATTTACTGGGAACAAATTCATCAAATGAATTCAATTTGTTTTACATTTTATTTTCATCAATTTATCTTGTGCATAGAATATTTCTCAAACTTAATTCTACCTGTGTATCTTAGCCATAATTCCTTCTCTCCAAAAATCTCTATTTTTCTTTCTTGATGCTCTTTTTTATTTTATTTTTTTTATTTTTTTGGTTTTTCTCCGGTACCGGGAACCGAACTCACGACCTTGCGCTTGTCAGGCAGGCGCTTTTGCCGCTCAGCTAAATCCCCAGCCCCTCTTGATGCTCTTTGAAGCTTAGTGTCTGCTGCCCAGAGTAGAAGGCAGAAGAGGAGCTCCAACTCCAGACTTCTGCTAGCCTAATGGGTATTGTTAATGATTAAAAAATTAGCTGAATTTTCATTGCATTTTCTGGAACAGTCTTCACAATATCCATGTTACTATGAGAAATGCAGTTTTTTTCTTAATGCTACGAGTACTCAGAAGAAATTTCACTTTGCAAAAACCATTTTACCATCAACAAAATCCAGTAACAAAATGTGTTAACTTACAAAAAAAACTCTAATTGTGATTTCTACTCCTAGATTGAATTTTAAGCTTAATTTATGATGCATTCAGGTACTATTTACTATTTTTGTATAACTACTTACTCTTAAAATTTGACTATTCTTCATCAGTGCTGCATTTTTTCCTGTGGCTTTTATGCACAAAGCGTGGGAAAGGTTCTTCCCAGCGGTGATAGATGATTACTGTTCAAAACTTTCCTAAGTTATTTTTGAGCTAAGTGCAGAATGTATTTGCAACATACCATCTGCGAGATTACCAACATCCATTTTATCTCGTGCAGCTTTAGATCACTAAAGTAAATTGCCATACAGTATCTAAGTTTTGTGACTACAAACACTGCCAGGATTACCTAACTTTGGCTGGTTGAAAGGAAATATATACTTCCACCGCTGAGTTCAGTGTTTAGACCTTCTTTTTACCAAATACCATTTCTGCCCTTAGCAGAGAAATGTTTTTTCTGTATGTCAAATAATTTTGCCAGGTTTATTTACAGCTATCTGAATACAAGCTGAATAATTTTCTACTTTGGTTTAATTTCATATTTCTTGTAATATTAAAATTTAGAAACTACACATTCTAGCTTTGTTGTTTTTAATTTATTTTGAAATTTTTATTTCTAAATTATTTATCATTTTTTAAAGTATAATGAAAATTATTACATAATTTTGAAATAATAATACCCAAGATCAAATAATGAGATTTTTAGATATAAATAAAACAAGTGGTATTGGAACCGTCAAAATATTCTGGTGTAGGAGTTATCCGTGCAATATTTCAAATTAGTAGATTTAAGTAGAATTGTTTTCAAAGTTCAGCAGAATTTCCTTATTGTGCTTTATGAATATTTCTTCTGAAATTTTTAAATCTACAGAAATGGTGAAATTATTGTGCAATGAATACTCATGTATATATTCATAAGTAATTATTAGCATTTTGCTGTGCTTTGCCTTGTTCTCCCTCTATATCTGTTTATTCTTCCTCCACCAAGCTTTTCTAAAGTTTTCTGCGAGGAACTGACTGACATCATGACACCTGCTGCATGTGACACCTGCTGCATCATGACATCTGTTAACATTTGACTTCTTCCTGTTATCATACCTACAATGAGTTCTATTTATTTAGTACTATTAAAAGTTCTGTTACGGGGGCTGGGGATTTAGCTCAGTGGCAAAAGCGCCTGCCTGGCAAGCGCAAGGTTGTGAGTTCGGTTCCCAGTACCGGAGAAAAATCAAAAAAAAAAAAAAAAAAAAAAAAAAGTTCTGTTATGTTCTTTAAGGACCAGCATAGGCCACTACTGCTCCGATTCCTCTTATCATAGATTAGTTTCTCCCTAATAATCCACATGAACTGATTAGTGTGTGTAGATACTCTTTTGTTATTATTATTATTATTTTTTTTTCTTGGTTTTTCTCCGGTACCGGGAACCGAACTCACGACCTTGCGCTTGCCAGGCAGGCGCTTTTGCCGCTGAGCTAAATCCCCAGCCCCTGTAGATACTCTTTTGTCTTGGGCATCTTTCATATAATATGCTTTTGAAATTTAAGATGTATATTCACTAGGAAAGTGCTGTTTTCTACAGTTTTTTTAATCTATTCATCCACTGGCAACAGAAAGACAGTTAGTCATTGCTTCTTGCTTGCTACTTTCTGCTGCCATGGACAGTTTCTCCTCTGCAATTCCTCTCTGCCATGCCGCCCTGCCTTGGAGCCAGCCGATGATGGACTGACCACAAACTGTGAGCCAAATAAACCTTCCCCTTTCCACTGTGGGTGTCGGGTATTTTGTCTCAGCAACAAGAAAAGTAACTAAGACACTGACCTTTAGGGTTCACTAGTAACAGTGCCATTGTAATGTCAAATCAAAATCTATTGTAATGATCTAGATAAGCATATCACAAGAAACATCCCCAAACAAACAAAAATCAATGTTAAAACCATTCTCTTTGAGAATGCACGCTGTCCACAAGCAACCAATGTGACGTGGGAGGCATTATTCCTATCACCTCTGGTTGCCTTTATCCTGCATGCTTCCCACAATTAATTAAAACACAGCCTATCTGCATTCATTCTGGACCTATATGTATGTCTCTTTCTTAGTGTTTCTCATTTTGGACTGTTGGTGGTTTATTTCCACTCCAAAGAGTGCATGTTTTTTAATCCTATGTTCCATGTTTAAGTTAGTCATATTTGGATATTTATGCTCTCATTTTGCTTTGAAAGAGGTTGTAAGATCTGTGGGATTGTATTTATTATGTCATTATCACTACATAAAAGTGACCTGAGATAAAGGAAACAAATTCTCAGAAAGGGCCAAGAAAATCAAATCTGTGCCAGGAATACAGTAGATAGTGAAAAAAACATGAATACAGGGAACGGAGTGAAGAAAATGGTAGTTTTGGAACTGTGTTCCTTAAAGAAACTCAGTGAATGTCTTTCAAAACAAGGAAAAAGAATGATATACACTGTAATGGATTGACAACTGGTGGTCAATTTATAACCCCCAGTTGAACTGAGTAAGCGTGGTGCTGGGTGTGGGAGGACCACCTGGGGATTGTTGCCAGCAGTGTAGGAGGCAGAAGTGGAGAAGTCAGGCAGTTGGGAGCAGAGAGAGGCTGTTGGGAGCTCATAGAAGCTGTAAGGAGCTGTTGGTTGCTTTGGAGGAGCTTATCATGCTGGATTCCTGATGAACTTGGCTGTTTTCATCCTCCAAGGAGCTTGGGACCTTGTGGGCACTGAGAATAGCTTTGGTTTACTTTGAGGGAGCTGTGGTCCTCACTCTGAGCATTACTTCCTGACTCCGGAGTGGAGGATGAATCAAGGGACTGCCAGATTCTTAGAGAATCTAAGAAATATATTAAAATTTTGACATTTGTTCAGTTTGATTGGCACTGCCGGTCTACTAGAGACTCTTGCTGTGTTGGCTTCCCTGATGGGAACTTGGCCATTTTGATCATCGGAGGAGCTCGGGACCTCACTGTCAGTGAGGATGGCTGTGGTACCTTTTGCGGGAGCTCTGGTTCTTCTGAGTATCACTTTCTGGCTCCAGTGCATATCCCTCAGCCTGCTAGCATAGATGCTTCATCCTGCTGACACAGACTTTCTAAATTCCACCACCACCCTTTGGGCCTTCCCAGCACAGATCCATGAAACGGCCTGCATGAGATATTGTTGTGGGCTCTGGGCCTCCGGTTGGATTTGTGGGAGGCATTGTCATGGGGCTCTAGGTCTTCAGCTGGGCTCATGTAGGACATTATTGTGGGATCCAGGCCCTCAGCTGGATTCCTGGTCTATAGTGTGTGGACAGATTTCCTGCACTGTCTTGTATATGATTCTTTGGGTGACTATTATGAATAATCTTATAAAATATGTGTCCTGTATTATATTGTTCCCCTTGCAAAATATCCCCCAAACCATAACATACACTAAGAAATTCATTACAAGGATTTATCTCACCAAGAATCTAAGGGAAGCAAGGAGAATAAACTTTCCTAAACCACAGCTTTTGGAGTCAGCACTTCCTGTCAGTAGATAATTGAGTGAGAAATGTTGAAAGCTTAATGGGAAAAATCAAGGACTACAACAGTAAGGGAAAACTCTTAAAATCATCTCTTCATATACCAAGGATTTAGAGAACAGAAAAAGAGATGACTTTAGTTCATTTCCTTTTAGTGATTTGGCATTTATAGAAGAATAGATGAGTTTAGGTAAAAAGTACATTTATTTGTAGGAATAAGTAGTTGCTTGTTAAGTGTATTCTTGAGTAATACTTTTATTGCAATATAGCCAAAGTCCACTTCTAACATTTCTGTAGCATTGCAAGCATTAAATTAAATTGGAACTAACAGAAAAGGTATTATATGTTCTTTTCCCTTAATTCTTTATATCTAAAATAGTTTCAGACTAAGTAAGACTAACGATAATGTGTGTAAGGTGAAACATTTGTAGCTTAAAAAAATTTACCTTTCTTGTTTAAGATAACTTTAAGTGCTACTCCTCTCACTATTATATGAAAACATTTTAACTAAGGCTGTTTTTCCTATATCTACTATAGTTTAAAAGCATTGTTTGTTAATATAGATAAAAACATACTCATACATGAAGTGAAACGGAGCTTAGTGAGATGGTATCTCATTGGAGCAATTACCAGAATTTTGCGTGTCTGTTATGCATGACATAATCCTTTGTAAATCAAATCATTAACACTTTAATCACAGTTTATGTTTGCTATTCTTGTCCCTAAAGACTCTTACTAAGTGTACATTTATGTTCTAGTTACCATTAGACATATTCTGAATTCATGCATTTTTCAGTATGGATAAGTATAAAAGTTTTCTTTTGAGATAAATATTATATGGGTGCTTCCTTCAGCAAATTCTAAGTCTTGAAGAATATAAAAATGTAAGAGCTGGAAGGAGCCATGTAATTAACTAAGTCTAACAAGCAGTGCCTTTATTTTACACGATATACAGATAAGAAAGACTTTTACATAATTTGCTCCCTTTAGATAAATCAAACTCTCAGAATAATATTAAATTAGATTGCCAATCATTGCTACCTAGAGAGTTTCTAAATAATATTTCTCACTACAGAATTAATGATCAGCGGAGATAATAAGTTTACATTTTTATCTTTTGTTATATATGGGTAGACCTATGGAGCATGTTAACAAATATGTTCATTTTCACCACTTTAAGAATGTGTGAAAGGGTGTTTTACATTTTCTTCTAGAAAATTATAAGCTTTTCTAATTTACTAAAATGCTTATGTGTGAAAATTTTCAATCACTTTCCTCGTAGTTTTCTTCTTTCTGTGTAACATTACTTAGGTTAAAATAAGGGGTAAAATTGTTATTATGGCTCGTTGAGAGAGAGAACAAGACTGACAGAACATTACAACCTGAGAAGATGTTTTTGGGTCATTGGATGAGTTCGTCATGGACTCAAAGAGTAGTTTTGTTTCCAGTGTCAGTCTGTTCTAGAATATAAAAGATCATAATGAAGAATGAAACTCGAGTATTTGGTTCAAGTTTTAAAGGGTATGGTGGAAGAGAATTGAATTTGGTTTAATGTATACTGTCTAAATAAAAAGAGAATCTAAGAAATATATTAAAATTTTGACATTTGCTCAGTTTGATTGGCTTAATCTAAGATAATATATTCCTTAAGAATGAGAGGAAGTTCTCTTGAAATCTTTACTTCCAAATAGTAATGCAAAAATAGAATTTTTTTTCTCTTTAAAATGATTCATTTAAATGACATGAATTATTAAAATGATGAATCAGTTTTCAATCTTAAAGGAATTATTATTCTTTACCCGTACAGGTTAACAAAGACTCTGTATCTCAGTAGAATAATTTTTTTTGTTTTGTATTGACTTTTAGATGTTTTGATTATTTAGAAAAAGTTTCTTCAGTTTTGAAAGAACAGGTATTTCTTACAGTAAGATAACCAGCCTGTTTTTTGCTGTTGTTGTTTGTTTTTTGAGACAGAATCTTCAGGCTGTACTTCAGGCTGGCCTTGAACTTACTACATAGCCTAGGCAGGCCTTGAACTCTTGGCCATCCTCCTGTCTCAGCCTCCTGAGTGCTGGAATTACAGGCTTGTGCCACCATGCCCGGCTTTTATGGTGTTTCATCATCTTGGACTGACCTTTTTCCTTCACTAAAACAAATACTGATAACAAACAAATATTCAAAATTCAATTATCTCCTGATCTTTTAAAGCTATTGATAAGAGAGTATACCGAATGTGTGATATGGAGATACTTTCTGCATGCAAAAATTTTTTGAAAGATTATGAATCTACCAGGACCACGGTAACATGGTTGAGTTCATCATCTGTCTGATCTTCTCTGGGAACTATTAAGCAAACAAACAAGGGGGAAAAAAAAGCTACCTCTCATCCACTCTAGGGCTTAGTTTCCCCATTAGATTTCATTCATTGAATTGTGTGTCAAATGCCCCTACAGTGGAAATCACGTTTGTTTTGAAGAAAGTCACACTTGAAAGCACTGCTGAATGTTACCCATGAGCGGCAATGATTTTCAGCCAATTAATTGGTTTTCACTTTGCAGTGAGTGAGACCCGGGGCATTTTGAGGATTAGGGCTCAGGAAATACCAGACGATCTGGGAATATCACCTCCTAAGAACAGATCTACCAGGAATCCTGCCAGGAAGCCCCAGGTGGGTGAAAAATCATGGGATACTAGGAAAAGACAGCAAGGAGTTTTCAAGGTTCTGAAAAATAAACAATGAATATTGATTCTTGTTTTATTATCAAAAGGTGAATTTTGTGTTCTTTAATACACAATGCAACAAGTAAGTTCATCTCTGCTTAAAAGAAGATAATAATGTTAAAGGTCCATTGTAACATCAAAGTATTGTAAATTTCACGTTATCAGAGTCTGCTTTGGGGAGCAGAAGAATTGTCCTGGGCACAAACAAAGTAGATATAGCCAAAAGGAGCAAACGTTTCTTTCTTGAAATCTGCAGCTTTACCAAGTACAGTCTGTGGAGAACGTTTATCTTCTTGCCTTGTCTCTACTTTGTAGTAGGGTGAAAGACGCCTCACAAGGTACTTGGGAGAATATAGAGCTCTGAGGGCTGCTCGCTGCACTATTAATGGGGAAAAGAGAATAAAGACTTGCAGCTCAGTAATGCCATTGTCCACCACCCACAGCTTCAAACACGTCACAGGAGTGATGAGACTTAACTCATGATGCTTTTTGTACTAAAAGAAGTCCTGCTGGAACCTTAAGTTTTATTGTGTGTCTTTAAATATTGTGTACACTCCCCTGATTTGTTATGACATATGGAAACAATATCTACCTTGTTTTTGAGGCATTCTGAGAAAAATCCCCTATCTTTATTTCCTAGAAATGAAACAAACAAACAAACAAACAAAGGAAGGTGAAGAAGTCAGACTTCCAAAACTCATCTGATGAAAAACCAGTGAATCAATGCCCTGCCCTTTGCCCTTTGAAATTCCATGACCTATGGAAGCTGACTCAACGTCAATAGGAATGAAGGTGATTTTCTCTGGGAACTAATAAACAAACAAGCACACAAAGAGCTCGATCGCATGTTCACTAGGGCTTGATGATGAACAGTCACCAAATTCAGACTGCACCTAATTCTGCTTTCCTATGATGTATTTGTTTCAAAATCTGGATATTTAATTATTAACAAATTAATATACTTATAAATAAAGTCATTTTAAAAGACTACACTTATTTTCCTTGTGGGAATAAAGTATAATTCAAATATGCTTAACAATGGCTACATCAACCTATCTTTGATATTTTAAGTGAGTAGAAAAGGAAAAATTAATAGAACTTTTCACAGAAATATAATTGTGATATGTTTAAATATATAAGGAACAAAATATAACACATTCATGATTGGGCTATAATTTGTGTGTCTCCTGCTTAGCAGCTCTCAGCCATGAAGGTATCACTGGTGGTTCAGGCTGGTGGGAACATGTTAAACCATGTGAACATGTTCTGTGAAATTATGAATAAATAGGCTTTCTATGGATTAGTTTGAATTTCTCATTAGTACATCTTAATAAAAGTCTAATAAAAGTTTTTCAGAATAGATATTTATAAAAAATAAATGCTATCATACTTTTAGTTCAATAAAATAGAAGTATTTTTCTCTTACAAAATGTGAGGAGCTTCTCCTATTCCTAACTTTAGAATTCCTTTTCAGGTTGGAGGAGGAAACTCTGATATAAAATTACTAGACACAACAAGAGAGGATGAACTGATGAAAGTTTCCCCTTTTTTTTCCCCTCACAAGTGTACTTGCTAGTCTGAGAGTGGGCCAGGACGAAAGCATCACCTGGCCTGGAAACCTACGTCTCTGTTGCAATAGCGGGTTGATAAAGTGCTGTCCTTATGTCACATGCAGTCTGCCTCTTGTTTACATACATAAAGCTTTAGTGGAAGACATCAGTGTCCCTCTCCCTATGCATTTTTCTGTGGCTACTTTTATACTAGAGTCACAAAGTTGAGTAACTGCACCAGAAATCACACGGTCCTCAAAGCCCACAATGTTTGCTGTTTGAGTCTACAGCAACAACTCGCTGACCCTTAAACATGTGGAAATTCTCAAAGATTTTGGGCAAGGATTAAAAGAAAACACAGATTCCAGAATCTAGAAAATCATGAAGATAACATGTTGTATGATTCCACTGATATGAAATATCCAGATGCGAGAGACAAAAATGGATTGGCAGCCCCTTAATGTGTGTTGTGTGTGTGTGTGTGTGTGTGTGTGTGTGTGTGTCGGGAGTAAAGGTGGGAACTAATTAATGAGCAAAGGGTTTTCTTTTGGAGTAAAGACAGTGTTTCTGAAGTCAATACAAGTGAGAGCTGCACAACATTGCGAATGTAATAGTATGAGTTAAACATTTTAAAATACTGAATCTTACATTACACGAATTTCACCTTCATTTAAAAAGTAAACATCTGAGTAAATGATCGGCCAAGATCAAATTAACTTACAAAATTCTTATGAATATTTTACCATCTGCAAAATGAAACACTGATTGATGGCATTCATTTTTTCACTCGTTTGCTTATTCGACAAACCTTTACTCAGCATCTCCTGCATGCTAGGTGCTGTTTAAAGCTTGGAGGAGATAACCCATAAGACCAAGACAGTTCACTCTGAGAGGTTTACATTTTACTGAAGGTAGATAGAAAAAAGGAAATAATTGTACAGTTAGTCTAATAGTGACAAAAGTTCTGCTGAAAAGTAAAGCAGGGTAAGGGAAGAAAAAAATGTGAAGAGACGGGATGCTTAAGCAGATACTGGGCTGAAATGAGGAAGTAGCCATAGCTACATGTGGGGAGGGCAGCTCAGCAAAGGGAATGCGACCAGTTACCCGTTTGCCCAATGTTTCCCTTAGGTGAGAGAAACAGTAAGGCCTGTGGCTGGAGCAGCTCTTTAGTTTGGAAGTAGGAGGAAACGAGGTCAGGGCGAGTCCACTCGGGATTTGTGACTCTTCTGTACAGTTCTGAATTCATTCCAAATGTGATAGGTCAGTGTACTAAGTGAAGTGAAGCACAATAGCACTTAGTGCATCTTGAAGTATTCATGTATTGTAAAATATGTTTACTTTCACAAAAGATCCCGGGGTCTTTTAATTGCAACTTCAAAAAGAAGCTGTGAGTTTACTTTCATCATACCAAACTATGTTCTTGTGAAAAGGCTTGCTCCTGTATCTGTTCCTTCACCCAGATGCTTGTTTATTTTGTTTTGCCTTTACTTTTCTGATTTGAAATTCATCCTAATTCGTGTGTGCTGGATTTGCTTTTCTACTCCTGCAGAAAATGCTATCAAAATTAAAAATAGCTTCAAGAAAATTGCATTTAAAAGGCATTCTGGGATTGAGAAGAAACACTTTTATCTCCTTGGATAGGGAAAAAAACTCATAGCAATGCATTAGTTCACATCTACTTATTGAATTAGCTAATATTCCTCGGTAGTTGCTTACTAAAGGATATAGAGCAGCACCAGATCAAAGGTGCTTGTGATAAATAACTCATGTATAAAAACCAGATTCTCTTCTTTGATAATAGCGGGATCTTGTCCCTCGTTATCATCCCCATCCAGTCCAGTTAGAAAGTGGATATTAGTTACCCACTGTTTGAGAAAAACACTGGAAACAGAGAGCAAAGGAGCTAAATTTTTGACTTATTTAACAATAGCAGGAAGATACATACCTTCAGAACCTCCTTTTTCCCATGGTGGAAAACCATGTGCTGGGGATGTGCTGGGGATGGTGGGAGTGTTGAGGCCAAAAGAGTCATGTAAGACCAAGTGGAAGATTTAGCAGAAGATGCCCCTGTGCTCCCTGGAGCTGGTGATGTAGTTGGGTCTCAACTGCCAGGAAGAGTATAGGAACTGAGCTCCAGGCTGTCACAATGCCAGGACTATGTGCTCTAAGCATTGTCCCAAGCAAGACACCTCCTTGAGTATCTCTCATCTCCACTGATGATGACGCTACAGACTACACAATTTTTGGTCAGAATATGTAGGTAGACAAACATCAGAACAATCGCAGGCTTTTGCTCAAGGTCAGAGGATGGGGTCTTGGAAACCTCTGGGCTTGTGGAGAGATCCCACCCTAGAGTAAATATAACCAGTTGGGAGATTTTTGTCTAAGGAAAAACATCACTGACACTCTCCCCATTCCCAATATTACTATGACCATTAGTACACTGATATATGAGATTAGTGAAACTTCAGAAACACTCTTATTAAACTATTGCTACTTTTCTGATATTTCCTGTGAAATCATTTCACTCTTGGAAGAGTATATACAAACATAGAACAAAACAAAAAAGATAGTTAAGATTTGGAATCAATGTAGGCATCCAAAAATGGATAAATGGATAAAGAAAATGTAGAATATATAACAATGGAATATTATTCAGCCACAAAAATAATGATATTCTATCTTTAACAGCAAAATAGATGGAACTGGAGGACATTATGTAAGTGAAATAAGTCAGATGGAGAAAGAAAAATTGTGCATGCTCTTTCCCATAGATGAATGTTTTAAAATTATCCAATCTATAAATGGATTGTATAATAAGGATTATTATTGGCTGGGAAAATTTGGAGCATGTGAGAGATTAAATAACTGGTACCCAAACATAGAATAAATTCTAGTACTCTGGAGAACATTAGAAGTGAATACAGTTTACAACAATCTATTATGTCTATCTTAGTTACTTTTCTCCTTATTGAGACAAAACACCCAACACTTACAAGCTAAATGAGGAAGGTTTATTTCAGCTCACAGTTTGTAGAAGGGTCAGTCCATACTCCAGCTGGCTCCAAGGCAGAGTGGCATGCATCAGAGGAGGAACAGCCCATAGCAGGGCAGGCAAAAGGCAGCGAAACAGCAAGCAGCAGTAGAAGCAGCAGCAAAGTAAGCCTCTCTTTCCTTTTATCCCATCCTGGCTGCAAGCCTTTTCTTGGTGGTGCTATCCACACTGAGGGTGGGCCTTCCCATTGTCCATACCCAGAATTTTGCTAGTTCCAATCAGCGGGTTAGTTTAGTACCATATATCCTTAATCCCAGTATCACACACTCTAGATCTAGTCAGCTTCAACAAGCCCCACCCAGTATGAGTGAATGAGGCTTGAGGGGGGCATCTAGATACAAGCCATCACAGAAAGTGAAGGGAAAAACAGACACAAATTGTGTGGAACAACTCCCAAAAGCCTCACTGCTTTAAGTCTGTGCTTTATTTGTAGATTTCTCAGGTTTACAATACCATATACCAATTGGGCTGGGGATATAGCTCAGTGGCACAAGCACCTGCTTGGCAAGCACAATGCCCTGAGTTCAATTCCCAGTACCAAAGAAAGAAAGAAGAAAAGATATAATATGTACCAATGGCCTTGAGCTTGTGCATGTACTGCAATAAGTTGCATATTAATGCATATGCAGCCTTTAACACAGAGTTCTGCACTCCATAAATATCACAAAAAATGTATTCCTAACTATATTCCATTTATAGGGTTGCAGAAAGACATTAGTTCCCTAGAATACCTTCAGCATTTGATGATTTAATGTCTGTGCTTCTTCATGTTATTAAAGAATCCATTTTGTTTTCAGACTTGCAGTCATGTAAAAATAGAAATTTCCCTATGAATTGAATTTATACACTGTATTTTAACCCTATTAAACATTTAATGGTGAAATAGTCTAGTTGCATTCATAATTTTTGATAGCATAATTTATGATACATTCACATCTGAAAAGTCAAACTTCTTCATCCTTTATTGGAGCTTAGGGAAGCTGAAAACTTGGGATATCAACAATAAACTGAATTTATTTCAAAAAGTGACAGAACACCATGAGTTAACATTTATGTCCCATGTCATGAAATTAGTCTATCCTCTGTATGGTCTGAGAGCCTGGGAACATTGCCTGGGTATCTGAGACATGTGAAAGTGTTTTCATGTTAAGTAATAAGGATACATGCTTTTAGCTGTTTTCTTCTGGCCTTGCAACTTAATGGCCCTGTGACTCAATAGGCAGAATGTAAATAGCAAAACTGTTTGTTCAAGTGGACTGCTAACCAGGTTCCTTTATTCATCCCTCCCTAGAAAAGCAAGAAGTCATATTTATTGTACTCATTTTGAAATCCATGGCTGAGGTGCAAAATGACCTTGCAGAAGCACAAGCAGGGCACACAGGCAGCATGGGCTTCCTGTCTTATCAAAGAGATATGCAGTGGCTCTTGTTTTGTATTCCTGTGTCACAAATCAATACCAGTTCTTTAAAGGGTATTATCAACAGAATCTATAAATGGGTAATGGCCATGTACTCATTTCAAATAAAGAGTGGTTAAAGAGAAAACTAATGCAGAAGTTTTAGTTCCGCAAGTTTTCCTAGGAAAATAAATATAATTTTCTCAGACTTCAAAATACGTAGTCTACCTTTTCCTTACCTCTTCCAATTGCTACCTTTACTCTGATTCTCCTGTTTAGTCCTCTAGCTATATATAATCATGATATTTTATCCTAACCTGCTCACTTTTCCACTGACCCAAAGTAGCACCTCCTAATTTCCACTCATGACTTATCCTCTTTTACTTCTGATTCAGAAGGTCTTCCCAGATTCAAGAAACAGATGATTTGAGGAAAGCCAGAAAAATGTTTTCTGTTTTTCTATGGTATCTAATTTTGGGCTTCTACATATAAAAAGCAATAAGGTGGGGGGCAAGAAATAAACCAAAGTAATTAATCTCTTCAAATGATCTAGTTTATTTCAATTAGCTTAAAAAGAGTTTGCCTCTTACCTTTGAATTTTTAAATTTTCAACTAAGAAAATCACTTAACTCTTCAACTCTCTTATCTATAAAAAGAGTGTATAATATTTATCTCATCATAGTAGCAAGCAGAAACATTGCCAAAGAATGTGAAGTGTTTCATAAATTTAAAAATCCTCTGTGCACTGAAGGTTTTGCAGGCTCAAAGTAAAAATTTCTCGCAAGTAAAGATAGACTAAGATATGCATGCCTCACCTTAACTAGTGGTCTACAAACTTTTGTGATTATCTACACCTATCAGAAAAAAAGTGAGCACAAATATCAAAGTATGCATACTTATACTTCATAAATTATGTACACACTCCACTGAAAACTAGATAGATTTAAAAATACCTATAATATAGAAAATGTTAAGAGGTGTGTTTGACAAATCAATTTTTAATTTTAGGCTCTCTTTATTTCTATAGTTGGTTGTATCAGCTGCTATAGGTAAAAATATATCACATATAAGTGTATAGAGGCAAAAGAAAAAATATGTATCTTCTGCCATAGCTTGGTCATCACTGATTCAATGAAAGGATTTCACATGTGGTAAACTCTCTGGAAAACAGTATGTTTTACATTCCAGTCAAAGCAACAGCTTGATGTGATTGTGTTTACACTCTCCTCCACAATCCCACTACATTAATTTAGGAAGTCACTAACTGCTGAATGCGTTGTCAGATTCTCTAATTTCATTAGTAAGACAAATCTAGCAAATCTATAAACTGAGAAATGTATAAAATGTGTAATGTCACCAATCTCAAACTACTCACATCAAGTGATTTGTTAGGGTAATAACTTCTCCAAATTTTCTAAAGCATTAACATATTTTCAACAAATGGAAGCATCTGTGTTTGTTACTATATGGATTTCTGTATATTACTTTATCCATTTTAAAAATTATTTATAACAATTATTTCATGAGTAAAATGAGACTTTCTGCCTTTTCTTTTTCAGTATAAAACTCTAAGAGGCTTCTTAGCATTTACCATTACACTTACTGAAAAATCACATTAATTATTATGTGATTAAAGTGCAGAAAGTCCCTAAGACATGATAGGTCAATTTAACAATTTTTCGCAGTGGTACAATAATTGACCCATATGACCATTCTGTTTTTCATTTCTGTTACACTATTCAATATTATATGAGATATTCAATGATTGATTTTATTTTGTTTATTGTTTATTGGTACATTTTCGATATACATAAAGATCACATTGGTTATAGGTAATTTGTACCTGTACATGACATAACTTGATTCTTTTTTCCATTCCCCTATCCTTCCTTCAACCCCTCCTCTCATTTACAAAAGCTTTGTTTTAATTCTTTCTTTTTTCTCATTATTCTTTCTTTTCCCTTCCTTCCTTTTCCCTCTCCCGTCTTCCTAGTTCCCTTTCATATTTGAACAATTTCTTCCTATTTCACAATATCTATTATATATTTTGGTCCTTATTTACTCATTTAGTTTCTTACACCAGCGAAACAATACAGTATTTACATGTGTGTAAGTTTAATTCACTTGAGAGTATGGCCTCAAGGTGCATCTACTTACCTGGAAATGTTGCAAGCTTATTCTTCTTTATGGCAGAATAGTATCCCATTGTATAAAAACATCAGTTGATGGGCATTTGGGCTGTTTCCAAGACTTAGCTATTACAAATTGTGCCGCTATAAACATGGGTGTGCATATATCACTGTGGTGTGATATTTTTAAGTTTTTGGAAAGATACCAAGCAGAGGAATAGCTGGGTCAAATGGAACCTCTAATCCTAGTTTTCTGAGGAAAGTCCACACTGATTTCCACAGTGGTTGCACAAGTCCACACCCCCATCAACAGTGGAGAAGGCTTCCTCTTTCCCCAGAGCCCTGCCAGCATTTGTTATTTGTTGATTTCTTGATGACAGCCATTCTTTCTGGGTAAGATGAAATCTCAGTATTGTTTTAATTTGCATTTCTTGAGTGGACAATGATGTTGAACATTATTTATTCTTCGTGGTCATTCCTGTATAATTGGGGTTCTGTTCATGAAGTCTTGGTGTACACCAGTGTCTGCAAGAATTCTACCTATTCTATCTTCCAGCAGATTTAATGTTTCTGTTGTAATATTTAGATCTTTGATCCATTTGGTTTTAGTTTTGTGAAAGATATGGGTCTAGGTTTAATCTTCAGCATGTGGAAAGCCAGTTTTTGCAGACCATTTGTTAAAGAGGTTATCTTTTTTCCCGTGAAGTTGTCTGGTACCTTTGTCCAAGTTAAGGTGTCTAAATAAGTCTGGAGTTGTTTCTTGTTTCTTCTACTAATCCTTTGGTCTGTGCTTTGGTCAGTACCATGCTGTTTTGTTCTTTTTTATCATAGTAGCTTTGTAGTATAATTTCAAGTTAGGGATTTTGATGCCCCCCACACCACCTTTGTTTTCCAGAACTGCCTTTGCTATTCTAGGTCTCTTTTTGCCCCAAATAATTGTAGGATCTTCTTTTCTAATACTGTGAGACATGCAGTTGGAATTTTTATTGGGATTACATTAAATATGCATAACAGTTTTGGAAGTATGACCATTTTCACTATATTGGTTTTTTCCATGAACATGGGCTGTTCTTCCTTTTGCTGAGGTCCCTATCAATGTCCTTTTCCAGAGTACTGTAGTTTTCATTGTAGAGGTCTTTTCCTTCTTTTGTAAGATGGATTTGTAGGTATTTCATTTTATTGAATGTTATTGTGAAAAGTGTGGGTTCACTAATTTCTCTTTCAGTGAGTTTATTATTTGTGTGTAAGAATGCTATTGATTTGTGTGTATTGACTTTACACACTACTGAATTTGTTTATGAAATCTAGAAGTCTTTTGGTCTAGTTTTTGGGATCTTCTAGGTAGAGTATCATGTCATCAGCAAACAATGATAATTTAACTTCTTCCTTTCCTATCCCTATTCCTTTTATTTCTTTTTCTTGTCTAATTGCTCTGGTTAACATTTCCAGAGAAATATTAAATAAGAGTGGTGACAGTGGGCATCTTTCTCTTATTCTTGATTTAGAGAAAAAGCTTTCAGTTTTTGTTCATTTAGTAAGATATTGGCTGTTGGTTGACCATAAATGGATTTTATCAGACTGAGATAGAGACTATATATTCCAATTTTCTGAAAAATTTTTTTCTTTATCATGAATGGGTATTAGACTTTGTCAAATACTTTTTCCACATCTATTGAGATGACCATATGATTTTTCTCCTTGTCTCTGTTAGTATGGTGTATTACAGTCATTGATTTATGTATGTTGAACCATTCCTGAATCCATGGGAAGAATTTTACTTGATCATAGTGTATAATTATCTTCTTGATAATTTGCTGCATTTTGTTTGCCAGTATTTTATTGAGGATTTTTGTGCCTAAGTTCATTAGGGAGGTTGGGGAGATCTCCTTCTTATTAGATACTTGTCTGGTTTTGGTATTAAGGTGATGTGTGCTTTCAGGGATAAATTTGGGAGTATTATTACCCTTTCAATTTCATTAAAGATTTTTAGAAGTAGTAGCATGAAGTCTTCTCTGAATTTCTTGTGGAATTCAGCAGTGCATCTGTCAGGGCCTGGGCGTTCCTTTGTTGGTAGGTTTTACTTTCATCTTCAATTTCATTAACCAATATTGGTTTATTAAAAATTTTTATATTTCTTGATTCAGTTTTAGTAATTCATATATATCTAGGGATCTGTTTACTTACTCTGTGTTTTTCATCTTATTAGGATCAAGTTCTCAAAGTGTACACAGCTATATCATGGATTTCTGAAGGATCTGTTGTGAGGTCATCTTTTTATTTCTAACTGCATGGATTTGGGTCTTTTCTTGTTTTGATAAGGTTGATGTAATGGTTGACATGTTGCGTCAACTTGAGAAGCTTAGAAGTTTGACTCAGCAGCTCTACATGCTGGGGTGTACAGGACATGCCCTAGAATGGCTGTTTATGGTCCAGGACGTTGTAATGTTTGATTCATTGTGTCAGCTTAAGAAATTTAGAAGATTAACCAAGTGACTCAGCAGGGGGCCAGAGTCCTCCGTTTGTAAACATCCTGAGCCTGTGCAAGAGGAGCGCAGGGAGATGATGTGAATTCTAAACCTACTACAGGGCGGGTAGCCTGTTTAAAATACAAGGGAGGAATAGAGGTTTGCTCTCCCTGCTTTTTCTCTTGTTGCTTTTTCTGTCTTCCACTGCCTTGAATGGTTGCCCCTGTGCCATGGCACTAGATCTTGGATCCAACTGATTATGGACTGAAACCTCCACAAACTGTGAGTTAAATAGACCTTTCCTCCTTTAACTGCTGGGTGTTGGGTATTTTGCCTCATCAATGAGAGAAAAGAAACTAAGACAGTTGGCTGTAGGTTTGCTGATTTTACTTAATCTTTCAAAGACCCAACTCTTCAATTCCTTGATTCCTTATAGTATGTTTTAGTTTCCATTGCATTAATTTCTTCTCTGATCTTAATAATTTTGTCCCTGGTATGAGCTTTTGGCTTAGCCTGCTCTTTTTCTAGAAGTTTGAGGTTCAACATTAAATTGTTTACTTGCTCTCATTCTGTTATCCTGATATGGGTATTCCCTGCTATAAATTTCCCTCTTAGGACTGTGTTCATTGTGCCCCATATGTTTCAGTTTATTGTACTAGTTGTATAGACTGTCTAATTTCTTCTTTAATTTCCTCTGTGACTCATTGATTGTTCACCATGGTGTTATTTAATTTCCATGCATTTATGAAGTTTTTGTGGTTTCTTTTACCTTGATTTCCAATTTCATTGCACTATGGTCTGATAATATGAGTGGGATAATTTTAGTTCCTTTGCACTTACTTAAGCATGTTCTATG
Organism: Chinchilla lanigera; assembly: GCF_000276665.1. Classification (NCBI taxonomy): domain Eukaryota; kingdom Metazoa; phylum Chordata; class Mammalia; order Rodentia; family Chinchillidae; genus Chinchilla; species Chinchilla lanigera. The sequence continues at coordinate 8,532,620 of NW_004955402.1, read as the reverse complement.
AGCTATTATGTGGTCTGTTTTGGACAGAATCTTGTATACAGCTGAGAAGAAAGTGTATTCTGATGTTGTAGGGTGGAATACTGGGTAGACATCTACTATGTCCATTTGTTCAAAAGTTTGGTTCAGTTCTGATATTTCATTGTTGATTTTTTTGTCGAGTTAATCTTTTTATTTGTGAACGTGGGCTATTGAGATCCCACAATATGAATGTATTAGTGCTTATTTGATTTTTTTATATCTGTTAATATTTGTTTTATATAGTTGGATGCACAGGTATTTGGTACATATATACTTATGATTATTATCTCTTCCTGTTGGATTGTTACTTTTATAAGGATATAGTGAACTTTTGTCTCTTTTAAACAGTCTTTGCTTGAAATCCACTTTGTCTGCATATAGTATAGCTACCAACGTTTTTGTCTGGGTTTGTGCCACGTGGAGTATTATTTTCCATTCTTTGACTTTTAGTCATGAATTTCTTTTTGAAATAAATGTGTTTCTCGTACGCAGTATATTGTTGGATCTTGCTTAATCCATTCTGCCAGTATTTGATTGGAGAATTAAGACCATTAATGTTGATGGTTGTAACTGATATGTACTGATATCCTTGTCACATTATTTCCTGTTATTGGTTTCTATTTTTTCCCTCTGCTTAATTGCTTGCCTGTTTTATTCATTTTGTTCATGTTCATGGAGTTGTAATCCTGGTTATCTCTGTCTAGAATGCCATTCAGAATATTTTGGGTTGCTGGTTTGGTGTTAAGGTGTTTTTTGTCATGGAGATATCTTATTTCTCCATTAATTTTCAAAGATAACTTTGCAGGGCACGTCAGTCTGGGTTGGGGGTTATTTTTGTTTAGGGCTTAAAATACTTTAAGCTCTCCTTGACTTGAAGGTTTGTGTTGAGAAGTCTGGTTTGATTCTAATGGGCTTTTTTATGGAAGTGATTTGCTTCTTTTCTCTAACAGCTTTTAATATTCTGTTCTTGTGTTGAATGTTCTGGATATTGACTATTATATACCTTGTGGGTTTTTTTTTTTTTTTTTTTTGGATCATGGTTAATCAGAATCTATATGTCTCACTTATATGTAAGTCAAATTCTTTTTCCCTGCCAGGTAAGTTTTCTGCCATGACATCTGTGAAAAGGTTTTTAAATGTCATTTGCACTATTTTCTACTTTTTCATTAACTCTGATCAAACTTATGTTATTCTTATTTGCATCATTTAGCAGCTACTAAAATGATTTTTTGTGGTCCCTTGTTATTTTCAAGAAATCTTCCTTTTCATGATCGCTAACTGCAATCCTGTCTCCTTTATCTGAGATTCTGCCCTCACATTGGCTCATGCTGCACCATAGACTTTCAATGGAATTTTTCATCTCCTGGATTTCTGTTTGAATCAGTTTTATGGATTACAGTTTTTTCCTTTTGGGCATTCACTGTTTTCATCACTCTCCTAAGCACCTATTTTTTTTTTATCTGTACCTGCTCTAGAGTCACTAAGCATGTCTTTCATTATGGTCAACCACTCTGTACTTATCTAAGAAATTATTTCTGATATGACTTCTTCTAGAGCCTTATTCATTTGCTTTGCTACTTCTGTTGTTGCCACTTCAGAGAGTCCTGGTAGGTGGCTTTTGGATTGTTCCATCTCAGTGACACCTGGGTTTGCCTTTGGTGAGTTGGATGTCTCAGGCTCTATCTGGTTTAAGTGTCTTTTCATTTTTTATTTTGTTTAGTTTATTTCCAGGCTTGATGTTCATAAATTGCCTATGGTGAGCACCTTTATTACTAGTATTTATAACTCTTAGGAAATGACTACATCTCAAAAGTGTCTTCCAGGTATATCTGGCTTTTGGGTTTTGAGTCTGTTGCAAGATCCTACTTCTTCAATTTATTGGGAATGAGAATTTGCTGCCTACTTGGCCCAGCCCCTTGTTTTTTGGCACTAGCCTATCATATTTTTTATTACCCTTTTGCGATCTCAGTCTTGGTACACAAGGAAGAACAACTGATTAGAATAATTATGGCACCTTAGCTAAAACAGTATGACCAGCAATAACAATAGTGTTAAACACAGCCTAGGAAATGACAAACTGAGGTAACTATTAATTTGCCATCTTTAGCCATGTGAACTAGAATCAATAATGACACAAAAGGAAAGAAAGGGTATAGATATTGAAAGGAAAGGAATATAACTGTCTTTGTCCCCTGATGGCATGATTGTCTCTATGGGAAGTCTTAAAGAATAAAAGAATAGTGTTGGGGAGAACTTGGATATATATGATAAACCTACTAAAAATATCATTACTAAATCTTCATGGTCATTACAACATCATGAAGTTCACTGTAAAAACAGTTTGTGAAAATTTAATTATATAAAATCAATTCATAAATTTGCATTAAAAACATTTGGAGAATGTAGGGTTAGTATTCAAATGAATTCATAAATTATTCTGAGAAGAATTTAAATCTTAATTATTTCTATCAAGGAATATTTATTTAGAACTTTTACTTTTTTTCTGTGATGTTTTGGAGTGTCTAATCAGTTATATGATTTGCAAATGTTTTCTTCCAACATGTAGTCTGCCTTTCCAATTTTGAAATGGTAGTTTTTAATCTTTTAAAGAATTTATTAATACGTGATTGTAGTAGATAACCATTCCATTCATCACGGGGAGTTGGTGCACTTACACAGCACATTTCCACACCTTCCTCCTCTCCTTCATGCCTTCTATTGCTTTTGAAAGGCAAAAACACTTAATTTTATAAAATCTGGTTTATCAATATTTCCTGTTTTTTGTATTTTTGATGTCATATTTCCAGTACTTTTGCTTAATTCAGAGTTACAAAGATTCTTTCCTATGTTCTTTTCTGTTTTATAGATTTACTCTTGCACTTAGGTTTATGACATTTTAAATTGCTTTTTATGTGTTCTGTGAGGCAGGATCTACATTCATAGTTTTCCAAGTAGATATTAATTAATTATAGATTTTTTAACGTCAAAATAAATGCATATTACTGGGATAAATCATATTAATTATACACATTATCTTGCACACACTTATTTCTTCCTTATAGTTAAGAATGTTTTCCTATGTTCATGAAAGTATATTGTAATATCTTTGTTCTGTTTCAAGAATTCTGTTGGTTCAAATCAAAGGGTTTAAAATCTTTTATACCTCAAAAAAAATTATTTGGTACTGAGGATTGAACTTACAAACTTCACACTGAGCTATATCCCCAGCCCTTTCAAAACTTTTAATTCTGATTCAGGTTCTGACAAAGCCAGTAATGTTGCCTAAGCTGAGTTTGAACTTTCAATCCTCCTGCCTCAGCCTCACAGAGTGCTTGGATTACAGATTTCTACCACAAATGTCTGGTAGACATTTTTTCCCTTCTTATATAATTTGAGATTTTTGAGATTTTTTGAGATTTTTTCCCTTCTTATATAACTGAAAGAATTTTACCAGTGAAATGACCTTGGCCTGGTGTTTTCTTTTGGAGAAGATTATCAACAGTGATGTAGGGCTGGGGATATAGCTCAATGGCATAAGCACGTGCCTGGCAAGTGTAAAGTCCTGAGTTTGATTCCCAGTACCAAAAAGAAAAAAAAAATAGTGATCTAAATTCCCTTAAGTGACAAAAGGATATGCAATTTTTTTTTGGTCAGCTTCAGTATTATTTTTCAAGGTCTATATTTATTTCTCCCAAACTGTCAAGATTTCCAGTGGAATGTTGGTTATTATGCCACCTCCTATTTTACTTTAATTGTCCATAAGACTTGTAATATTCTGTCTTTTAATTCTTGTATGAGTAATTTGTTTTCAAAGCTTTTTCTCTTGATCAGTTGTGCAAAATATTAACTAATTTATTTATCTTTTCAAAGAAACAACTTTTTCTTTTTTAGTTTTTACTATTGTTTTTCTCAACTGACATTTTTATTGATGTCTCTAAATTGTATTTACTTCATATTTATTGGTTTATAGCTTTTATGATAAAAAGTAAATTGTTGAAGTCTTTCAATTTAAAAGTAAAACTTTCAATTTACTTCTAAGCACATTTTTGTTCCATACATACATCATTTGTTTTACAGGTATCATTGAAGCTGCTGTTTATTTGCTTTTTTCGATTTGAAGCTATTCTCTGTATCATATTTTTATTTTTAACCAATGTATAACTAAGATTTAATCTATGATTTCTAAAACAGTTTTGTTATGGGGAAAGAATATATCTTATGTATTTAATATTTCAAATTGAGAGAAACTATTTTCTACTTTGGTGAACATTCCACGTGCCACTGGAGATACTTATTCTTTGGTTTTTGAGTTTCATGTTGTATGAATAGAAATATTCAGGAAATGAAAGTAGTTCATAGACTCAGTTGACCTTCTGCCCCTTAGATATGTTTCAGTTATGAAAAAACATGTAACTTCTTGAAAATTATGAACTTGGATATATCTTATTATCTCAAAAAATTCTGCTTCAGGTGCTTTAAAGATCAGACATGAGGTATCCACATATTTCAATTTTTTATCTTCTTAATAAATTCACCATGTTATGATTATTGAATTAGCCCTCTGTAAGTATGATGATACACATTTTGCTGAAATCTATTTTGTCTATATTAATGTACTTTCTTCAATATTTCATTACTTGATCTCATATAGAATATGCTTTCCATTCTTCTTTTGCAATCTATTTTTACTTTAGTAACTAAAATGTTTCTTTTGTAAATAGTGCATAACTGTGTCTAGTTTATATATCTTGACTTTAACTGCAACATGGAGTGTATTTTCCCTTATCCCTTACACATCCTTGTTTCATGTATATGATATACGGATAGGATATAAAGATATAATGCACACATTTTTCTCTTTTCTTCATCTTATTACATTTTTCTACTTATGTCTTTTCTGTTATCTTTTTCTTGTACCATTTTACATTTTTAGTAGTTGTTATTCTGTTACAATAGGCACCATTAACATCAAGAAGATTACATTAATATCATGGTATTTTATTTAAGATATTTTAACGGTTTAATTCTATTATCACTTACTCTATTACTGTCAGTATACATAACAAACATAATATGGTATTATAGTTTGTTTTATTTCAACAGCATTTAAAGAAATAAGAATATGATCTTATATACACTATATATTTGAACTGTAAATTTATCTTCTAGATTTGTATTACAATGTGATATTATTAATGGTTTTTGGTGTGGGGGGGGTTGGTACCGGGAATCAAACTCAGGACCTCGCGCTTGCCAGGCAAGCCCTTGTGCCGCTGAGCTATATTCCCAGCCCACCAATGGGTTATATTAAGCCAAGCAGAGAAAGGCCAGTAACACATGATCTCACTCATTTGTTGGATCTTAAAAACTTGATTTCCTAGAAGTTGAGAGTGAACGGTGGTTACCAGGTTCTGGTAGAAACAGCGAGGGGGCAGAGATGGGGAACAGCTGTCTAACAGCACTATGGTACCTGCAGATAGTGATTAGGTACTGTGCATTTCAAAGAAACTAGAAAGAAGCGTTAGAATATGAGATAGAACGAAGAAAAAAATGTGATCAAGAGGAACTGACTCAGAAGTAAAAGGTGATAAAATTAACAGAAAATGCATTAAATACCTTGTTCTTCCATGTCATATATTCAAGTATGAAAAAGAAGCCATCAACATGAAGAAGAGAGAAGAAATACAGAAGCAGGTCTTGGGTGTAACATCAAGAGCTGAAATATAAAACCTGGCAAGTGGATTGTTGTGAGTTTGAGACCAGCCTGGGCTACAAAGTGAGCTTAAGGCCAGCCTGAACTACATAGTGAGACTTTATCTCCAAAAGACAAAAACAACAACAAAAAAAGAGATGACACATATAATGAGGTTAAGAGAAAGAAAACACTGGATGATATTAATAAATTAGACTTTCTAAGAAAAGATCAGAAGAGTGAACTTGAACACAGGAATAGAAAATAACTGTAATAAAGCTCACAGGAACAAATTAAGAAGAATAGAAGTTATAAAGTGTCAGTAGTCAGCGGAATAATATCAAACTATTATTTATATGAAGTCCTAGAAATAAAGAGGGAGACAAAATATTTGCAAAATATAGATGAAAAATTTCCAAATTTTATGAATGCTGTTCATACAGGTTAGAGAAATACAGTAAACATAAGCAAGATAAACCTACTAGAAAACACACTAATGTGCATAATATAGTCATTGATGCATATCAGAAATAAATAGAAATTTAGTATATTGTCTTGAATAAATGTTATTTTTGCTATATGCTGTTAGGAAAATTTCCAAAGATTTGTAAATGATTTTTTTAAAAAAATAATTGCTTACTAGTTAAATTGTAATTTCATAGGGGAGTGCCTTTTCTGACCTCTTGACTCTATTATAATGGAAAATCCCCCTATAGAGTTGTCTGGAGCTATGTAAACCTGAAGACAACGGAGAAGGAGGGAAATAAGCCTTCTCTGACCTTGTTTCCATGTGGACTCTGAGCTCTAATTGCTACTGAGGTTCCCTCTGATTAGATATACGCCCCCCACCAATGTATGAAAATTTCCCTTATCCTCAGGTCTTTGCCTTGGTGGATGTGATGATGCATGGTGGATGTCTCAGAACCTGCAAGGCTGAGGAAGGAAGATTGCCACAAATCTGCAGCCAGCCTGGACTGCATAATGAGGTCAAGGCCAGCCTGAGCTACGAAGTGAGACACAGAATCAAAAAAAGAAATGTTTGCCTCATCCACCTAGCTAGAAGTAGTATCTCTCTAGTCTCTGAACTCCCATAGAAGATTTTTCTCCTCTTCTTTTACAGTAGTACTTATTTTTTAAAGTCAAACATTTGCTTCAAATCTTTCTTCCTGAGAATCCAGAATCTAATAATTTTCATCTAATTAATGATGGAATTAATTTTTTAGCATTCAGCTCTAATTTTAATTCAAGTTGGAAATTCATTTAGCCGTAAAGCTTAGGATTTCCTGTGACTGAAGGGTGCTCAGCGGAGACTGAGTGAACAGCCAGGCTAGAGGGTGCTTTTCAACACTGTATTATTCACCTCTTGTTTGTTTTTATTAAGAGCCGGTGCTTTCCTATTTTGTGGTAGGATGATCAGAGAACAGAAATCAGATGTGGCAAAGTAGATGCAGGTAGGATTTCTAGTAATTTCATGCAGCTGGCAGGTCATCCTTGGATTTTCTACCTCCTGACTCCTTTTATGTGACCAAACAAATATGTTTTGTTTTCGTTATGTCTCTACTGCTTTGGGTTTCTGTTTTATTCAGAAAAGCTGGTGGAAATATTCGTATAGTTATTGATATGTTATCTCTCTTTACCATTCTGGAAACTCCCTGAAAACAAGAAAATAGCTTCCATGTTGCAAGGCTTCCTAGAAAGTATGCTAAGGCTGGAGCTCAGACGTGGAAAGGGGACAGGAGGGGCTGTGAGTGCGGATGGGGATTTATTTTGGGGTAAAGAAAAGACACTCAGATTCCAGTAATGGTACACAATCCTGTAAACAGACTAAGACACTGCATTAGTGAGTTGTGTAGAATTTAAACTTTATCTCAATAAATTTAGTTTTTAAAAATACAAGTGTAAATTTTACCCCACAATCCAAGAGTAGACAGTGATCGACAACATAAATTGAATATACAATTGTTCTTTGCATTTGAAGGTACAGAATTAAAAGCTTGGAAAGGAGGATTGGGTCATATCTTCAATTTCAATGAGCTCCTTTTATAAATAAAAGTCATATAGGAAGAGCTACATGAGCAATTTCAATTAAAAATAAGCAAAGTCAGCTTTTCTGATCTATCCATAAGTTCCTACAACAGTATCAATGTTCAAAACTATTTATTAATTATGTTAAATTAAAACTATATCTAGAATCTCTCAAAGAATGTAGTTGGAAAAATGAAAGAATATGTATTTTTAGACATTTTACCCTGGTCCTTAATTCTCTGAAGGATAATCTGCAAATTATTTAAAAGTACTAGGCCCGATGCTCAGAAAAACAACTTCTGTTCTCATATTTTTATTGAAATTTTCCAAAGTGTTTTCATCCATTTCTTTCCCTTTTTCTTTTGCTCTTATAATACTTGTGTTTTTCTGCAGATCCTTACTTTTTAAATACATGCTCAGAGAAGATCACGTTTGTCTTGGGAAGTCATCATACATCTTAATCTGTCTCCTTCCCCTTGCCTCCCTTCCTTTCCCCTCCCAAGTTTGTTCTCAATACAAAGCATGCAAATGTTACTGAGAAGGAACATTTCAGCCTCTCTGGGTTTAGAACTTTAGTCACTGACATAAAAGAATATGGTTTGGGAGACACAGATGTATAAACTGGAACAATAAATGATTAAAATAATCTAGACACACACTGCAAGGATAATGGAAAGGAAGCATGAAATATTACAAATTACAAATATGAATATCTGGATGGGTTGGCCAGCAAGAGATCACAGTGATAGTATGAGTTTTAGAGTTGATGTTGAGAAATGTGTAACTCTGAGCCCAGAGGAAAGAGAATACTTAGAATGTTGTCAGAACAAAGCATTTCCGCTCCACCCACGGGAGGTGCCCAGATCTTCTCACACCTAGACTAAAGGTAGGGAGAGGGCCTTTGCACTCCAAGTACAACTCCTGACTGTAGAACGGTAAGGAGGGCTCACTCCACAGTTGTTTACAGGCTATGGTGAGTCAGGACATGGTGATAGGGCAGTTCCGGCTTAGTGGGTTACATTTGACACATTAAAAATGAGTGCACCCGTTGCTCATTGAACAGGTAATGTGTTTGTGCAACTGCAAATGGAATTTCTGTTACGTTTCTACTTACTATATACTATGTTATATTTACAATGTCTATATTAATATACTGTGTACATATATGCTATATGATGTTTACTGTGTATATAGTACACTTTTCAGTTTATATATGTGTATTTAAAATATGTGCCCTATTTACCACAACAGGTCTCAGAATGTCAAGAACAGAACAGCTTCTTATAGCAAAAAATGACCAATTACAGATGAAGAAAAATACAGCTTTTAGCATTATCAGTAAGATTGTATATTTTTACATTGCTTGGGAGAAGTTAGTAAATGTATCAATTTTGAAAAATATGCATTTGTACCAGGGTATGGTGCTTCATGCCTATAATTCACCACTCTATGAGGCTGAGGCGGGAGGATTCTAAGTTTGAGCCTAGTCTAAGCACCTGAGCAACTTAGGAAGTTAGCCACAGCTTGTTTCAAAAATTAAAAAAGGGCTGAGGGTGTAGCTCAGTGAGTAGGCCCTGGGTTCAATCCCTAGTACCACAGAAAAAAAAAAAAAGAGAGGCGGGGGAGGGGGGGAGAGGAGAGAAGAGAAAAAGGGAGCAGAGGAGAGGAGGACAGAAAGGAAAAAGAGAGTAAAAGAAAGATGGGCAGGAGGGAGAGAGTGAGGGAAGAAGGAAAGGGAGAAAAGGAAATATTCATGGTTTTCAGTAGGCATATACTGAGTTAGTAGACAACGCAATTCAAGACCTGTTCCTCAGGGTGTTTTCCTAACCTGATTCTCTATTTCTTGAGCATATGGCACGCAGTTTATGACACAGATATTGATTTAAGTGTGCAGAATTACCCCAGAAAAGTTAATTTTGTTACTATGTCTTTCAATGCATGTTCGGTGTCAGAACACATTACACAAAACAAGTAGTCAAGCAAGGGAATTGTGTCTATAAAAATAAAAGCCAAAGTAACAACTTTAGAGGTTTTAGAATTAGCAAGCATATTTTAGTGGTTGTATAGAATCAGCAATGAATCTGTATTTAAAAAAATAGAAAAATTGAGTTAAGACTTTGCTTTTGAACCTGCATTGAAATGTCTGAATTTCTCAAAGCATATGGTAATTCTCAAAATTATCCTTCTTCTACCCACTGCTAGAAATTTCTTGCCTACCAGCTTCAGCACGTCTTCAATGGTGTAGAAACTAATTAGTGAGATATCAAAGGTAATTTTTCCAAAAAAACAGAGTTTAAACTACTACAGAATACTTGCATATCCGGCCCTATGAAAACCTATGGACTCGTGAGCTGTGAAGCATCCCTGTAAGGCTAAATTGATTGAAAGGTGTTTTAAGCACTAACTTGAGTTTCACCAGGAAGCAGTCTGAACAATACAAATGACCTTAACTTAGAATGCTACGTCCTATGCAATCAGTAGTATAAAGCAAAAAAGTATAGGCAGGCATAAATCTCTTTATTTTGCACATCGATTGTCTGGCCTAGTCTTTCCCACAGTGCAGTTAAAATTGGCCACTTTTAATATAAAAAAGTCAGCAAAATCTAACAAACTACAACAAAGGAGGTACACACTGCCAAACTTTTGCTCTTGCTCTTAATTCTAGTCTCACTATAACTGAAGATTATGCAAATGTATACATATTAATTTATTTAGGATCACACACAAAAGTAGAGTGTTATTGGTATCATTTATATTTATTCACAAAATTACAGAGGTACTTTAATACCCAATAATTCAGGTTTAGCAAGATTCTTAAGAGTTGCAGTAAAAGATTTAAATGCATTGTCCAGCAATGAAGTGGAAATTATAGAACAAATTCTTGGAAACTAATAGACTTCTCATCTCAAAGATGATTTTCAGTGTTACTTTGCCTCCTCTATTTCTTGACATCTTTCATTTCTCTGTCACAGCTTATCAAAGAGCTTCATGTCAACAATCTTTTATAGACACTCAGAAGGTTGCTATCGTAAGACAGGATCCATCAATTATGAATTTTTTCCTAGTATGCCAATTATAGAAGAACATGGGTTGGGGTTAAACCCCGTGCTTCATTACCCAGAGATAAATAATAATTAGAACCCTTAAGCATTCTCACTTTGATACATAAATTCAAAATTCTCTTTCTCAAGATTTCTTTTAATATCTTTAACTTTTTTCTTTATGATTCAAAACAATAAAAATGTAAATACTGGGCTGGCGATACATGTAGCTCAGTGGCACAGCACCTGCCTAGAAAGCACGAGGTCCTGAGTTTGATTCCTGGTACCAAAATAAATAAATAAATACTAAGAATACCAATTTAGGTTTTCATTTTGAATATGTCAATTTTCTGTTCTTATCACAAGTAATAACTTTTAAATGTAAAATTCATCATTATAAAAACGGCTAAAGGCAATATTTAATAAGATACCCAAATATCAAACCAACATTGCTTTGCAATTGTCCTGATGCTGCTAAAATTGTGTAATTGGGGTGTAGGCAATTACCAGAAAGAATAGTCACCAAATATTAGCAAGCTTGAATGTAGAATATGAAAGGTGATCTATGAATGTAAGTGGATAAAGAATGATGTAGGTTGCTTAAAATCAAAGGTAGAGTGCCCAGTCCATCTTGGGCAAGGAAGGATAGCATATCAAAAACACTTTTCCAATTTGTTTTGTATTTTGGAGAGGGATGCCTGCCAAATTAAATGACCAGATTCAACCTAATTGGCTAATTTGACCAGAACAATCACTTCTCATGTACATTTATAAGCAGATATCCATGACCATTATGATAAAGTTCTATAAAATTTCATGTGTTGAGTCCATCCAGCATATTAAAACATGCAAGTTATTGTTTTTTTCTTTCTTTCCATTTAGGTTTTCATTTTAAATATGTCAATTTTCTGCTCTTCTCACAAGAAAACTCTTAAAAAATCCATCATTATAAAAATTAATAAGAGCAAGGTTTAATAAGACACCAAATAGCAAAGCAACACTGCTTTACAGTTACTTTTCAATTGCTTTACAATTGCTTTTCTCCCTTTTACTTTATTTCCCATTCTCTCTTAATTGTTCAGAATGATTTGCATTCTTGTAACATGAGTGGGTCATAGATTGCAGTAATATATCTTGCAGTAACTTCCCATAATAAATTTTAAACGCACATTATTTAATTCAGTGTTTACAAACATTTGAGAGCAATCATAGTGGCGCAGGAGCAGCAGGGCCCATGGAGAGCTTTGCGGTACATGCCGAAGTCAGTCAGAGTGCAGCTACGTGGGATGGTTGAGGCACAGATCACTGGAACGCGACTTCAACAGATCAGCTGACAGGAAACACAGAAAAGAAGGAAAGCTAGAACAAGCAGCAAAGCCAGCCCTGAGCCCAGGAAACTGTTCCCAGCCCAGGTGCAGAGACACTATTGTCCGGAGCATGGCAGAGCCCCAGTTCCTCCTGCCAGCATATGGCCCAGCGGCTGTGATAGCAGTGAGGCAGTGTTCCCTTTTCACCAGCTTAGTTCTCACTTCAGATAAGGAGACAAAGCTATGCTGTGACTAAACACCAAGAGGAAGAAGGCAAGGTGGGGCCGCTGGGAGCCACCCTGCAGCCACTGTCTGAAGTGTCAGTGGAGATACAGTTTCCCTGCTGGGCCATAGCTCAGGATCTGTGATCATAGGGAAGAGTTCCCTGTCCACACAGCCCAGGTCCAGAAACCAAGCCACTAATGAACCCCACAAAATTTTTCAAGGCAAGAGGTCAGAAGGAAGCTGAGGCTGGGGCCTCACCCCAGATGCCACGGTCTATACTGCCACCCAGTGCATGGGTTCCCCTGCTAGGAAATAGACCAGAGTCTGAGATCATCTGAGATAAAACCAAAGCTGCTCCCAGCTCACAGGCTTTGTTGGGGGACCAGAGGCTGAGTGGGGGTGGAAGTGGGAAGCAGTGGATTAGACATTCTAGGCTTGGGCACTGGCCTCCCTGGCACCAGATATGGGAGAAAACGTGCTAGAGATAAATTCAGATAAATTCTGGGGCAAATGAGACCCCTGGACATCAAAAGTAGAGCAGAACAGACTCCATACTTTGAGAACACCTTCTCCTCACCTCAGATGCCACAGACACCATGGAGGTCTAGGTGAGCTGGGGCCATGAGGCAGGATTGTTGTGAGTTCGAGACCAGCCTGGGCTACAAAGTGAGCTCAAGGCCTGCCTGAACTGCATGGTGAGACCCTGTCTCAAAAAGGCAAAAAACAAAGTAAATAGAATCTAAAAGGTACAATAGATACAGTGAAAATAAAAGAAGAAAGAACAATGGGGATGAGGGAAAAGAGAAAAGAAAGAAGGGAAAATATGAATATATATACACAAGATCGCTGACAATTTATTATTAATTTCTATTGTCTTAGTTATAAAAAAAATCAAAAATCATAATATCAAATTTTTTTGAGATAGATTCTTGCTAGGTAATTCAGGCTAGTCTTTGACGCACTGTGTAGTCCAGGCGGTCCTCAAACTCACAGTCGTGCTCCTGCCTCAGTCATCCAACTGCTGGGATTTTAGGCATGCGTCATCACACCCACCCTCAATATTTTAATATGCAAATTAGTTTGTACACTCTTCTGCAGTGCAGATATTGTGGTGTGGGTGTAGTGTAACTGTAGCTGTTTCACAAACTTTGTAGGAGGCCACTGATTTGAACTAGTATTTTTCAAACCAAGACAGAGTTTACTCCCCACAGCTGAACCTTAGGGAACTATAGGAAGTTCTCTAACCATTTAACCAGTAAGCAGTTAAGTTGTCACTACACATCAAGCTTGTTTGGCAAAAATGCTGCCAGATTATGCTATTAGGAGAAGTTCTTAGAACCTGTCCTGCGTTGGGGGGTTGCCTGATTTGAAAATTGTTTTTGTTTTGCTTTGTTTTAATTGCTCAAGTGAACCCTGTTGGATTTAAAAGGTCTAGGGAGTTTTCCTTTGGACTGATTCTGTGTAGTTGGCAGCACCCAAAGCAGAGTCCCAGCAGCCCCAGGGAGCCTCCAGTGAGCAGGCAAAGTAACTCCGAACCAGCTCACCGTGTTCTTCTGTATCTGGAGATCACAGGTGAGTTCTTTCTGGGGTTCTGAAGCTTTGCGAATTTGTGTTTTGTGTTTCCTGAGTTTCTTTGGGTGAATTCTGTTCCCAAGTCATGGCAGAAAGTGAAGTGAGTTCAGTAGCAGCAAGGTTACTGGAAGACGGGGATCGTGGGTCCCTCTGATGCAGGAAGACTAGCTCTACCTTCTGGAACTCTGTCCCGGTTATTGTGCTGCAGAAGGACAGATAACTTCTGGGAGTTTATGGCGGCTGCCTTGGTCACTGACTATGGCTGGGAACTTGAGTAGGGCTGCTGATGGTTGAGTTAATTCCCAACAGCTGACTTCGTCTCTTCTGTACCTGAGAGTGAGAGGCCTGAGGCCCAATCAGTCCACTGGGTCTGCTGCTTGTGCCATATGTAGGCAGTTTGGAGCATGGGCCAGTGCTTCCCAAAGTCCAGTCTGTGCCCCTGGAAGTATGGCTTTACCAGTGGTTATGCCACTGTCTCTATTCCAAACACAGAAAATTCCACCCTGTCTTCTTTTTATGAGTATGGTCTCTAGATGCATCCATTTACCTATAAAAGCCTTGAGTTTATCTTTCTTTATAGTTAAGTAATATTCCATTATATGAAATATAATTCTTTCCTCAGTTGATGGGCATTTGGGTAGTTTCCATGATTTAACTATTATAAATGGCACTGCTATAAACATGGGTGCATATATATCGCTGTGGTATGATCTTTTTATTCTCCTGGAAAAATACCCAAAAGGAAAATAGCTGGGTTGAATGGGACTGCTTATCCTAGTTTACTGAGGAATCTCCAGACTGATTTCCACAGTGGTTCCACTAGTCTACACTCCCGCCAACAGTGGAGGAGGGTTCCTTTCTCCTTGCAACCCCTTCAGCATTTGTTATTGGTTGATTTCTTGATGATAGCCATTCTTTCTGCAATGAAATTGTATCAATATTGTCTTAATTTGCATTTTTGAATGACTAATGATGTTGAACATTTTTTCATGTATTTATTTGCCATTTGTATTTCTTTATCTGAGAAGTGTATATTCATCTCAGATGCCCATTTTTGTACTGAGTCTTTGAATTTGGGGGGCCTGATTTTTAAAAATTTTCTGTATGTTCTGGATAGAAGTCCTTTGTCTAAAGGACAGTTGGCTAAAATTTCTTCCCACTTTGTGGGTTTTATTTTTACTCTGTTGGTGATTTCTTTAGATGTGCAAATCTTTTTAATCAGATGAGATCCCAGTTGTTGATTCTTTGAAGTATTTCCTGAGCAGTTCACAAGATACCTAAAATAATTGTACTACTGATTTCTACTGTGTTATTGAGAGGAACAGTTAATGTTTGTTTGATCAACCTTACAGGCCTATATTAGTTTATCTGAGTAACCAATTTGAAGATACCAATATGTAATACATCAACCATTGTTAATTTCCTATCACTTTGAAATTCTGTGTTGCTTTTGTTGTTTTTATGTTGTTTTATATATGTCTGTGTGTCTGTTAGTATGTTTTGGTTCTTTTATCTTTAAAATTTAAAAAATGAAATAAAAAAATAGAAAGAAAATTTGTTACCTTATTTCAAAAATACTTTATTTTCCAATTACACTAAAAGACCATAAATTGTCAGTGTAAGTGGCTGGGCCAAGACAATTAATTGATAAGACTATGTAAAGAGACTTGTATGTGAATGCAAATAAATTTATCATGAATGAAAGAGGAACTACTAAATATAAAGTAGGTACATTTGAGCTTTGCATGCTATGTATTGAACAATGAAATACACTAAAACTATAATAAAAATGTGTGGCAGAAAAGAAATGTAACCAAAGAAATTGTCCCAGTCTCTCTGCTTCTCTACTCTTTCATCCTTTGATCTCTCCACCCTAATTTTTGCAGAAGAGCTTAAAGTTTACACCTGAATGTGTTAGCTGTAATCTCCAGTCCTGGATACATCTTAAGATCACTTCGAGTACATTAAAAAAGGTGTTTTGGTCTAAGTCCAACTATTTACTCAGTTCTTGTCAAAGTTGGAGACCAGATATGGATAATTTTAAGAATCCTTCAATTAATTCTTAAAGTTTGGGTTGATAGTGGTCAAGAATTCAAGCAAGAAAATGAATGCTATTTCTCTAACAGGAACAAGTGAATCTATGAATAACATTCTATTTCAAAAATTCAGAAAGTATTTCAATTTCAGTGTTTATAGTGAAGAATATATTTGTGTTAGGAAAAACATAGGCTCATTATGGCTTGGGATTGATATCTAAATGTGTAGTACCCTTAGAAACACGAAAAGGGATAATATAGAATTAATACCACCATACCCATTTTGGACCTCTGGTTTTTAAAGGCAAGAGGCTACAAGTAAAATATAGTTGCAATTTTTTGTATGTCATGAACTTGGTAAAGTCTAATAATTCTGTTGCTGACAAGTAAATACTTCATGTATCTCCAAAACCATTATTAAACAAGTTAGGGAGCTTATTCAGGACTGTGTTGCATAAAAAAAGAAACAAGAATACTTTACTAAACATGGTGGCAGTCCTTACATGGAATCAGCTATTGATCTAATCATGCTTCTGTGGCTCATCTGAGACAAGGAAGAAACTGATGCCACTGACATGATTACCTTGAATTCAGAGTCAGCCAGCGAGCCAGGTAAGATGGTACAGACCTGTAATCCCAGCATTCAGGGAGGCTGAGGCAGGAAGACTGCAAATTTGAATCCAACCTCGGCACCTGAGTGATTTAGCAAGACTTTGTCTCAAAATAAAACAATAGAAAGGCCTGGGGAGTGTAGCTCATCCCAAAGGCAAAATAAATGCACAAAAACCTGAAGCAAAAAGTTAGCTAATAACAATCTAAACAACCAGTTTGGTGGATTATGTCGTCAAGCAGAAATAAAGGACAACTGAAATTACCGATTGGCTAGTTGACTTTTGGCATCATCTAGAACTAAGTTCAGGCGATGAGAATGGAACCATCATATTAAACACTAGTGGCAATGAGACAATGTGATACGGGTATATGGAAACCCATATATTCCGTTTTCAAAGCATTTCTTTCTGTAACCTTTCTTATTAGTGTGTGTTTATGATATATGAATATATTCATCATGGGGTCTTATCTATACATGTATGGCATCTTCATCCTGTCCACTTCTGCTCCCCTCCCCTCTCCTGTTTCTCCTATCCTCAGATGCCCCACACATCTCCATCAAGTTTATCTCCCTGCTTCTTGTCATCTTTCTTTCATTTTGCTCTTTACTTTATTTATATTTTGTCTTTCTCATGTAAGAGAAAGCATGTGGTATTTCACCTTTTGTGTCTGAACAAAATATTTTAAGTATTTCAAAATATTTTAATTCTCCAGAAGAAATATATTCAGTTTCCTTCATTTCCTTTCAACTTCTCTTTAAAAGTGAAATAAAACTGTTTTAACATTCTTGTCATATATGTTGGAGAAATCACTCAAAGCAGTGTTGAGATATATTGACAATAAAATTAGTCTTTTAGACCCCAGTATCTGCAGTATTTTAATATTTCTTAGGGGACTTGCATAGAATTTTCCATCCTTGTCTCACTGTCTAATCATTTTGAATCATTAATTCCAGAGTAAGCCTAAGTTCCTTAGGCTATGATGCAAGCTTGTATGGTTCTGCTAAGCTCCCTTTTCTGACTGGATCTCCTATTTACTTGCTAAATAGATTCATAGAAGCATGGAAGCTAAGGATGTCAGGACAGTGGCTAAGAACAGGGTAAACATTAAGTCCTGTAGCTGCATATCTGGCACATCATGGTAAGACGTGCTTTCTGGAGGGCTTGCCCAGTCTCACCTGTATGACCTTGGTGGTTGCAGCCCTATGGCGCCCCCTCTTGGGCAGGCTGCCCTCTGCAGCTTCAGTTTTCCTCTGCAGACAAACTACATTCCTGGTATCTCAGCCTTCTTGGGGTCTCCCCTGAAACTTGGGCTTCATTCTCACAACTTTAGGGGCTCCTCGCTTGACCTCCTAGGCCAGTGGTGGGAACCGATGGCATGAGTGTTACTGCGTTTTTATTTGAAGACAAAAGATATTAATGTATGAGTAGTTTGTTTCTAAACTAAGCCTCAGCTTTCACGTTTAATTGCAAAGCTGGCGTTTTGCAATAAATAAGTGGGTTTTGTGTTGCAGTTTGGGCACTTGGTCTCTGAATGCTTTACTATCACTGTCCTAGGCCTTTCTCTGAAATCCAGGTGATACCCACTACTCTTGCATTCTGCACACCAGTAAAACTAGTATCATGTGGACAATGCCAAGATCTGATGCTAGTTTAGCAGTAGCCAGACCCACTTGGACCAAGGCTGCAGCAGTGTCTCAGTGTCTGGATTGCTGAGCACAATGAAATGAACCCCCTGGATCCAAATCTTTGTCAAGCAGGGTCCCTGTGGACTCTTCTCAAGAAAAGACTGACATTTTCACAACCTTGGGTCTTCTCAGTGGGTGGGTTCTTGCTCATTCTTGAGATGCCCTCAAGGCATCTTTCCTCTTGTCCCTGTACAAAGTACTTGATTCCTTTTTAATGGCAATAATAGCTTCAGCAGCCGTACTTCCTACAGTCCCAGTTTATCACATAGTTTCTTCTAGGCCAATATTTAAGTATTTTAAACTTTTCTGCTGTGCCTTTTGCCTTTGATTCTTACTATAAATCTGGCTAAAAGCATTCAACAGTATCCATGACATAGCCTGAATGGTGCATTGTCAGCCCCGTTAACTGGTCCATTTCCCTTAATCTCAATCTCTCATAGTTTCAGAATGCAGGCACAGTAGAGACCCATTTTGTGGTAGAGCATAACACACATGCCTTCTAGTCCAGCTGCCAACAGAATCCTCGTTCCCAACTGAAGTCTCCTGAGTCTAGCCTTTACCATGCACATTCCTATGAGCATTATGATCTTCTGAGCTCTAACCAGTTACCCATCAGGTTTGGTTTACAGCAATCCAGGGCTTCCATAGCCTGTGTCTCCAACCTTTTTGCATTCTTCCCTCAAACCAGTTCCAGAGGCATCTAAACCACATAGTGAGGTACAATCACAGCAATGACTATATTTCTCAGCTACCAAGTTTCTGTTTGAACCACCTTTCCTGTTGCTGGGACACAATATCTAACACAATTTAAAAGAAAAAAGGTTTCATTTGCTTATGGTTTCAAGCTAGGATTGGCTGAGTCCAAGGCAGAGACATCAGGGCAGAAGGGCATGGCAGAGCAAAGCTGCTTAGTTGTGACAGTCGGGAAGCAGAGCAGGGGGACAATGCCAGGGAGGAAGCGGCCAGGGCTGATATTTAGTACCCAAGGCCATGCCTCCAGGACCCATCCAGATACACCCCGGAGCTGCTGTACCAATCTGCTAGGTCTTTCTTAATCCAAAGAGGTGGATATGTCAGGATTAATAACCACACGTACAGCGAAGCAAAATAACTCACCCGTTACATATAGTGTTTTGTTCCCATTAATACTGCCCTCCCCCCAAATAAAACCTCAAAAATTTGAGAACTAATTCTGTGGACAGACTATAGATAAAATAAATTAAGAAATGCTTGAAAGGTGTTGTGATTGAGGTAATACACAGATGGTATAAAGCATCACACAACAGTCCAACTGTTTTTTTTTTTTAAATTACATAAGTGAGGCATTAAGGTGACAGGAAGTATAATGAGTTTTAGAGGAATGGAGCACACAGTTCTGGAAAGCCTTACAATGGCTTTTCTGACATTCAAAGGAAAAGGTCCTCACCAATTAAAGATGTTAATTACCTTCCATAAACAACAGTTACATAAAGATCAGATCCTTATTAAAGGATACAATTTATTGTTCTTTATATAATGTACCAGTTCAAAGGAGGGTGATTAAAATAATGATATGTTGGAAAGCACTTCAGAAGTGCTAGTATGTCTGTGGCTATTTTCGTGAGTATTTGAAAAAAAGAAAAAATATCATCCTATTATTTTATACCAACATAATTTTTTTCTAAGTAACTGGTATAATTTAACTGATCAGAAAATGCCACTGAACTTTATAGTAGTTGATGGTTTTCTAACTAATTCAAGCAGAATTAATGTGCAAGGTTCTCTAGCATTTATAAGATAATTGACATTGAAATCCCTACTTAGCCAAAGAATGGACTCACTGTTTAGTTATTTTTATATTTCTAGTAGTCTGGTAGGGTAATGCCAATAACAATGGGTTGGAGAATCAAAGAATTACAAATAATAGTCCCCTCTCATCTGCAGTTTTGCTTTCTTTGTTTCACTTATTTGTAGCCAACTGTGGTTTGAAAATACTAAATGGAAAATTCCAGAACTAAGCAATGCATATATTTTAAATTATATGCCAGTCAGCCCCCCGCGCCAGGCGCCAAGGCAGCGAGTTCTCCGGGAGCGGCAGGGCTCCTGGGTCCGAGTGTGGGCCGGACTCATACCACC
>NW_004955402.1:8475691-8506465 GCF_000276665.1 Chinchilla lanigera | reverse complement strand
GAGAAGCCACTTTGAAGATATCAATATGTAATACAACCACCATTGTTAATTCCCTACCACTTTGTTTGTAACTCTGTATTGTCTGTATTGTGCTTGTCATATGTTGTAAAATATTATATGTCTGTTAATGTTTCCTTCCTTTTATCTTTAAAATAAATTATATGCCAGTATAAGCAGCACGATAAAAGAATCTCACTCCTGTCTTGCTCCATCATGCCTGGGATATGAATCACCAACTTTCCCAATGTTTCCACACTGTATGTGCTACTGAGCTACTGGTCACTCAAGAGCCATTTAGGATATCATATTGATTAGTATGGCACAGTAGTGCCTGTATTTAAGTAACTCTTATTTTACTTAACTATGGCCAAAAAAACAAGCGATGCTGGCAACTCTGATACTCCAAAAAGAAATAGTAAAATACTTCCATTAGGTAAAACAAGAAAGTTTTTTACTTCACAAGAAAAGAAAAATCACACGCTGAGCTTTAGTAAGAATCAGTGAATGTGAAGAAGGAAAAATTATGTAAGTTTTATTGTCATGCCTCAAACTGAGAACGTTATAATTATTATATTTTACTATTGTTGTTAGACCTTACTGTATCTAACTTATAAATTAAGCTTGGTTATAAGTATGTATGTGTAGGAAAAATGGTATATGAGGTGTGATAAGAATATTGGTGAATAATTAAATTTTAAAAATTTATTGCAATAAAAGATACACTGACAATAATTCCCCCACAGAATACTCCCAGTAAGAGACACATTTATGCTAATCCCCCTCAAAATACTCCTCTTTGCTTCAAACACATTTATCCTATCATTGTTGGCAATGTGTTTTTCTACTGTACTAAGTTTTCTTGTTTGTGTGTGTGTGTCAGGAATTGAACTCAGGACCTCTCACTTGCCAAGCAGCACTGTGCCACTGAGTTATATCACTGGCACTGTACTAAGTTTTTAAAATTTAAACATTCACCATATCTTTCAATCAGCCCTTGTGCTTAGAGGATGGTACAGCCCAGTTGCAGGTGCTCACTGTGGGTCTTGGAATGCAATCCCATGAATAAGAGGAACTACTGTGTTATCATTTTATCTAGATGGTTAACAATTCCTGGTTCTGGAATTCCTCTGGTGTGGCAACATTTTAGAGGGAAAAAAAGCAAAGACAAATATTGGACTAAATAAAAATGATTAGTTTGTACTTTAATATAAGCAGGGTGTAGCCATGCTAAAAATATTCAATCTGTGTCAAGATGATAGTTCTTCAAGTTAATGATGCTACCATTAGCTAAAGACAGGGATGGTTATGGCCTCACTTACATTGGAATCTAAAAATGTTAAGCTCATAAAAGCGAAAATTAGAAAGACAGTTTCCAGGGGTTTGGAGATGGGGAAATGGGATAGTAATAAAATGATATGAAATCTTTGAGTTAAGGGACAAGTTCTGGGGATATAACCTACAGCACATGTGGTAATGAATGTGTTGATCCATTCATGATACTCATTCTTCAATCTACTTGTATATCATAGTGTACACTTTGAATCGATTGAATCTTGATTTGCCCATTGAATACTTTAAAATAAAAATTAAAAACAAAGAAATGAAGAGTAACAATGTTACTCATTTTTATTTTATGACAATACTAAACTGAAAATTTCCATTTGTTTGGAAGTAATAGCCATGTAAAAATTTGTTATATCGTGCTCACTTTGGCAGCACATACACTGAAAAAAATTTGTTATATCTATGGCCCTTCGAAGAAATCAGTAACAAGTTCTTGTGAAACTTGGGGCTGGGGATTTAGCTCAGTGGCAAAGTGCCTGCCTGGCAAGCATAAGGTCTCGAGTTTGATTCCTGGTACAGGAAGAAAAGACAAAAAAAAAAAAAAAAAAAGAAAGAAACTAATGCAGAGATGAAAGATGACGAGCAAGTTGTATATATTTTTGCACGAGTATACTCATTTTTCCAACATCGTATGTTACATAAATTGAAATGTCTCTTAAAAAGTCAATAGATGGATCAATATCTGAACTCTGTCTTTTCTTCTATTTATCTAAACATTCAGCTTTTTTCTTTGAAAATAATGGGTTCTTTTTAGTTTCTTAAGATGGAAGTGCACATTTTAACTTATTATACAACTTTCAGATATTTTTAAAGTCCTATATTTCTAGTTAAGGGTTCTTGAACTTGTCCTACCAATTTTGATGTTTCCATTTTCATATTTCCTCAAATTTCTTGTGTTTTTTGACTCATGGTTTACTTAGAAATATATCCTTTGGTTTCTAAAATGATTTTGGTAATGTACTTCTCTTTTAATTTTAATATAGTCACAGAGTATACAATTCTATAAAATTTGTTTTTATTTGCTTCATGGCACAGAATGTAATTTACTCTGGCAAATGTTTCATATATACTTTAAAAGTGTGTATTCTCGAGGTACATCTCACACAGCTACTATGGCCAATGTGACTCCATTTTATTTTTGAGCTTCATTTTATTTTAGAAATCACTTAAACTCTAAATGAACTCACTCCTCACCCCCTCCCACTTAGTTAACCATAAAACCCACTAAGGAGGAACAGATAGTTAACTGTAGGAACAAACAGATAGAACAGCTGTGGGGGAAACTAAAATTTAACCATATCCTGCTTGACTAGCAAACCCCTGGGAAATGTAAACCTTGTGACATTCTTCTAAAATTTCAAAAGTGAAGTACTGTAGTTGCCATGGCTACCTAAAATGCATAAACACTCAGTACAAAGTCCCTTCGAGGTCAACACTTCTAACTACTATAATGCAGTGTTGTCCTGCCAGCTAAATAAAGCGGGCTTGTATTCATTCTTGGTCTCTGTAAGTATTTCTCACTAATTCTGCCATAACACATCCATTTTCTTACAAGTGACTCACATTTATTTTTCTTTATGGCAGAGTAATACTCCATTTTGTGTAATGCCACACTTTATCCATTCATCTTTATCCATTCTTGGCCACTTCCAAGATTTATATCTTATGAATTGTATTGCTATAAACATGAGTCTGCATATATCACTGAAATGTGATGTCTTTATAATGTTAATAAATCAATCAGACACACAAGCTTAAATATCACATGGTTTCTCTTATATGAGAAACTCAGCGTAAAAGCAAAGAGCAAGGTAAAAGACAGAAGTAGGAATGTAGATCTTTGTCACACAGGAAAGGGATCAAGAGATGGAGGGAGGGGGCAAGGAAGGAACCGACAGGGGATAAAAAATGAATAGGGATGTGTTATGTGCAGCTACCAGCTCCCCACAAGGAACTTAAATATCATGTACTACACCCATGTACTAATAAACTAAAATAAAAATTTAAAAGTAGGGACATTTTACTGGGCAAGATATTCTATAAGTTAGGTAAACATAGCAATCATCATTTTGTTGCTCTACCAGTTATTGAGAGAGAAATTATAAAGTTTGTTTCACTCATTGTGTATATTTCTTTGTCCTTCCAGGTCCCCCAGTTCTGTTTTTATGTACATTGAGGTTCTGATGTTAGGTGCAAACACATTTAGAGTTGTTGATCTTCTTGAGGAAATAACCCAATCATCACTGTATACGTTTTTCTTTTATTCATGGTAATGTCTTCCTGAAGTCTAGTTACTTCACTTTTCTTGCCATCTTCTGTGCTATTTTATCATGTTTTATTTATGCATATATAATAAGGCACACATCTTGCTGATGTTTCCTTGTTTATAGGTAATAGTCTTTGAAATCAAATACAAATTAGAAAAAAACTCTGTTATTCCAAACTTTAATTTATACAATTACTTTTGTCCTTCCTCTGGATTTAAACATCTGTCTTATATCATGCTGCAATCTATATGTCTTGCTTTAACAATTCTTGCACTGTAATTTGCTGGCAATAATGATTTCATATTGTCATTTAAAATGATTTGCCTCCAGTTATTTTATGAAAGATATTTTTATGGCTACAGGTTTGGGGCTGTTTGCTTTATATAATACTTTAAAAGTATCACTTCTTGGGTTTCTGGCTTGCATAGTGCCATGGTTTGAATATGCCCTCCAAAACACAATCTCTTTCCCTTGCACATGAGCTCTTCCCCTTCTGCCTTCTGCTATGGAATGATGCAGTAGAGAGGCCCTTACCCACACAGGTCTTCAGCTTCCAAGCTTTCAGAAAAGCAATGAATCTCTGTTCTTTATGAATTATCCAGGCTCAAGTACAGATGCTCCTTGATTTAGAATGCAGTTCTGTCCTGATAAAACTCTAAATTGAAAATGTAAAGTGAAGTTGCATTTAATCCACCAAATCTACAGAGCATCCCAGCTTGGCTTCATAGTGCACTGTAGATCACCCACTGTCTGCCCTGGAGACTGGGGGTTGCCTGGCGGCTGCTCTCTGCCACTGCCCAGCTCCCAAGAGAGGACTGCACTGCACGTTGATAGTCTGGTAAAAGGTAATTACTGAAAAGCTGGGCTACAGTTTCTACTGGATGCATACTGCTTTCGTGCCATCCTAAATCATAAACCAGGGACTCTCTGTGTTCTGTTATGCCAACATTAAACAGACTGACACATACTTTTTGAGAGAAAGCTGCTTTCATTCTTGTTTTTATTCCTGTTTGTAGTGTTTACTCTTCTATTTGTGCTTTCAAAACTGTATTTGGTGTTTTGAACATGGCGTTTGAATATGTCTCTGTATTCAGCATTTTGTTTTCGTTTTGTTGTTACCTGAATATGTGGCTTATTGTTTTTCTTTAAGTTTGAAACATCATTGGCACTCTAAATATTTCTCTTTCCCATCCTTATTTTTTTTTCTTCATTGTATGGGACTTCAAGTATTATTGGATTATATCATTTGGGATTGTCTCTTAGCTTCGTGATGCTATGCTTAGGTATAAAGCGTGATCCCGTGGACACTGAACTTGGCCTTCAATCTGTGGTGATCTCAGGCAGAACAATATTTGTTGCTCTTTCCCTAGAAGTCACAGATTTCAGCTGTGTAAGAGGGACAGGATCCTGGGCACAAGATTTTATTCTATCATTTCCTCTGTCATTTTCTCAGAATTAATGAGTTTCTGTGCTCCTCCAAAGTTGTTAAGGCTTTTTCTTTGTAAAATACAAATATCTAAGGCAGCAGGTCTTGACCTAAGCTGCCAACCCAGTAGCAACCAACTACCTTATACATTTATGTCAGCCAAGGACATCTGTCTGGTCTCTTTCCTGCCTCTTATTTCTTGTAGATACAAAATATGGTACAGAAAAGTTTAAGAAATTAAAAAGAAAACTATTAGAATTTATAAATGGCTCATCATACATGAGAAATCACTGATGCACCAAATCACTTCTCTTTCTATATATTAACAATAAAGAAGTCAAAGAGAAAATTAAGAAAGCAATTACATTTATGATAACATTATAAATATAGAATAGAATAAAATATTTAGGGTTAAATTTAGCAAAAGAACTATAAGACTTGTACACCTAAACTAAAAAAGCCATCTTTCAAAAAATAAAGACTAATTAATAGAAATCTATCCTGTCTTCATTTTTTATTTTAATTTTTACTAGTACACATTTCTAGTACATGAAGATTACACCTATCATGAGGGGTTGGGACATGCACACAGTACATCTTAATTCTTTTTACTTCCCCTGCCCTCCTCCCCCTCCTCCATCTGATGGCCCCCTTCTCATTTGCAAAAGATCTCTCTCCCTGTTTCCTCTGGTCTTAGTCAAATAGCCAAACAACTACTGAGAGTAAAAAACCTATATGATTATTTTAAAAGATGACGAAATTGCTACAATCTCTATTCATGAATCACCATTTCAGTGAATATGGCTGTCAGGTGAACTTGTCTCTACTTAACAAATTGGGCTGCATCACACCCAGTTCTTCTTCCTGTTTAAGTACCCCCTCATCACAGCCCTCAAGACAAATCTTTCAAAGGGTTGTTCTTATTAAGAGCAGCCACCATCTGCTACAGCTAAGGTAACTGGAAATGGGGCATTGCTGTGGGCATCTCATTCCACTCATGAGCACATGCTCAATACATTTCCTGGTGGCATTTCCCTGACTCTGCTGGAGTTACTGCTCATGAGCCTTACCACAGTCAGGCATCAATCAAGAGCTCAGGGCTTTGGGTAGTGGGCACAAGCTTACCCACTTCAGTATTTGTGTGCTTGATTGTTGTTCTGTCTGCCATTTTTTGAATCCTGAAAATCTTGAATTCTATTGTGAATTCTATATTTAGTGAATGTAATGCAACAGGCACTGCTCATCTCTGATATAACATCGCTGTCCATGTGGGCTCATTCAGCCAAACATGAGTAATATAAGGGTAATCAATACAACTTTCTATCTCAATCTATGTCTCTCCAGTTCATCTAGAGGACAGTTTCTGTCCTTATGTGTTCAAGGCTTTGTATACTTTCTGTATAAGCACTGAACTGACTTGTGGTTCTGAATTGTATCAACATTACTATATCTTTTTACACCATCAATGTTCATAATGAACTAGGTGGAAGAAATGTTACAGAAGAAATAATAGCTAACTTCTGTGCATCACTTTAAATTAGAAATCAACATACAAAAGAAAAACTGGAAAACTCACAAATGCATGAAACCCTTGCACAGCTATTGGGTCAAAAAAGAAACTGAAAATGAAATTAGGAAATACATCAAGACAAATGAAAACACAGCATACAAACAAATGGGATACAGCAATAGTATCAAGAGGGAAGTTTATTGCAACAAATACATCAAATGAGAAGAAAGCTCTCAAATAAACAACATAGCTTTGTATTTTGAGGAAATAGAAAAATAAAAGAACAAACCTTGAAATTAGCAGAAAAAGGGAAATAAAACCTCAGAATAGAAGCTGAATAGAGAATAGAATCAAACTGAATAAAGAAGAGAGGAACAATAAAAATTACAAAAATTAATAGTTGGCTTTGAACAGATATGCAGAATGAGCAAACCCTTAGATTGAATAAAAAAATGAGTAAAGACACAAATATATGAAATCAGAAATAAAAGAGAAGCAATTAAAACCAAGGCCACAAAATAAAAAGGAGCATAAGAGATTACCAGGAACAATTATAGCCAAAAAATTCCTGGACAATTTGGAAGAAATTCCAAAATATACACAGCATAGAGAGACTAAATTGTGAAGAAATACAAAGTTGGAACAGGCATATAGGTAGTATGAAGATGAAATCAATAAACACAGATCACTCAGCAGGTAAAAAAAAATGGACAAAATAGCTTCATTGATGAATTCTACCAAATATTTAAAGAAAGATTAATTCCATTCCTTCTCAAAGTTTTTCAAAAATATGAGGAGGTGTAAATACTTTCAAACTCATTTTAGTAGGGTAACAGTACTGAGATAGCTAAACCAGACAAGGCCAGTATAAAACTAAAATCAGGTATCCCTGAATACAGATGCAAAAATTATCAACAGAATGCCAGCAAACTTAAATTAGCAGCACACTAAAAGGATCATATATTATGACCAGTTAGGATTTTAGCATTGAGATGCAAAGATGGTTCAATATATGCATTGTGTGATCCACTACATTAACTTTAACGTAGATTAAAGATTATATGATCATCAGTAAATGTTGAAAAAGCATTTCACAAAACACTTTCCTGATTAAAAAATTCTCAAAAAATCTCCAGGTAAATTAGGTGTAATGTCACACAACTGTAATCCCAGCACTCAGGGATTCTAAGGCAGAAAGATTACAAATTTGAGTCCAGCCTGTGCAACTTCCCAAGTTTTCAAATTTGAAAAAACATTTTTAAAAAGGGCTGAGGACGCATTGTATTGCAAAAGTGCTTGGTTAAATCTCCGGTATGACTAAAACACAAGAGTAGAAGGAGTGCACCTTACTCTATTAAGGTTATAATGAACACTGAAATGTTTCTACTAAGATCAAGAACTAGGTAACCATGTCTGTACTCACAGTGATTTTCAACACAGCACTGGAAGTCCTCCTCATTGTAGCCAGGCAAAAATGATAGAACCCAGATCCATTTCAAAAAGGGAAAAGTAAGCTTGCCTCTGTTTCTGAGTGACATGATCACATATAGAGAACACTCTGAAGACTTGACCAAAAAAGTGTGATTATTAATGTCAGTTTAGTAAAATTGCGGGAAACAAAATCCCTATAAAAATCAGTTACCTTTGCATATACTAACAATGAATTGATTTAAAAGTAAATTATGACCACAGTCTCATTTGCAAGAACACCAAAAAGAATAAACACGGAAGAGTAAACTTAACTGAGGTGGTGAGATATTTGTACAATGAAAAATGTACAGCATTAATGAAAAAATTAAGAAGACACAAATAGAAGGCATCTTATTCCTAGATTTAAAGACTTAGTATAGTGAAAAATGTTCACACTACATAAAGCAATCTAAATATTTAATGCAACCACCATTGTTAATTCCCTACCACTTTGTTTGTAACTCTGTATTGTCTGTATTGAGCTTATGATATGTTGTAAAATGTTGTATGTCTGTTAATGTTTCCCTCCTTTTATCTTTAAAATAAAAAAAATAAAAAAATAAATATTTAATGCAATCTCTATCAAAATTCCAAACAAGTTTTATATAAATAAAGCGTTCTATAAATCATAGAAAATGAAAAATGACCATGAATACAAAAGTGATCTCAAATAAGAAGAATAAAACTGGAGATATCACACATCTCAATTTTTTAAAATACTATATTACAAAGCTGTAATAATGAAAGCTTGGTACTGGTATAAAAATACATATATTGAGCAATGAAAAAATTGGAGAAACCAGAAATTAATGCATACATGTGTACAAAAGTGCTCATCAACAGGATGCCAGGAATATACAATTAACACAGTGTGACCTCTTCAAGTGGTATTGGGAAAACTGGATGTCAATATTCTTAAAAATGACATTGGAATCCTCTTAAAAATACACACCACCTTAAAATAGACTGAGGACTTAAACAAGATCTAAAATTGTACAGTTCCTATATGAAAGCATAAGGAAAAAATTCATGATATTGGTGTTGGCAGTGGTTTCACGGATATGACATCAAAAGCTCAGAAACAAAACATAAAAATTTAAAAGTGGGACTTTATCAAAGCTTTTGCATATCAAAGGAAAAGATTAGACAGTATAGAACACAGGAGAAAATATTTACAAACCAAGTATCTGAGAAGGAGTTAATCCCTGAAATTGCTAAGGTATTCTCATATCTCAATTGTAAAAAAAGAAAGAAAGAAAACCCTTATAACTTGACATAAAATAAGGTAAGAATTTGAACAAATTTTTTTTTTGTAAAAAAAGAAAATAATCTAAGAACAAAAATTATACAATTGGCTAACAGGTATAAGAAAAGATAATATCATAACCATTAGGGAAATGTAAATCAAAACCATAATAAAATATTAACTCATATCGCTCAGAACAGCCATTACCAAAAATAAAGAGAGAAGGAAAGTCAAGTGTTGACAAGAATATGGGAAATTGGAAACTTTGCCCACTGGTGGTGGGAATATAAATTGGTACAGCTATTATAAAAGCAATATGAAATGGAAAAGAACTGCCATATGACCCAGAAATCTCACTATTTGTCCAAAGGAAATAAAATCAATCTGTTGGAAAGACATCTATACTCTGTTTATTGGAACATTATCCATAATAACCATCTTTCTATCAAAGATGAATAAAGAAAGCATGATATGTATATATAGCAGAATACCACTGAGACTTAAAGAGAAGGAAATTCTTCAAAGTGTAGAAATATGGGTAAACCTTGAAAACATTATTTCAAGTGGAATACTCCAGTCACATTCTGACAAGTACGACGTGATTCCTCTCATAGGAATTATTGTAAATAGATTCAAAGCATGCAGTAATTTTTTCAGGTGCTGAGGAAAGGAGGAGGAAGGAGCAAGGTGGAAACTGAGAAGTGAAGAAAAAATCCTAACACTACTAACTGTTATTTTTAAGTAATCTTGAGGGTGAATTTGTAAAAGAAGAAACAAATCATTTAAAAATAGCTTCAAAGTCTTTCCATTGCTTGGAGTTTCTGATACTTTCACAAGAAGAAAGTATTTCAAAAGAAGAATGACCTAATACTAATATTATCTCCTTTAAAAAATGAGTCTCTATCACCTGCTAGTTTTGCCTTCTTAACTTGCCATCCTGTCCCAGCCAATCCCCTGTTATTTTTGTGCTGTTTATCACACATTAGACTATAATTTATAACTCATTTTGTTTGCTTCCTAGGCATTTTAGACTTTGTTGAGTTTTTACCAGCTTTAAAGAACTTTGTAAATGAAAATATGAAAACTCCAAATGCTTCTAAAATAATTGATTTTTTCTGTATCTTTTGATAAACCACCTTATGGTAGTTTAAAATACACTTTTTTGGAACTGTTAAAAGTGATAGTTATTTATTGCTGCATGCAGATATTACTGCATTGAAATCTATGGTGCTTCTTCACCTGTTTCCCGTCAGTACACAGAGGATGCTAAGAATCTGGGACATCACGGACAAAGAATGGACATGAAGTTGGAGAAAGAGTGGTTTGGGAGAGAAAGCACATACAAGTAGGCGTAGTCAAGAATTGAAATTTTAAATGGCCACCTGGAAGAATATGTTCATTCCTTCCCCATTTCTATCATCTTTGCAAATATATCAAAGAGTTTCACACATTTCTCAGCACGTAGCAAACAGTACCTTAAAGGTTTTTGCACAGTTTTCAGTTCATTAATGGAATGGTATTAATCATTGCATCAATAAATGCGTATTGAAGAGTTTTATGGAGCAGAAGCCCTCAAACACTATTCTGGAATACAGACCAGGAAAGCAACATCATAAACACTATGGGAATTCAAACTCACTACAAAACGTTTTGATTCAACCAGTTTTAATCATTTTTTTTTCTTTTTACCAGCATTGGGGATTGAACACAGAACCTTCACACGGAACTATATCATTTTATTTTTTAATTTTGAGACAGAGTCTCCTTAAATCACTAAGTGCCTCACTTGAACTTGGGATTGTCCTACATCAGTCTCCCAAGTGTGCACCACTGCACCCAGCTTGATTCAGCAAGTTTAAGGTGGTTCCTATGTATCTGTATTTTGAAAACCTGCACAGGTTTCTTTGACTTTTAGAATGATAATATTAAACGATATTTTTAAAGTAATTTTAACCATATGCTGTTTAAAAGCCTGCATACTTTTTCTAACTTTATTTAATCATAAACTTCCTTCTTTAAGTTTATGAAACACATGTCCACTGGGTTAAATGCCATTTGGTGTGACTGTGAGATCAGGTGAGAAAGTGGCAGCTATAAACAGTCTTCCAGGACTAGAGGGGAGTGTGCATCACGCAAGGAAGGGAGACCCCGGGCAGAACGAGGGCAACTTGAGACAAAGTGAGATAAATAACAACCAGAATGGGATTTTGCTTCTGAGGCTGACGATAGTAGAGTTGGGCGTGAAAATTAAAATAGGTTACTCTTCCTAGAAATGATGTCAGAAGGCCTTCAGTGGATACAGTTTTCGCCTATGGAACGGGCTCCAGAGAGATGAAGGGGAGACTGTCCCCAATAGGATGTTTTTAGTAGCCTCAGAGAGAGGGGCCAGGTCAATCCTATTGCAGAGGAACGGGTCTGGGGAAGTACTGTTGGAATCAAGAGGCAGGAGTGTCAATCACTGCCAGTTTAGTTGGTCAAAAATGCTTCAAGAGAGACACAGTGTCCAGAAATTGAAATTGCCACAATATTGTGAAGACAACATGACCCGGAAGTAGTAAGGAGAGAAGACGCAAGAGCTGTGTGCCTGCTGTCCCAGCAGCTTTCTCAGGGACTTTCCTTCTTTTCCTTTCATTTCCTGTTGTCTTGCCTCTTCTCTTCATTTCTCTTGCCCTTTGTTTTCTTCTCTTTTTAACTGCCAGAAATATCCCTGGGAGAATATCTACAGGCGGCTGCCTATGGAAAAAGATTTCTTCACAAAATCTGTCTCCTGTGCGATTGTGTGTTAGCTAAACAGACAGCTGATGAGCCATTTGGTCTGAGACTGAGCGCTCAACTGCATATCCTTTCTCTGTGTTCTCACAGAACTCTGAAACCTTTGTCTTCTCTACAACTCTGAATTATGATCACAGTTTACACATGTCTCCTCAACTGGATTTTCAGTGCCTTTAAAACAGGGATTGTACTCATTTATATTTTATACAATGTCATGCTTGGTACATAATAACATACTAAAAGTAAATGACCTGAATTCAATACTTAAAATAATGAAAAGAAAAATCTTGTGAAAAAAGTTTATCAAGATCCTCAGATCAAGAATATTTGCCAATAATCATTTATCAGTCACTAAGTTCATATTTGATAATTGTTTATTGGGCAGGTGCCCCTGTGTTCCTAGATAAGTGTCTCAAGCCACTGGATCAGGCTCCCCCAGTATGTGTATGAAATCCCTAAGAGTAAGGCCAGTTCAGCGTAAAAGTGAATTTCACAGAACAAGACTGCTTGAAAAGTCAGATGGCGATAAAAGGACATGTACAATTATAGGTATCTCTTTAAGACAATCTTGAAAATAAAATGAGACAGGTTTTCTTTTTGCTGAAACTCTGTTTCCCTATGAATTCCAAGTCCTTGTTTTGCCTTTTTTCTTTGGTTATTGGATACAGAATGATGAAATTATAAAAATATTTGATTTAGTAAATGAATATTACTTAAACACTCATGTGCCCTCTCTGCCCGCCCTCTCTGTTTTACACACACACACACACACACACACACACACACACACATACATACACATACACACACAGACCATCTTTAGGACTATGGAGTATTAAATCTAGGACAGGTTATTCTGACTTCTTGTCCAGTTTAGCATACATCATCCTTGGTCAGTACTTCTGAACCCAAGTTGCACATTAGAATCACCAGGAAAAAAGCACTCAAATCATGTCACTTGGAGTGGGACCACACTATGAGTGGTTTCTTTCAAAACGCCACAAATAATCCTAGATTTCACCAAACATTTACAATCACTGGCCCAATGGAGCTCTTCTCAGACTTCAACATGAAAGAAGCAACTGCAGAACTCAGGGGGTCTAGGACAAGGCAGAGGGTCTACGTTGTTACATGTGTAACTAGTT
Organism: Chinchilla lanigera; assembly: GCF_000276665.1. Lineage (NCBI taxonomy): Eukaryota > Metazoa > Chordata > Mammalia > Rodentia > Chinchillidae > Chinchilla > Chinchilla lanigera. The sequence continues at coordinate 8,493,285 of NW_004955402.1, read as the reverse complement.
TCTAAGAAGCTATAGAACCACACTGATAAATAAACTTCACATGGGGAGAAATGGCTTATAGTAGTAGTCTCAGTCGCTCAGAATGGTTGATTGCAGATGTTAGCAGAGAGAAGGATATTCACATATAAGGCTCAGACTCTCCAACAGTATCTCTTGCCACTGAGATACAGGGAGTCTGTGATTTTCCTAATGACACTGTCACATGCTATGGTGTGCAAACCTCTGTCTGTCTAATGGGCTTCTCTTTCATTCTACTGGCATCCTAATTATCTCCACAGCTCTGCCTAGGTCACACTTCTTGGAGGATCCTCCCAGTGATAACTCTGGAGTCCAGGGGCCCTTGGGCCCTCTACCTACTTATGAGCAATTTGAAAGCAAAGATAGTGGTTGAATCACCTCTGTATTTCTAACATCCTTTCTATTGCCTGCTAGATAGTAATTGCTCTACAAATGTGGGCTGAATGAATGAGCCCAGATCTTACAGTATGTAGGTAATTTTCCATCTCCCCAATAAGCATTAATGTTAAATTATACAGAGAATTTTAATGTAATTGTATTTATCTTACTCTCAGGCAAAATTGATACATATGTCTACATGTCTATGTATAACACATGCACATATGTGTACACAAGTGTCAGATTTTCTATACTGAAGTTTATATCTATTGTTGTTTGGATATGGTTTGAATTTGTCTCCCAGGGTTTCATGTGCTGTGAGCTTGTTTCATGTGGTGGTTTAGGAGATGGTGTGGAGTGACGGGGGTGTGGGATTGGGAATGAGAGGTCCTTGTGGTACTTGAGGCAGTGAAGGACTTCAGTCTCTCTTTTAGGCTTCCTGTTCTAAGCCCATGCTCCTTCCTTCCATGGCATATTCCTGCCATTGCCATCCTCCGTGAAGTGACAATGCCAGGGAGCTCACTCTAGAATCTGTGAAATGTTGATTAGGTGTTCAGCCTTTAAAACTGTTAGTTAAATAACCCTTTCACTATAAAATTAGCCTGCCTCAGATATTTTGTTGCAGTAACAGAAAACAGACTAGCACATTATCTAAACACTTCAACTAAAACTAATAGGAAAATTTTGTTACTAAGGGCCCACACCACATACGTACACCAATCCCATTTTTGTATTTGGGTCAGCTCTTCCCTGTCTATGGTAGACACAGGAGGTGTTGCCATGATTCTATCTGATGAAGCACCATGACCATGCTTTGAGTAACCATGAAACTATTCATTTTGATTCTTTTCTAGGCCTCCTGTGCATCAGCTGTGGACTGCTCTGACACTATTGCTGGCACCAATGAAAAACCAGCACCAGAAGCAGGTGCACAGAAAAAAATCTCTGAAGAGGTCTACTTACAGTTGTTGCAGATTATCATGCACAAACCTAGAGTTTTCCATATCTAAAGCTTTGGTGAATTGCAGAATTGAATCTGGATCGTTTCCTGACATGGGCAACAGTAAAATACCAGAGCCTTCTCTCCTTAGCTTGCCTCACTCGAGGGAGATTGCATGAGGAAGGAGAGTGAGTGATGAGCCGCTTCAGGGAGAGAGGACCCTGGGTAAGGTCAGCGACGGACAGTGTGAGCCGCAGCTTCAAACCTGCTTCCATCACTCGCGAGCAGTGTAATGTTGGATGACTCACGTATTTGCTCTGTATTTGTGATTCCTAGGCTGCAAAATGGAAATATAAACACTGCTGTATGGGCTTCACAGGGTTTGGAGGTTCAGAATTAATCCATATTTAAGGAGTGGCTGGGATACAAAAAGTACCCAATAAATATTGTCGGTTACTATCATTACAATTTCTATTGTTTTACTTCTTTTTTTTTTTTTTTTTTTTTGGTTTTTTCTCCGGTACCGGGAACCGAACTCACGACCTTGCGCTTGCCGGGCAGGCGCTTTTGCCGCTGAGCTAAATCCCCAGCCCCTCTATTGTTTTACTTCTGAGGACTTCAGGGTCTACCTGTTATATTTTTATAATTGAGAAATAGAATAATGATTATACTTAGCTAGCTGAATATCACCAAGCAGTTAATTAGCTAGTCCTGTATGTCAGTATTGATCATGTGTTTTGATTAATTTAAGAAAAAGAACAATAAAATTCAATAACAGTACCCTGGCTTGCAATCTACTTGGTGACAAAGACAGGTTTGGCTCCTTTTTCCCCCCCAGGTTGCTCAGATTTGGGTACTAGAAGTTAGCAACGAAAGACGTGAAACCACATAAGTGTTCCTATGTCTCCACACAAAATGCAGTAAAACCAATCATTTTGCTAACTCCCCAGAGAGGTCAGTGATGGTGGATAAGGAGGTGGAGGGACCTCGAACATTGGCCTCAAGCTGATGAGAGTTTGAATTTCAGTTATATCTTTTCTCTGACTGAATCCCTGTCAAATAGAAACTCTCAAACTGGGTCCCGTGGTACCTAAGATGTGCAGTGCCTTGGGGGGATTACAGTTTATTACATTTTGTTATTCACATGTCATTGAGCTACAGTTTTTCTCTGTGCATAATTAGGCGGGGGAACGAGGTAAGGAAGCAGGAATTAAGGAAGGGAATCCAGGGTGACAGGGCAGCGTTCTGTGCAGGGCTCGCTCTGGCACAACCGGGCAGCTAACCCAGCACGTCTCACAACTTGCTTTCCTGTTACACTTCTCTCTCATGCTGGGCTGTACTTGCAAAACTTTTGAAGCGTAGGCATAAGGCTTCCTCCATTTTCTTAACTTACATTTTCTCTATTTTTTATTTATTTATTTATTTTATTTATTTTATTATGGGTTTCTTTCTGTGGTGCTGGGCATCAAACTCAGGCCCTTGTGCGTGCAAGACAAGAACTCTGCCACCCAGCCACATTCCCAGCACCCACTGCTCTTTTTGAACTGGGAACAAGTCTATTCCATCCATAACTCCATGTTTTTGGTGAGGGTTTTCCTTTACTAATTCCTTGTTTACTCACTTTGTCTGAATTTACAGGACAACTATGGAAATCTCCCCTTTGTTCTCGAAGGTAATAAATACAAGGAAACTTCACTTTCTGGTTTTTACAAAAGACTCTTAACTTTTTTTAAAAAAATTGAAATTAAAATGCTTTCTCTGAATCTCACTCTGGAAAGCAAATTGATGAGTCCTGTACATTTTTTAAGTCAGATAAATGATATGGGAATGCTAATTCGCTTTTCTGTATATTTTTTCTTTGTGCATCTCATCAATTTGCCAACCCCACACATAAAAGTAGAAAATTAATTTTCTGGCCCTCTTCTTTACAAAATTGGATTTGAACAGCTTCTTTGAGTCAAAAACTCCTTATTCTTAATCTATTCAATAGGATCTGTCTGAATCTCAGTAAAATATTTTAACCAAAATGGAATAAACTGGAATATGCACAGCTGTGTTAGATTTTCTTCTTTCTAAAGTCAATCAGAATTGACAGGTTCAATTGGAAGCTGTTGTACGGCTTTACTTTAAAGAATTAGTGCAAGTTTGCAAGCAGGACATTAACTGGCATTAATTCAAAGCTCGTGTTTTAATTTTAAAAAAAAAACTCCAGTGTTTCTCAACATATTGTCTATTTTCTTCTTTCATTAAAATTACTTGAGAAGACTTCTTTTTAAAACTCATTCCTGGACTCCATTCAAAACTCACGGAATCAGAATGTCTGGAGTTGGACCCAACAAATCCGCATTTTTAAAAAAGCTTAGGCACAGTTAAATCTGGTTTGAATGCTTCTAGCAGGAATTAATGGAGAGACCGGCAGTCATTAAGTGAGTTGTTCCAGAGGGAAGGAAATCCAAGGAAATAGAAACAGGGTGTTGTGGTTTATACTCAGACGCCCTCAAGGGTCTTACGGCTCATGAGGGTGATTGGATTGTGGGGCTTATAGCAATTTGCTGTTCGGAGGTGCAGAAGACGGGCAGAAGAGGCGGCCACTGGGGGAGTGGCTGGGAAGGGCGCACCCCCCACACTCTGATTTCTGGTGGCCTCCAGTGAGCAGCTTTTCTCCCCCACAGCCCTGTGTCCCCCCATTCTGCCTGGGAGGCAGCAGACTGCAGAATGAAATGTAGGCCAGAAGAACTCCCTCCTCTTTTAAGTTGCAGGAGTCCAGCTTTGCCTCTCAGTGACAAGGAAAGTGATGAAGACAGAGGGCAGTGAAAATGCAGACTGGGTTATCATTGTATAAAGGATACCGGGTCAAACGCTACCCTGATGAGCTCGTTTCCTCCCATTTTAATTCAGAAATCTTTTAGTTTGTATGAACAACTAATAGTCATACTAGTAAAAAAATACTTATTAATTTTTATCACGTTTTAATCTACAATAAAGAGGATGATAGTGGAAAGAAGGAATTTTTAGGGAGGAAATATTGGGTGAGGTGTAGATTTCCACAGGAGAAACAAGGCTGCTAATAAAACTGATATGAAAGACAGGTTGACAGCAAGGAAAAGTGTCATTTTTCCCTCTTATAGATTTATTTCTTTGTCCATTAAAAATTACTGAAGTCAATATGAATTCCAGCTAATTTCTCCCTGTCTGCTTACATTGATTTGGTTAATTTTATATTTTAAAATGAAATAAACAGCTCCCACAAACATATAAGCCCTAAATTTTATTCAGTGCATTCATATGTAACCATGGAATCTTTGACATTTGGATGGAAATACCCTCTATCATTTGAGAAATAGTTTTAATAATCTTTTTAGGGAAGACTTCCCTTTTTTGTTTGTTTTTTTGTTTTTGTTTTTGAGACAGGGTCTCGCTATGTAGTCCAGGCTGGCCACAACTCACCACAATCCTCCTGCCTAAGCCTCTGTAGCACTGTGATTACAGGCCTGTGATACCACATCCAGCTGGAAAGACTTCCTTTTATCTCTTTCTTCATCTTCCTTTTACTTGCTTTGTATTTAATTAGGAACTTTGTTTGGATTCTCCAAATACTTTGTCTTAGAAAGACAGAAAATAAAACTATCTTTTAGATTTCTGACCTAGCATACATGGTAACATATTTTATCTAAAGGCATCATGATAAAGTAAATAATTCATGTGGTTTATTGGTAACTGACAATGTAAAATGGGAACCACATAAATGAAATACATCTCTTTGCCATCATTTGGCCATTGTAATACATTTTATGGACACTAATGATACACAAACAGTAAAGTTTAATGATGTTTTGAATGCTGATTGCACTTAAAAGATATTTAAAATCCTACAGATATCCCAGAAGTGACAAAAGTCTTATTTGTTGAAATAAACATTACAGGATACCTGAAGGTCAATTTAATTAAATATATATGAAAATCTTTCATAGCTGCACAGATCCAGCTATGGCTCAGTCATTAGAAATCTGTTTACTTCTCAAATACTTGGAAAAATAGTAAAATAGAGCATGTCATCAATTAGTGTAACCATTCCTCAAGGTTAATTAACCTTTGATTCAATCAAAGGATCCATCAGCAAATTTCCATTTGTGGGGAGGGAATGCTGCTACTTACAGCAACTTTGTTAGGACTCTGAATCTTCTAAACAAGTGCTTAGACAAGGTTGGCTATCTTAGGTCAGAGAGAAGTTGGTTCATCAGACTAAAAGTTGTTCTAACTGATTAACAAGGCTACCCTTGGGAAAAGTGTACCTTTCTCTTAAAATTTAAATTCCTTTTTATAGCAATTTCTTGTTGTATTTAACATTTAGGGAGTGTACTACCATCAGATTTTCTAGTTTCATGAAAAAGTAGATAGTGAGTAGATAGTACATTTCAGAAAAAACAGTTGCTCATACTTTGTCTATAACTGGAGTATTTTTGCTAATCTTTCTGGTTTGTGATACAAAGTCATAACCTTGTGAAATAGAGACAGTTATATCTCAAGGAATGTTCATTTTTCATCAGTGAAGCTGAATAACATAGCTTCACTGAACCGATAGGCACAGGTTGGTTATAATACTCAGGGCATTGTCATCCAGCTACAGTGATAGTGACAATCTGAATAGGAAATGGGATCTCAAAAGCCTTCCAGCAGATGGAGATTTTACTTATTCCTGGCAGCCAGATGTCACCAACTTTCCTTTCAGATGAGACTATTTATTTATTTTACAGGGAGAGGGAGTAATTTTTCCAGACTACTTTCTGTAGTAGTTTCTCATCTTTATTGAGAATTTCAGCTCTCAATTAAATAAGGAAATCCTGGATAACAACTAATTACCAGTGTTCTCTTGCAGTTCAGAGAACTACCCAACCAAGCGCTCTTTGCCTGTTCACGGCAAATGCCAGGACAGTGGCTCTCCAGGGTTGGTGGGGACTGTGAGGAGGTGGAGGAGGAAGCAGCTCCAGGGCAGGCTTACCTACCTAGCCTGGATTAGGACCCAGGATGGAGACCTTTCAGTGCACACAGCCATAAGTCTAAGATCCCTGAACTTTGGTATAGTGTGATCGTCGGAAGTACTGAAGTCCAATTACATTTTGGTATTGTTTGAAGAAAAATCTCTTCGAAAGTTTGGCTCTAGAACCAGAGGCTGCTGGGATTGTCTCTGATGAGCTCTGTGTGAGTCATGCTAAAACTTCTGTGGCAATTCTCTCCCTCCTTCACCGACTGAATCCTGTACATAGCCACAGGTAAAGCAGATCAAAGCGGTACTGCTCGGGAAGAGTCTGGAGCAGCAACTCCTCAACACTCAATGCCCTCGGGGCCTTCCTATTGCTTCCAAATGTCTCAGAGCAAAGTATTTCCGAGATATAACAGCTGTGCTCTTTAATGCATGCTGGATGCTGCAGTAGGTGGTCCCAGGCTCATCATCAAATAAAACAATTCGTGTTCCTTGTCCCACATGAGAAAGCCCCCTGTCTCCTCCACGTCTCAGTGTCTGTCTGCAAGACCGATTCTCTGGCCAAGTACGTCTGTTGTTCTGAGGTCCCTACTTTGTGTGTATAAAAGCCCATTTTAGTATGCCTCAAAGATTTTTTCCCTGGCCAAACCTTAATCAGGCTCTTTGGAGCCTCTTTGTGCTAGGTCTCAGTCTTGTCCTTAATGAACACTAACACAGTTTCTCACAGTTCAAGGTCACATTCCTGCGCTGACCATAGCCTGCATTAGACTATCTGCCTGAAAAGACTCAAAGCTGCTGAAGGAATTATTTGTTCTGGCACCCCCTGAGGGTAGCAGGGTCTCTGCCTCCAAGTCGCCATGGGAGGACTGAATTCTAGCTTTAAAACAGCCAGCGAGAGGCACAGCTGGCCTAATCAAATTTGCACTGACTAACCCTCTGTAATTTTTCATTTCCCTGACTTCACCATGGCCCAGCTCACTCCTCCCCATTTCCTCATCCTCCCCGTACAATGCTCAGTCACCGCTGTGTAATGCCAGGTTCACGTCAGGTCACACCGGATTCTTTCTCCCTACTGTAATGATTACTGAAAACAAACTCTGTCCTTACCACTTCCACCAGTGTTTGACTCTGTCTTTCATGTCAAGTAGACTATAAAGACTATAAAATGTGGACTGGTTTCCTGGCATCATTGCTCTTTCAGGGACGTAAACTTTATCTGTAACAAATTTAACAGATCGGCATGAAATCACTGTAAAATTGAAAGCCATAGACAAGAATAAGCATCATAGCTTTGCCCAATTGAGGGTCACAAAAGTGGCTCATGCAGTCGCTGTGGAGTCAAGCAGATCTCTAGCTTCTTTGTCACTGGTCAGAAAATTACTAAACTCTGAAGTTAGGCACCTCTGTATGGAGTTGGAAATGTAAATACTGCCCAGATAGCAGGCCACTGTGAGGATCACGGGAGACGTCTGCAGAAAGCCCTTAGCATAGCATCTAACAGTTATTAAGTACTGATAATATTTGGGATTTTAATTATGATTATTATCACTATTGAAAATCTAGCTCCATTCTTAATTTGTAGGCTAGATAACTATTAATTTTCTAACGGTGCTATAATAAATTGCCATAAATTTAATGGCTTATAAATGTTTTCTTTTATAATTCTGGAACTCAGAAATCCAAACTCAAACTGCCAGGGATGAAGCCAGGGCGTCTACAGGGTTGGCTCTCCTGGGGGCTCTGGAGAATCCATCTCCTCGCCTTTTCGAGCATCTACAAGTCAAAGGCATTTCCTGGTTGATGATCCAGTCCTTATCGCGAAGGCCTCACGGACAGCATCTTCCATCCTTGTCTCTGTCTTTCTGTCTCTGGCTGTCTCTTGCTTTCTCTTTCTCCTTTTATTGTCACTTTCCCTATGCTAATCTATGCCTCTTCCATCCCCTTCATGGAGACCCTTTCGGTTATACTGTAGGACTCATCTAAATAAACCAGGACAATCTCTCCATCTCAAAAATCTGTGCCATCTCTTCTGCATGTGAGGTAATATTCACTGTTTCTATTAAGATCTCCAGGTGGTCATTTGTCAGCTTCCACCGTAACTAAGACTTGAGTGTACAGTGACTTCACAAAGTTACATAACTGTGGCCCATGTCTGAAAGCTCTAAGTGTCCTAATTATGACCTTTATTACAGACCCAGTTTTTTAATTTTAGAAACAGGTGCATAGACCCTTATTTACTACTGCATTCCAATGACCACAAGTAATACAGGTGTATAATTTTACTATGGGGAAAATATGGAAGTCTCCTTTGCCTCATTTTCCCCTCAGTTTCATGGTCAGCTTTCTGTTATCATTCTCTATATTTACATCAACTTTCATTTTATAGAAACATATGTAGACATTCATTTATTGTTTTGTCTTTATTCCTTACAAAAATAGGAACTTATCATCCGGACTATTTTGTTCCTTTTTTTTTCCCTTGCTTGCTAATGTCATACATAATAGAGAATAAAGGATCTGCCTGAGAAGATTATCGTATTTTCAACTTTTGGTTTTAGGCAGACATGTGTGTGTTATTACCACAATACTGTGACAAATAGATGTCTTAGTACACAGGAGAATGTATTTAATGCATTCATAGATGTCTAGAAGTAGCAATGTGTGTGTTGTGTATGGACGTGAGAGTGGAAGTTTTAATTCTAAAGTCTGAAGTTTGAAGTCTGCCTGTTTTACCTTGTGACCAGTGGAGTGAGAGAGCGCTGCTATCGCTGTGACAAGGCTCGGTAGTCTCTTCTTTCTCCATGCTGGGTAGAAGAAAAATTATACTTCATTCTGTCTTAAATTTTTATTGCTCTGGTTAGCATCATTACAAATCTAAAAATTTTGAATGATTCTTTAGTAGAATGATGCAAATATCCTTGCATAGTGTGGGTAATGAAACCCGCCTAAACCAACTGGCTAAAGAGTAAGTTACACAACACAGTCTTTAAGTATATGTTACAACCTTCCCCTCTGTCCATATTAAAGATGTTTGCACAGATTCTTCTCTAGACAGTTAATCTCTCAGGCAATGAAGTATTTATTACTTGTTCTGTGTCTGCTCGCTTTCTTTATATATAAGAACTTTGCTCACCATCCCTTCTTAAATCAATTTTTTTTTTGTTAATCACCCTTGGAGCAACTGAGCTCCATATGGGATCTTAATTGCTGTCACTGTAGTTCTTATTATCCAATTATTCTGATATTGGTTTGAGTTTCTCATTGATAAGGTAAAAGCTAATTAAGCTAGTCTACCATGCTAGGCATGATCTATGATGCCTAAGGTTTCACAGATCAGTCTGTTTATGTACAAAATAACATCCAGTTGGAACCAATTTATCAATTTGCAGTGGTTTTTCAAGTGATCAATGATCACCTTTTATACTGCTGGAATCAGGCTGCTCAAAAGAATAGCAAAACAAGAGATTAATTTGCACTTTCTTAGTGTCAGTCAAAATGCAGTGCAACCTTATGTCCTTCATCAATATCTCTTTAATGGGGTCATTTACAAGCTTAGCTCATCAATTATATGAACCTGTGTGCATACTTTGATGAAGATTATGTTGCTAAGACTCACTTATGACTGGTAAAGCCATAAATGGCTATTATACCAGAATTATTTTAGAACTAGAGTTTTCAAACATTTGAATCAATTTCTGATTATATTATATTGTGAACAAGGCCAGTGATTGAACTTCAGGCTATGTAGGAAGAAAATGATGACATTGACATTGGACCCTTGTAAATTTTCAGTATTCAGTACTGAAAGTATTTAGATGGTTAGGGAATATTTATTATGGGTCTGTCTGAACTGAGATTTGAATGCCATGCCAAGGACAAACAATCCAGGTTAGACCTTGGGAAAGATTGTTCCAGACAGAGTGGACAGCAAGGGAAAGGTGGGGAAGTTATGATGAGACACAGAAGCAGGGAGAGAGGAGGCTGTGGGTGGTGGTGGAGAAAAAGATCGTTGTACCTGTGCTAAAGTGAAAACTGTAGAGTTGGGAAACCAGGTGAGGGTCCAGACAAGTATCAAAGGTGAAGCTGACTGCAGTTGATTGGTTGTGGTGAGCCAGGAAAATTATAGGTTTCAAGATGACTCCTGAAGTTTTGACTTCAGCAACTGGTCTGGTGGATAGTGCACCATTTACAGAGATGGAGAGCATTAACAAAAGAGTGGCTCTGCCTCTGATTTTGAACTTAGAGAAGCTAATCAGAAGTTGATATAAAGTAAATAATGAATATATAAGGCCTACCTCTTATAAGAAGGTCTGCACTAGAGTTATAAAGTTTGAAATTATCAGCATTGAAAGCTGCAGTAAGAAGTGAAATTAAAATTGAAAATTCAGTTCAAGGAGACACTGAGAAGAAATGGAAGTTTATGTTAACTCCCAAGGGATTGCAGGGCTTAAGCGTTCCATTAGTAGGAAAAATGAAGGAAAAAAAACAAAGTTCAAAATGTGAGAAGAAGTGGTCAGGCAAAAAAGCTGAAAAAATTGCACTGAATACAAGAGACCACACTCAGAGTGAGAAAGTGGACATGGGTATTCAAGATTTCTGCTGCAAAACACCCACTTGGTTTAGCAAATGGAGATAGATGTGATCTTGCTAAGAACAGCTTTCACTGATCCATGAGAATTAAATTCTCACTGGAGACTTGAGGAAGTGATTGGGATGTGAGCCAGTAGGAGAGTTGGCAGAAAATGCTCCCCAAAATTCAAGAAATGAAGAAAATTAGCTGGATAGTTAGAGAAGATGTGGAAGCAAAGAAACTGTATTTGAGTAGGAAGAATCTGGAGAGGACTTCATACTTACAGCTATGACCCAAGAGAAAGACAGCATGACACAAGAGAAGAAAAAAACAAGGTAGCAAGTCTTCTCCCAGGGTGACAGTGCGATATGAAGAGCATATGCAAATCCTGCCCTTGCAGGAGCATTTCTTCCTTGAAGAAAGGAAGTGGGAGCACATTCAGGTTAGGTTTGAAGATTTTCTCATGAGAGTATGTGATTTCTTTCCTTCAGGATTCCAGTGGGAGATGCTATAAACTCATTAATTGAGTGCAGGGAGAGGTGAAGAGTTGAACTGCAAAGAGAGATCTCCTGTGATCTGAGCAGAAGAAAGAGATGTGAAATATTTCTCTCCTAGAGCATGAAAGTACTCTTACTTCTTAAAACAGTATAGGGTTTCCAGGAAGTTTTGAGAACCCGCTTAATGGTCATGATTATGAATTTGTAGTAATACCAAACTGGTCAGTTTCAAGTTTGTTTGTTTGGTTTTTTTCTTGTGGGATTTCACTCTACAAATACAAATATAAAGAAAGTAAAAGTTTAGATCTTGGCCTGTGGATTTTCGGGGGGGGGGGGATAAAGCAAATATAAAAGGTTTGCATGTTGATGTAAAAGAGTGATCATATTAATGGATCTTTACATTGAAGCTGGAGAAAGAGGGAGGGTAGTCTGAAATGAGCAGTGAGGTCAATAGATTTATAATCTTAAAGAGACTGAGGTAATGATTCTATGAGACTTGAAAATAATTTTCTCCTCACAGAAAGACACTGGTTTTGTTTCGCAGTTCTGTGTTTTTGTGCCAACATGTCTTGATCCTGGCTCTAAATTGCAGAACCTATCCAAAATAGGATAATAGTACTTGGAGAAAGTAATCTTGATTTGAAATTACTTTCACCTCAGAAATATTTTTTTGTATTAATCATATACCATTTTTGCAGAGAGCAGTGACTGTCATTGGCTTTTAGCCTTGTTTCCCCAAAAGACTGGCCTATTTTCTGGCTGAGCAAAACAGCAATTAAAAACATCCTGAGATATTAATCAAAAATAGTGTTGGATTAAGTCAAGGACTAAAAAGGCTGAGAAGTCAGGGTTCTGGAAAACTGAGTGTCATTTTAAGTGTTAAAATTACAGTTCTGTTGGAAGAGGTGCAATGAAGAGACTGTGACCGAGTCCCTTAAAATATCAGTAAAAGAAGAGAAGAATGACAAGGAGATCAGCAGAAGCCAGTGAAAAAGAGAGAGCAAAGTGTAGAATGCCAATGGCATGGATCTCAGAGTAATAAGGGTTTCTGTAAGAGTAAGGGGAGTGGATAATGATGCAGGTGTGAACTTTTAAAAATGTGTGAAAACAAATATCTTTTACTTGACAGCTTGTGTTCTCTGGGGACATCCAGTATTCATTTTGGGCAAGTAGGAGGAGGGAACTTTTGGAGAGAAGAATAAGGATGAAGAGTTAGCTAATCATGGGATAAGATGCACAAGATTCAGAGAAGAGTCCTTTTTATCCTCATTACCAGGGTGAGGCAAACTGAAGCTCCAGAATGATCATTTTCCAGAATCACAGCACTTTGGGGTGGCAGCAGAATTTTGCTCCATATAAGTTCTATTATTACAAAACTCATGCTTTTTACAGAATCATAGCGCTAACTCAATGTAATGTTGGATAAATGCTATTATTTAACAGCCACTGGCCAGCTAAGCATCACAACAGAGGTACTTAACAGTATAAGATAGACATGGATTCTCAGCCTTAGTTGTGAAAGACATCAGTGCGCTGATGATACATTGACTAACTCTTTACGAAATTTGGTCAAGGGTTGGTCAAGGCTAACTTTGGACCTTAGCTTTAAAACAGACCCTGGAAAAAGGGAGGAAAAAATAAATTTCTTTGTGGAATGCTTGACCATGTCACAAAGTTGTTAAGGGCCATCTATGCCTTTAGGTATAAAATATATTATGTGAAACCATGAAAATACAGTTTTATATCAATAGCATCTTTTCTGCATCACTGTCCATTTTTCAGTCTTGCTTTCCTTATTCAACGATGAAATTATTTTAATGTTAACTCTCACCAATGTATGGACTTTAAATTTCACTGTTTATAACATCCAAACTTTATCTAGCCACAAGGTGGTTGATAGAGTGGGCAGTGTTGCCTTAGCAACCAGCACATATAACAAGAAGTAGAAATCCCTATGAACTCTGGGGCAAAGGTTTCCTATGGTTTAGAATATAAATCATTTTTCAAAAGACAACTTTGACCCTGTTCTCCAACTATTAGAAGAAAAGAAAATCTTTTATATGGTATTTCCCTTTTTAAATGATCTTTCCCCAAAACAATAGAACAAAGACAGCCTTAAAAGAAAGAAGAATCTGCATATCAGGATAGTGATAAAGCCCTGATTTCCTCCAAAGTGTCCTGGAACAGAATGGTGGGTGCATTCAGAAGCCTGAGAGGTGAGCTAAGTGAAGAGTTCTTGCTCTCAGTGAAGGTAAACATCTCTTTATCATGAAACGCAAGGTCAGATGTTTCTTCCACCTCAACAGGCGGCAGATGTCTACTCTCTGGAATATTGAGTTCAAGGTGTTTGGAATATAGGGGTGAAGTTTATGAAGAATATTAAGATTAAGCAAAACTATGCATATAAATCGTGAAACTCATGCCTATTCCTTCCTCAACCCTGTTGCTAGAGCAATGGCAAACAGAAATACCAGAACAACACTCAGGATTTGGAGGCAGTTGAAAGGGACTGATTGGGATCATTCCCAGAATGTCATGCCCTGATCTCTGGTGACCTTAGGCTTATATGGGGTAAGCAAGCAGGAAGTACAGAGGCAGAATGCCTTGTCAATTGAGTGTTCTCTTCTACAATGTGAATCACAGTGACCATCATTTCTAAGAGAAAGGAGCAACCAGAACTGGAACAGGAACTGTTACTTGGGCAACTATTACCTGAAGTTTACTGCCTGGGAGGGAATTTTCTGCTACAGTTTGCCCCTCTTTCAGTTTCCCTGGCAACTGGGCATGTTACATGTCATCTTCTGAGACAACGCCCAACTAGAAGTGGTAACATGAGGGTTGTCAGTGATCTTAGGATAGACCCTAGCCAAAGTCTCCAAGACTGAAAGGTTTCCCCTAGGAGTTTGTAGTTTGTTTCCCTTATTATAGGGTTTCCCTCTAAGTTGACTCTGACAAGGGAGTGAAGGACTTCATCTGATCCTGAAGAGTGTTCAATATGTCTTAGATGCTCATCGAATTTTGGTCAAGTCTGTGATTGATTGTTTTATTGTATCAGGTCAACTGTCTATAAAATTTAAAGGAAAAACCACATCTATCATGGGTGGGGCAAGAAAGCAAGGATTGTGGTAAGCCACCTACAAAGGCGCGAAAGTCAAGGGAAATAGATATAGAGCGATCTTGTTAACAATATCCTCAGGCTTCAGCTGTGAATGGACTGGTCAGCATCCAGAGTGACCAAAGCAGGGCTTTGAGTACGTTATTTAAAGTGAGTCTTGGAGGACCTGTGCAGATAAATTTTCCATCAGATCTAAAGCTGGATTTCTGAAACTTGTAGAGGTAGTTAATATATACCTGGGTTATATGTGTGTGCAGGAATGTCTACAGATATAGCTGGTCTTTTAACTGGTTATAAATTGTTTTTAACTCAAGCTATTTTTAACTTTTTGAGACCTCTGTGGCCTGTGTGCTGAATGTAGATTTTATTTCATCTAGTTTTTTAGTTATCTCTGCTACAAATGCTACAAGTTGAATAACAGTCCAAGAAGGATGCATGGGTTGGGAGCAGCAGAATGTAAGTGATGGCTGCATTGTTGACAGAATGGAGATCTTGCCCAAGGTGATTAACAATCATGAGGCTGGATGCCTGTTTGTGTTTCCTGTGACATCTGACAGCAACAAGGGTCATGGTGAGGTGGCACAGTTGCTGGCCTGGCCCAGAGATGAGTGTTTAGTTTACACCTCTGGGAGGAGGGCTTTTAGAACTTCAGAATGGCAGTATCTGTCTCAAGCTGATGCAAGTGTGATCTTTCTCTTGGCGAACAGTCAAAGTTGAAAGTGCAGGGTTAGATGAGAGGGAAGCTGACTGGCTTGGTATGAAGGAGATGTCCTTCCAGGCTCTAAGTTTGTGCCTGGCAGAAGGGGCAAGAATCCCAGCTATGCTGGTTATGGCAACTTTTTGACAGAGGGAACTTTTGAAGGTGGAGAGTTCTATTTCACTGTCTACCAGGAAAGTCTTAAGTTGGTCCCCAACTTTTGCAATAAATGTGGCTCATGGGGACCCAATTTGATACAGCTTAGTCTGTTGTGTCTATTCAGGCCCAACAGGGCACAACTCTTTTGTCAGGGCTAATAGTCCAGTTTTTCCTCAGTCAAAATGCGGAACTCAGAGGGAATTGTTGATAGTCATCTTGGGTGGACATTAGATGACATCATCCAACCAGGATAGGTGTGTAAAGAGAAACTCCATAGGAAAGGCCTCTGTGGCTGAGTGCAGGCATTAGCTAGCTGAAACCAGTTCAACTGGCTGGAAATAGATGAGGTGGGAGCAGGGAGCAAAGCTATGGGTGTGGGCAGCAACTGCGGCAGCTCACGAGGGTGCCGAGTTGGAATTCTCAGGAAGAATGGGCCTCTTTTTCCTTTTTTTAACTTGAGATGCACTGAGTGTTTTTCTTTCATTTTTAACTCCATAAAAACCCTTTCTCCTGCAGTCAAGGACTGTGAGTTTTGACTAATTAATTCCCATTTCTGGATCCCTACGTGTGTGTTGTATATCCCTGAATGATGGCACAACAGACAAAGTGTGGGTGCCTCTCAGAGACCATTCAGATGCCTGCCTAGCCACGCTTGTCTTGGGGACTTAGCCACAACTTAGCTTACAAGGGTATGAGGCTTCCATTATGCCATATGTCAATCACCACAGAA
Source organism: Chinchilla lanigera (assembly GCF_000276665.1). Classification (NCBI taxonomy): domain Eukaryota; kingdom Metazoa; phylum Chordata; class Mammalia; order Rodentia; family Chinchillidae; genus Chinchilla; species Chinchilla lanigera. Next base: position 8,477,200 of record NW_004955402.1, on the reverse strand, counting down.
CTGCAGGTGAGGGTCCAATCAGAGACTGACCAGGGCTTCCCAGTCCTGCTGCACAGACAGAGGAGCCTATTGCTTATACTGTCCATTGTGCTCACTCACACAATCATTCAGCAGGCCCTCAAAAGAGGTTAAATAGTCTACCTTACCTTTGTGGGTGCCCTTAACTAATAAGAGTTGATCAGACTCCCTTTCTGCTCGAGATGAGCAGGACTGACCAACAGGCTAACTGGGGTGCCCCTGGGGGTCTTACTGGAATCAGGCAGGTAGACAGACAGACAGACAGACTGTGTCCTCCTTCCTTTGGGATCTGATGTGAGCTGCTCAAGCAGGGAACCAGGAATCTTCCTCCAGTCCTCCAAGGGCACTTGGGAAATCTTGAGGGCATGCCTTCCTGTTAGGATGTGGACAGGTCCTTGCTCCATCCATGAGGGCCATAGCCAGTGATCAAAGAGGTTAGCCTTACTGGGGACTAGATAGTATTTCAAGCAGAAACACTGAAATGGTACCCAGTATTTGGAGGCAGATATATTTATGTCTTCGGGCACTGATTGAGATCATTCCCAGAATATTAGGCCCTAATCACTGGTGGTGTAGGGCTTGTATGCAATAAGCAAGCAGGTAGTACAGAAGCAGAATGTCTTGTCAGCTGGAGATAGGTTTGTACAAGGTGCATCACAGTGACCAGCTATTTCTAAGAGACAGGAACTAGTACCTGGGCAACTAACAAACTGAAGTATATATGGAGGAGGGGGATTTTCTGCTACACAAGAGAAAAGACCTTCAAGAATATGACCTCCCAGTCACTAAAGCAAGAAAGTGGGAGACTATTTTCTAAGCAAATGGATCTAGGAAAGAGACATTTCTTCCTTTGGAGATGTTCTGATATTAAGGGTCTGTGCAGAAAAAAAATATTCCGCTAGCTCACTTTACAATGCCATCCATAAGCTGAAAGGTCCTGAATCCACGCCTGCACCCACGTCTACATCTCACACAGGGCCTTTAGTGTTTCATTCAAATGAACACTTAAAGGCAAAGACAACAAAATATTTCAAAACCTTTTATTTCAAGGGAAATGCCCAAAATAAACAGTAGAAAATGGCTTGCAGCAAGAACATAATTCAGTGTACCCCAAGCTAGCAGGTTTTATGAAAACCAACATTAAAAATGAATTCATAATAATAAACAGCCTATCTATGAAATGAAGATCAAATGTGATTAAAAATTCAGAAATTAAAATAGCCAATTTTTAAAAATTAATAAAAGCATTAGAAAATTTTCAATATAATTTTCCTACTGTAAAAACAAAAGCACAAAGAAAGGAGTGTGGGGGCTGGGGATTTAGCTCAGCGGCAAAAGCGCCTGCCTGGCAAGCGCAAGGTCGTGAGTTCGGTTCCCGGTACCGGAGAAAAACCAAAAAACAAAACAAAACAAAACAAAAAAAAAACACAGTGTGGCTGGAAGTGTAGTTCTGTGGTAAAGCAACTGCCTAGAATGCATAAGATCCTGTTT